>NW_027473352.1:639436-1278872 GCF_050947335.1 Megachile rotundata | reverse complement strand
ACACAATCGCAATCACACAATCACACAATCACACAATCACACAACCACACAATTCACACAATCTCACAATCACACAATCACACAAGCACACAATCACTCAATCACACAATCACACAATCACAAAATCACACAATCACAATCACACAATCACAATCACACAATCGCAATCACACAATCACACAATCACACAATCACACAATCACACAATCACACAATCGCACAATCACACAATCACACAATCACACAATCACACAAGCACACAATCACTCAATCACACAATCACACAATCACACAATCACACAATCACACAATCACACTATCACACAATCACACAATCACACAATCACACAATCACACAATCACGCAATCACACAATCACACAATCACTCAATCACAAAATCCAACAATCACACAAGCCAACAATCACTCAATCACACAATCACACAATCACATAATCACACAATCACACAATCACACAATCACACAATCACACAATCACACAATCACAATTACACAATCACACAATCACACAATCACACAATCACACAATCACACAATCACACAATCACACAATCACAATTACACAATCACACAATCACACAATCACACAATCACACAATCACACAATCACACAATCACACAATCACACAATCACACAATCACACAATCACAATTACACAATCACACAATCACACAATCACACAATCACACAATCACACAATCACACAATCACACAATCACACAATCACACAATCACACAATCACACAGTCACACAATCACTCAATCACACAATAACACACTCACACAATCACACAGTCACAATCACACAGTCACAATCACACAGTCACAATCACACAGTCACAATCACACAGTCGCAACCACACAATCACGGTCACACAATCACGGTCACACAATAGCGGTAACACAATCACACATTCACACAATCACACAATCACACAATCACACAACCACGATCACACAATCACGGTCACACAAACACGATCACACAATCACGATCACACAATCATGATCACACAATTACGGTCACACAATGACGGTCACACAATCACAGTCACACAATCACAATCACATAATCACAATCACACAATCGCAATCACACAATCACACAATCACACAATCACACAATCACACAATCACAATCACACAATCACAATCACACAATCACAATCACACAATCGCAATCACACAATCGCAATCACACAATCACACAATCACACAATCACACAACGACACAATTCACACAATCACACAAGCACACAATCACACAATCACAATCACACAATCACAATCACACAATCACAATCACACAATCGCAATCACACAATCGCAATCACACAATCACACAATCACACAATCACACAATCACACAACCACACAATTCACACAATCACACAATCACTCAATCACACAATCACACAATCACACAATCACACAATCACAATCGCACAATCACAATTACACAATCACACAATCACACAATCACACAATCACACAATCACAATCACACAATCGCAATCACACAATCGCAATCACACAATCACACAATCACACAATCACACAACCACACAATTCACACAATCTCACAATCACACAATCACACAAGCACACAATCACTCAATCACACAATCACACACACAAAATCACACAATCACAATCACACAATCACAATCACACAATCGCAATCACACAATCACACAATCACACAATCACACAATCACACAATCACACAATCACACTATCACACAATCACACAATCACACAATCACACAATCACACAATCACACAGTCACACAGTCACACAATCACACAATCACACAATCACAATCGCACAATCACAATCACACAATCACAATCACACAATCACACAATCGCACAATCACAATCACACAATCACAATCACACAATCACAATCACACAATCACAATCACACAATCACAATCACACAATCACAATCACACAATCACAATCACACAATCACAATCACACAATCACAATCACACAATCACAATCACACAATCACAATCACACAATCACAATCACACAATCACAATCACACAATCACAATCACACAATCACAATCACACAATCACAATCACACAATCACAATCACACAATCACAATCACACAATCACAATCACACAATCACAATCACACAATCACAATCACACAATCACAATCACACAATCACAATCACACAATCACAATCACACAATCACAATCACACAATCACAATCACACAATCACAATCACACAATCACAATCACACAATCACAATCACACAATCACAATCACACAATCACAATCACACAATCACAATCACACAATCACAATCACACAATCACAATCACACAATCACAATCACACAATCACAATCACACAATCACAATCACACAATCACAATCACACAATCACAATCACACAATCACAATCACACAATCACAATCACACAATCACAATCACACAATCACAATCACACAATCACAATCACACAATCACAATCACACAATCACAATCACACAATCACAATCACACAATCACAATCACACAATCACAATCACACAATCACAATCACACAATCACAATCACACAATCACAATCACACAATCACAATCACACAATCACAATCACACAATCACAATCACACAATCACAATCACACAATCACAATCACACAATCACAATCACACAATCACAATCACACAATCACAATCACACAATCACAATCACACAATCACAATCACACAATCACAATCACACAATCACAATCACACAATCACAATCACACAATCACAATCACACAATCACAATCACACAATCACAATCACACAATCACAATCACACAATCACAATCACACAATCACAATCACACAATCACAATCACACAATCACAATCACACAATCACAATCACACAATCACAATCACACAATCACAATCACACAATCACAATCACACAATCACAATCACACAATCACAATCACAATCACACAATCACAATCACACAATCACAATCACACAATCACAATCACACAATCACAATCACACAATCACAATCACACAATCACAATCACACAATCACAATCACACAATCACAATCACACAATCACAATCACACAATCACAATCACACAATCACAATCACACAATCACAATCACACAATCACAATCACACAATCACAATCACACAATCACAATCACACAATCACAATCACACAATCACAATCACACAATCACAATCACACAATCACAATCACACAATCACAATCACACAATCACAATCACACAATCACAATCACACAATCACAATCACACAATCACAATCACACAATCACAATCACACAATCACAATCACACAATCACAATCACACAATCACAATCACACAATCACAATCACACAATCACAATCACACAATCACAATCACACAATCACAATCACACAATCACAATCACACAATCACAATCACACAATCACAATCACACAATCACAATCACACAATCACAATCACACAATCACAATCACACAATCACAATCACACAATCACAATCACACAATCACAATCACACAATCACAATCACACAATCACAATCACACAATCACAATCACACAATCACAATCACACAATCACAATCACACAATCACAATCACACAATCACAATCACACAATCACAATCACACAATCACAATCACACAATCACAATCACACAATCACAATCACACAATCACAATCACACAATCACAATCACACAATCACAATCACACAATCACAATCACACAATCACAATCACACAATCACAATCACACAATCACAATCACACAATCACAATCACACAATCACAATCACACAATCACAATCACACAATCACAATCACACAATCACAATCACACAATCACAATCACACAATCACAATCACACAATCACAATCACACAATCACAATCACACAATCACAATCACACAATCACAATCACACAATCACAATCACACAATCACAATCACACAATCACAATCACACAATCACAATCACACAATCACAATCACACAATCACAATCACACAATCACAATCACACAATCACAATCACACAATCACAATCACACAATCACAATCACACAATCACAATCACACAATCACAATCACACAATCACAATCACACAATCACAATCACACAATCACAATCACACAATCACAATCACACAATCGCAATCACACAATCACAATCACACAATCACAATCACACAATCGCAATCACACAATCACAATCACACAATCACAATCACACAATCACAATCACACAATCACAATCACACAATCACAATCACACAATCACAATCACACAATCACAATCACACAATCACAATCACACAATCACAATCACACAATCACAATCACACAATCACAATCACACAATCACAATCACACAATCACAATCACACAATCACAATCACACAATCACAATCACACAATCACAATCACACAATCACAATCACACAATCACAATCACACAATCACAATCACACAATCACAATCACACAATCACAATCACACAATCACAATCACACAATCACAATCACACAATCACAATCACACAATCACAATCACACAATCACAATCACACAATCACAATCACACAATCACAATCACACAATCACAATCACACAATCACAATCACACAATCACAATCACACAATCACAATCACACAATCACAATCACACAATCACAATCACACAATCACAATCACACAATCACAATCACACAATCACAATCACACAATCACAATCACACAATCACAATCACACAATCACAATCACACAATCACAATCACACAATCACAATCACACAATCACAATCACACAATCACAATCACACAATCACAATCACACAATCACAATCACACAATCACAATCACACAATCACAATCACACAATCACAATCACACAATCACAATCACACAATCACAATCACACAATCACAATCACACAATCACAATCACACAATCACAATCACACAATCACAATCACACAATCACAATCACACAATCACAATCACACAATCACAATCACACAATCACAATCACACAATCACAATCACACAATCACAATCACACAATCACAATCACACAATCACAATCACACAATCACAATCACACAATCACAATCACACAATCACAATCACACAATCACAATCACACAATCACAATCACACAATCACAATCACACAATCACAATCACACAATCACAATCACACAATCACAATCACACAATCACAATCACACAATCACAATCACAATCACACAATCACAATCACACAATCACAATCACACAATCACAATCACACAATCACAATCACACAATCACAATCACACAATCACAATCACACAATCACAATCACACAATCACAATCACACAATCACAATCACACAATCACAATCACACAATCACAATCACACAATCACAATCACACAATCACAATCACACAATCACAATCACACAATCACAATCACACAATCACAATCACACAATCACAATCACACAATCACAATCACACAATCACAATCACACAATCACAATCACACAATCACAATCACACAATCACAATCACACAATCACAATCACACAATCACAATCACACAATCACAATCACACAATCACAATCACACAATCACAATCACACAATCACAATCACACAATCACAATCACACAATCACAATCACACAATCACAATCACACAATCACAATCACACAATCACAATCACACAATCACAATCACACAATCACAATCACACAATCACAATCACACAATCACAATCACACAATCACAATCACACAATCACAATCACACAATCACAATCACACAATCACAATCACTCAATCACAATCACTCAATCACAATCACTCAATCACAATCACACAATCACAATCACACAATCACAATCACACAATCACAATCACACAATCACAATCACACAATCACAATCACACAATCACAATCACACAATCACAATCACACAATCACAATCACACAATCACAATCACACAATCACAATCACACAATCACAATCACACAATCACAATCACACAATCACAATCACACAATCACAATCACACAATCACAATCACACAATCACAATCACACAATCACAATCACACAATCACAATCACACAATCACAATCACACAATCACAATCACACAATCACAATCACACAATCACAATCACACAATCACAATCACACAATCACAATCACACAATCACAATCACACAATCACACAATCACACAATCACACAATCACACAATCACACAATCACACAATCACACAATCACACAATCACACAATCACACAATCACACAATCACACAATCACACAATCACAATCACACAATCACAATCACACAATCACAATCACACAATCACAATCACACAATCCCAATCACACAATCGCAATCACACAATCACACAATCACACAATCACACAATCACACAATTCACACAATCTCACAATCACTCAATCACACAATCACACAATCACACAATCACACAATCACACAATCACACATTCACGCAATCACACAATCACTCAATCACACAATCTCACAATCACACAATCACACAATCACACAGTCACACAATCACACAATCACAATCACGCAATCACACAATCACGATCACACAATCACAATCACACAATCACAATCACACAATCGCAATCACACAATCAATCAATCACACAATCACACAATCACACAATTCACACAATCTCACAATCACACAATCACAATCGCACAATCACAATTACACAATCACACAATCACACAATCACACAATCACAATCACACAATCACAATCACACAATCACAATCACACAATCGCAATCACACAATCACACAATCACACAATCACACAATCACACAATCACACAATCACACAATCACAATTACACAATCACACAATCACACAATCACACAATCACAATCACACAATCACGCAATCACAATTACACAATCACACAATCACACAATCACACAATCACACAATCACTCAATCACACAATCACACAACCTCAATCACACAATCACAATCACACAATCACAATCACACAATCACAATCACACAATCACAATCACACAATCACAATCACACAATCACAATCACACAATCACAATCACACAATCACAATCACACAATCACAATCACACAATCACAATCACACAATCACAATCACACAATCACAATCACACAATCACAATCACACAATCACAATCACACAATCACAATCACACAATCACAATCACACAATCACAATCACACAATCACAATCACACAATCACAATCACACAATCACAATCACACAATCACAATCACACAATCACAATCACACAATCACAATCACACAATCACTCAATCACACAATCACACAATCACATAATCACACAATCACACAATCACAATCAAACAATCACAATTACACAATCACACAATCACACAATCACGCAATCATATAATCACAATCACACAATCACACAATCACAATTACACAATCACACAATCACACAATCACACAATCACACAATCACACAATCACTCAATCACACAATCACACAACCACAATCACACAATCACAATCACACAATCACAATCACACAATCACAATCACACAATCACAATCACACAATCACAATCACACAATCACAATCACACAATCACAATCACACAATCACAATCACACAATCACAATCACACAATCACAATCACACAATCACAATCACACAATCACAATCACACAATCACAATCACACAATCACAATCACACAATCACAATCACACAATCACAATCACACAATCACAATCACACAATCACAATCACACAATCACAATCACACAATCACAATCACACAATCACTCAATCACACAATCACACAATCACATAATCACACAATCACACAATCACAATCACACAATCACAATTACACAATCACACAATCACACAATCACGCAATCATACAATCACACAAACACACAATCACTCAATCACACGATCACACAACCACACAATCACACAATCACACAATCACACAATCACACAATCACACAATCACACACTCACACAATCACACAATTCACACAATCTCATAATCACACAATCACAATCACACAATCACAATCACAATCACACAATCACACAATCACACAATCACACAATCACACAATCACACAATCACACAATCACAAACACACAATCACAATCATACAATCACAATCACACAATCGCAATCACACAATCGCAATCACACAATCACACAATCACACAATCACACAACGACACAATTCACACAATCACAAACACACAATCACAATCACACAATCACAATCACACAATCGCAATCACACAATCGCAATCACACAATCACACAATCGCACAATCACACAACCACACAATTCACACAATCTCACAATCACACAATCACACAAGCACACAATCACTCAATCACACAATCACACAATCACAAAATCACACAATCACAATCACACAATCACAATCGCACAATCGCAATCACACAATCACACAATCACAATCACACAATAACAATCACACAATCACACAATCACACAATCACACAATCACACAATCACACAATCACAATCACACAATCACAATCACACAATCACAATCACACAATCACAATCACACAATCGCAATCACACAATCACACAATCACACAATCACACAATCACACAACGACACAATTCACACAATCACACAAGCACACAATCACACAATCACAATCACACAATCACAATCACACAATCACAATCACACAATCGCAATCACACAATCGCAATCACACAATCGCAATCACACAATCACACAATCACACAATCACACAACCACACAATTCACACAATCTCACAATCACACAATCACACAAGCACACAATCACACAATCACACTATCACACAATCACACAATCACACAATCACACAATCACACAATCACACAATCACACAATCACTCAATCACAAAATCACACAATCACACAAGCCCACAATCACTCAATCACACAATCACACAATCACATAATCACACAATCACACAATCACACAATCACACAATCACAATTACACAATCACACAATCACACAATCACACAATCACACAATCACACAATCACACAATCACACAATCACAATTACACAATCACACAATCACACAATCACACAATCACACAATCACACAATCACACAATCACACAATCACAATTACACAATCACACAATCACACAATCACACAATCACACAATCACACAATCACACAATCACACAATCACACAATCACACAATCACACAATCACACAATCACACAGTCACACAATCACTCAATCACACAATAACACACTCACACAATCACACAGTCACAATCACACAGTCACAATCACACAGTCACAATCACACAGTCGCAACCACACAATCACGGTCACACAATCACGGTCACACAATAACGGTAACACAATCACACATTCACACAATCACACAATCACACAATCACACAACCACGATCACACAATCACGGTCACACAATCACGATCACACAATCACGATCACACAATCATGATCACACAATTACGGTCACACAATGACGGTCACACAATCACAGTCACACAATCACAATCACATAATCACAATCACACAATCGCAATCACACAATCACACAATCACACAATCACACAATCACACAATTCACACAATCTCACAATCACACAATCACACAATCACAATCACACAATCACAATCACACAATCACACAATCACACAATCACACAATCTCACAATCACACAATCACACAATCACACAATCACACAATCACAATCGCACAATCACAATTACACAATCACACAATCTCACAATCACACAATCACACAATCACACAATCACAATCGCACAATCACACTTACACAATCACACAATCACACAATCACACAATCACACAATCACACAATTCACACAATCTCACAATCACACAATCACACAATCACACAATCACACAATCACAATCACACAATCACACAATCACACAGTCACACAGTCACACAATCACACAATCACACAATCACAATCGCACAATCGCAATCACACAATCACAATCACACAATCACAATCACACAATCACACAATCGCACAATCACAATCACACAATCACAATCACACAATCACAATCACACAATCACAATCACACAATCACAATCACACAATCACAATCACACAATCACAATCACACAATCACAATCACACAATCACAATCACACAATCACAATCACACAATCACAATCACACAATCACAATCACACAATCACAATCACACAATCACAATCACACAATCACAATCACACAATCACAATCACACAATCACAATCACACAATCACAATCACACAATCACAATCACACAATCACAATCACACAATCACAATCACACAATCACAATCACACAATCACAATCACACAATCACAATCACACAATCACAATCACACAATCACAATCACACAATCACAATCACACAATCACAATCACACAATCACAATCACACAATCACAATCACACAATCACAATCACACAATCACAATCACACAATCACAATCACACAATCACAATCACACAATCACAATCACACAATCACAATCACACAATCACAATCACACAATCACAATCACACAATCACAATCACACAATCACAATCACACAATCACAATCACACAATCACAATCACACAATCACAATCACACAATCACAATCACACAATCACAATCACACAATCACAATCACACAATCACAATCACACAATCACAATCACACAATCACAATCACACAATCACAATCACACAATCACAATCACACAATCACAATCACACAATCACAATCACACAATCACAATCACACAATCACAATCACACAATCACAATCACACAATCACAATCACACAATCACAATCACACAATCACAATCACACAATCACAATCACACAATCACAATCACACAATCACAATCACACAATCACAATCACACAATCACAATCACACAATCACAATCACACAATCACAATCACACAATCACAATCACACAATCACAATCACACAATCACAATCACACAATCACAATCACACAATCACAATCACACAATCACAATCACACAATCACAATCACACAATCACAATCACACAATCACAATCACACAATCACAATCACACAATCACAATCACACAATCACAATCACACAATCACAATCACACAATCACAATCACACAATCACAATCACACAATCACAATCACACAATCACAATCACACAATCACAATCACACAATCACAATCACACAATCACAATCACACAATCACAATCACACAATCACAATCACACAATCACAATCACACAATCACAATCACACAATCACAATCACACAATCACAATCACACAATCACAATCACACAATCACAATCACACAATCACAATCACACAATCACAATCACACAATCACAATCACACAATCACAATCACACAATCACAATCACACAATCACAATCACACAATCACAATCACACAATCACAATCACACAATCACAATCACACAATCACAATCACACAATCACAATCACACAATCACAATCACACAATCACAATCACACAATCACAATCACACAATCACAATCACACAATCACAATCACACAATCACAATCACACAATCACAATCACACAATCACAATCACACAATCACAATCACACAATCACAATCACACAATCACAATCACACAATCACAATCACACAATCACAATCACACAATCACAATCACACAATCACAATCACACAATCACAATCACACAATCACAATCACACAATCACAATCACACAATCACAATCACACAATCACAATCACACAATCACAATCACACAATCACAATCACACAATCACAATCACACAATCACAATCACACAATCACAATCACACAATCACAATCACACAATCACAATCACACAATCACAATCACACAATCACAATCACACAATCACAATCACACAATCACAATCACACAATCACAATCACACAATCACAATCACACAATCACAATCACACAATCACAATCACACAATCACAATCACACAATCACAATCACACAATCACAATCACACAATCACAATCACACAATCACAATCACACAATCACAATCACACAATCACAATCACACAATCACAATCACACAATCACAATCACACAATCACAATCACACAATCACAATCACACAATCACAATCACACAATCACAATCACACAATCACAATCACACAATCACAATCACACAATCACAATCACACAATCACAATCACACAATCACAATCACACAATCACAATCACACAATCACAATCACACAATCACAATCACACAATCACAATCACACAATCACAATCACACAATCACAATCACACAATCACAATCACACAATCACAATCACACAATCACAATCACACAATCACAATCACACAATCACAATCACACAATCACAATCACACAATCACAATCACACAATCACAATCACACAATCACAATCACACAATCACAATCACACAATCACAATCACACAATCACAATCACACAATCACAATCACACAATCACAATCACACAATCACAATCACACAATCACAATCACACAATCACAATCACACAATCACAATCACACAATCACAATCACACAATCACAATCACACAATCACAATCACACAATCACAATCACACAATCACAATCACACAATCACAATCACACAATCACAATCACACAATCACAATCACACAATCACAATCACACAATCACAATCACACAATCACAATCACACAATCACAATCACACAATCACAATCACACAATCACAATCACACAATCACAATCACACAATCACAATCACACAATCACAATCACACAATCACAATCACACAATCACAATCACACAATCACAATCACACAATCACAATCACACAATCACAATCACACAATCACAATCACACAATCACAATCACACAATCACAATCACACAATCACAATCACACAATCACAATCACACAATCACAATCACACAATCACAATCACACAATCACAATCACACAATCACAATCACACAATCACAATCACACAATCACAATCACACAATCACAATCACACAATCACAATCACACAATCACAATCACACAATCACAATCACAATCACACAATCACAATCACACAATCACAATCACACAATCACAATCACACAATCACAATCACACAATCACAATCACACAATCACAATCACACAATCACAATCACACAATCACAATCACACAATCACAATCACACAATCACAATCACACAATCACAATCACACAATCACAATCACACAATCACAATCACACAATCACAATCACACAATCACAATCACACAATCACAATCACACAATCACAATCACACAATCACAATCACACAATCACAATCACACAATCACAATCACACAATCACAATCACACAATCACAATCACACAATCACAATCACACAATCACAATCACACAATCACAATCACACAATCACAATCACACAATCACAATCACACAATCACAATCACACAATCACAATCACACAATCACAATCACACAATCACAATCACACAATCACAATCACACAATCACAATCACACAATCACAATCACTCAATCACAATCACTCAATCACAATCACACAATCACAATCACACAATCACAATCACACAATCACAATCACACAATCACAATCACACAATCACAATCACACAATCACAATCACACAATCACAATCACACAATCACAATCACACAATCACAATCACACAATCACAATCACACAATCACAATCACACAATCACAATCACACAATCACAATCACACAATCACAATCACACAATCACAATCACACAATCACAATCACACAATCACAATCACACAATCACAATCACACAATCACAATCACACAATCACAATCACACAATCACAATCACACAATCACAATCACTCAATCACAATCACACAATCACAATCACACAATCACAATCACACAATCACAATCACACAATCACAATCACACAATCACAATCACACAATCACAATCACACAATCTCAATCACACAATCACAATCACACAATCACAATCACACAATCACAATCACACAATCACAATCACACAATCACAATCACACAATCACAATCACACAATCACAATCACACAATCACAATCACACAATCACAATCACACAATCACAATCACACAATCACAATCACACAATCACAATCACACAATCACAATCACACAATCACAATCACACAATCACAATCACACAATCACAATCACACAATCACAATCACACAATCACAATCACACAATCACAATCACACAATCACAATCACACAATCACAATCACACAATCACACATTCACACAATCTCATAATCACACAATCACAATCACACAATCACAATCACACAATAACAATCACACAATCACACAATCACACAATCACACAATCACACAATCACACAATCACACAATCACACAATCACAATCACACAATCACAATCACACAATCACAATCACACAATCGCAATCACACAATCACACAATCACACAATCACACAATCACACAACGACACAATTCACACAATCACACAAGCACACAATCACACAATCACAATCACACAATCACAATCACACAATCACAATCACACAATCGCAATCACACAATCGCAATCACACAATCACACAATCACACAATCACACAACCACACAATTCACACAATCTCACAATCACACAATCACACAAGCACACAATCACTCAATCACACAATCACACAATCACAAAATCACACAATCACAATCACACAATCACAATCACACAATCGCAATCACACAATCACACAATCACACAATCACACAATCACACAATCACACAATCGCACAATCACACAATCACACAATCACACAATCACACAAGCACACAATCACTCAATCACACAATCACACAATCACACAATCACACAATCACACAATCACACTATCACACAATCACACAATCACACAATCACACAATCACACAATCACACAATCACACAATCACACAATCACTCAATCACAAAATCACACAATCACACAAGCCAACAATCACTCAATCACACAATCACACAATCACATAATCACACAATCACACAATCACACAATCACACAATCACACAATCACACAATCACAATTACACAATCACACAATCACACAATCACACAATCACACAATCACACAATCACACAATCACACAATCACAATTACACAATCACACAATCACACAATCACACAATCACACAATCACACAATCACACAATCACACAATCACACAATCACACAATCACACAATCACAATTACACAATCACACAATCACACAATCACACAATCACACAATCACACAATCACACAATCACACAATCACACAATCACACAATCACACAATCACACAATCACACAATCACACAGTCACACAATCACTCAATCACACAATAACACACTCACACAATCACACAGTCACAATCACACAGTCACAATCACACAGTCACAATCACACAGTCACAATCACACAGTCGCAACCACACAATCACGGTCACACAATCACAGTCACACAATAGCGGTAACACAATCACACATTCACACAATCACACAATCACACAATCACACAACCACGATCACACAATCACGGTCACACAAACACGATCACACAATCACGATCACACAATCATGATCACACAACTACGGTCACACAATGACGGTCACACAATCACAGTCACACAATCACAATCACATAATCACAATCACACAATCGCAATCACACAATCACACAATCACACAATCACACAATCACACAATTCACACAATCTCACAATCACACAAACACACAATCACAATCACACAATCACAATCACACAATCACACAATCACACAATCACACAATCTCACAATCACACAATCACACAATCACACAATCACACAATCACAATCGCACAATCACAATTACACAATCACACAATCTCACAATCACACAATCACACAATCACACAATCACACAATCACACAATCACACAATCACACAATCACACAATCACACAATCACACAATCACACAATCACACAATCACACAATCACACAATCACAATCACACAATCACAATCACACAATCACAATCACACAATCACAATCACACAATCGCAATCACACAATCACACAATCACACAATCACACAATCACACAATTCACACAATCTCACAATCACTCAATCACACAATCACACAATCACACAATCACACAATCACACATTCACACAATCACACAATCACTCAATCACACAATCTCACAATCACACAATCACACAATCACACAGTCACACAATCACACAATCACAATCACGCAATCACACAATCACGATCACACAATCACAATCACACAATCACAATCACACAATCGCAATCACACAATCAATCAATCACACAATCACACAATCACACAATTCACACAATCTCACAATCACACAATCACAATCGCACAATCACAATTACACAATCACACAATCACACAATCACACAATCACAATCACACAATCACAATCACACAATCACAATCACACAATCGCAATCACACAATCACACAATCACACAATCACACAATCACACAATCACACAATCACACAATCACACAATCACACAATCACACAATCACACAATCACACAATCACACAATCACAATCACACAATCACACAATCACAATTACACAATCACACAATCACACAATCACACAATCACACAATCACTCAATCACACAATCACACAACCTCAATCACACAATCACAATCACACAATCACAATCACACAATCACAATCACACAATCACAATCACACAATCACAATCACACAATCACAATCACACAATCACAATCACACAATCACAATCACACAATCACAATCACACAATCACAATCACACAATCACAATCACACAATCACAATCACACAATCACAATCACACAATCACAATCACACAATCACAATCACACAATCACAATCACACAATCACAATCACACAATCACAATCACACAATCACAATCACACAATCACAATCACACAATCACAATCACACAATCACAATCACACAATCACTCAATCACACAATCACACAATCACATAATCACACAATCACACAATCACAATCAAACAATCACAATTGCACAATCACACAATCACACAATCACGCAATCATATAATCACAATCACACAATCACACAATCACAATTACACAATCACACAATCACACAATCACACAATCACACAATCACTCAATCACACAATCACACAACCACAATCACACAATCACAATCACACAATCACAATCACACAATCACAATCACACAATCACAATCACACAATCACAATCACACAATCACAATCACACAATCACAATCACACAATCACAATCACACAATCACAATCACACAATCACAATCACACAATCACAATCACACAATCACACATTCACACAATCTCATAATCACACAATCACAATCACACAATCACAATCACACAATAACAATCACACAATCACACAATCACACAATCACACAATCACACAATCACACAATCACACAATCACAATCACACAATCACAATCACACAATCACAATCACACAATCGCAATCACACAATCACACAATCACACAATCACACAATCACACAACGACACAATTCACACAATCACACAAGCACACAATCACACAATCACAATCACACAATCACAATCACACAATCACAATCACACAATCGCAATCACACAATCGCAATCACACAATCACACAATCACACAATCACACAACCACACAATTCACACAATCTCACAATCACACAATCACACAAGCACACAATCACTCAATCACACAATCACACAATCACAAAATCACACAATCACAATCACACAATCACAATCACACAATCGGAATCACACAATCACACAATCACACAATCACACAATCACACAATCACACAATCGCACAATCACACAATCACACAATCACACAATCACACAAGCACACAATCACTCAATCACACAATCACACAATCACACAATCACACAATCACACAATCACACTATCACACAATCACACAATCACACAATCACACAATCACACAATCACACAATCACACAATCACACAATCACTCAATCACAAAATCCAACAATCACACAAGCCAACAATCACTCAATCACACAATCACACAATCACATAATCACACAATCACACAATCACACAATCACACAATCACACAATCACACAATCACAATTACACAATCACACAATCACACAATCACACAATCACACAATCACACAATCACACAATCACACAATCACAATTACACAATCACACAATCACACAATCACACAATCACACAATCACACAATCACACAATCACACAATCACACAATCACACAATCACACAATCACAATTACACAATCACACAATCACACAATCACACAATCACACAATCACACAATCACACAATCACACAATCACACAATCACACAATCACACAATCACACAATCACACAGTCACACAATCACTCAATCACACAATAACACACTCACACAATCACACAGTCACAATCACACAGTCACAATCACACAGTCACAATCACACAGTCACAATCACACAGTCGCAACCACACAATCACGGTCACACAATCACGGTCACACAATAGCGGTAACACAATCACACATTCACACAATCACACAATCACACAATCACACAACCACGATCACACAATCACGGTCACACAAACACGATCACACAATCACGATCACACAATCATGATCACACAATTACGGTCACACAATGACGGTCACACAATCACAGTCACACAATCACAATCACATAATCACAATCACACAATCGCAATCACACAATCACACAATCACACAATCACACAATCACACAATTCACACAATCTCACAATCACACAATCACACAATCACAATCACACAATCACAATCACACAATCACACAATCACACAATCACACAATCTCACAATCACACAATCACACAATCACACAATCACACAATCACAATCGCACAATCACAATTACACAATCACACAATCTCACAATCACACAATCACACAATCACACAATCACAATCGCACAATCACACTTACACAATCACACAATCACACAATCACACAATCACACAATCACACAATTCACACAATCTCACAATCACACAATCGCACAATCACACAATCACACAATCACAATCACACAATCACACAATCACACAATCACACAATCACACAATCACACAATCTCACAATCACACAAGCACACAAGCACACAATCACTCAATCGGACAATCACACTATCACACAATCACACAATCACACAATCACACAATCACACAATCACACAATCACACAATCACAATCGCACAATCACAATTACACAATCACACAATCACACAATCACACAATCACACAATCACACAATCACACAATCACACAATCACACAATCATCAATCACACAATCACGGTCACACAATCACACATTCACACAATCACACAATCACACAATTCACACAATCTCACAATCACACAATCACAATCGCACAATCACAATTACACAATCTCAATCACACAATCACACAATCACACAATCACACAATCACACAATCACAATCACACAATCACAATCACACAATCACAATCACACAATCGCAATCACACAATCGCAATCACACAATCACACAATCACACAATCACACAACGACACAATTCACACAATCACACAAGCACACAATCACACAATCACAATCACACAATCACAATCACACAATCACAATCACACAATCGCAATCACACAATCGCAATCACACAATCACACAATCACACAATCACACAACCACACAATTCACACAATCTCACAATCACACAATCACACAAGCACACAATCACTCAATCACACAATCACACATTCACACAATCACACAATCACACAATTCACACAATCTCACAATCACACAATCACAATCGCACAATCACAATTACACAATCTCAATCACACAATCACACAATCACACAATCACACAATCACACAATCACAATCACACAATCACAATCACACAATCACAATCACACAATCGCAATCACACAATCGCAATCACACAATCACACAATCACACAATCACACAACGACACAATTCACACAATCACACAATCACACAATCACACAACCACACAATTCACACAATCTCACAATCACACAATCACACAAGCACACAATCACTCAATCACACAATCACACAATCACAAAATCACACAATCACAATCACACAATCACAATCACACAATCGCAATCACACAATCACACAATCACACAATCACACAATCACACAATCACACAATCACACAAGCACACAATCACTCAATCACACAATCACACAATCACACAATCACACAATCACAATCGCACAATCACAATTACACAATCACACAATCACACAATCACACAATCACACAATCACAATCACACAATCGCAATCACACAATCGCAATCACACAATCACACAATCACACAATCACACAACCACACAATTCACACAATCTCACAATCACACAATCACACAAGCACACAATCACTCAATCACACAATCACACAATCACAAAATCACACAATCACAATCACACAATCACAATCACACAATCGCAATCACACAATCACACAATCACAATCACACAATAACAATCACACAATCACACAATCACACAATCACACAATCACACAATCACAATCACACAATCACAATCACACAATCACAATCACACAATCGCAATCACACAATCACACAATCACACAATCACACAATCACACAACGACACAATTCACACAATCACACAAGCACACAATCACACAATCACAATCACACAATCACAATCACACAATCACAATCACACAATCGCAATCACACAATCGCAATCACACAATCGCAATCACACAATCACACAATCACACAATCACACAACCACACAATTCACACAATCTCACAATCACACAATCACACAAGCACACAATCACTGAATCACACAATCACACAATCACAAAATCACACAATCACAATCACACAATCACAATCACACAATCGCAATCACACAATCACACAATCACACAATCACACAATCGCACAATCACACAATCACACAATCACACAATCACACAATCACACAATCACACAATCACACAATCACACAATCACACTATCACACAATCACACATTCACACAATCTCATAATCACACAATCACAATCACACAATCACAATCACACAATAACAATCACACAATCACACAATCACACAATCACACAATCACACAATCACACAATCACACAATCACAATCACACAATCACAATCACACAATCACAATCACACAATCGCAATCACACAATCACACAATCACACAATCACACAATCACACAACGACACAATTCACACAATCACACAAGCACACAATCACACAATCACAATCACACAATCACAATCACACAATCACAATCACACAATCGCAATCACACAATCGCAATCACACAATCACACAATCACACAATCACACAACCACACAATTCACACAATCTCACAATCACACAATCACACAAGCACACAATCACTCAATCACACAATCACACAATCACAAAATCACACAATCACAATCACACAATCACAATCACACAATCGCAATCACACAATCACACAATCACACAATCACACAATCACACAATCACACAATCGCACAATCACACAATCACACAATCACACAATCACACAAGCACACAATCACTCAATCACACAATCACACAATCACACAATCACACAATCACACAATCACACTATCACACAATCACACAATCACACAATCACACAATCACACAATCACACAATCACACAATCACACAATCACTCAATCACAAAATCACACAATCACACAAGCCAACAATCACTCAATCACACAATCACACAATCACATAATCACACAATCACACAATCACACAATCACACAATCACACAATCACACAATCACAATTACACAATCACACAATCACACAATCACACAATCACACAATCACACAATCACACAATCACACAATCACAATTACACAATCACACAATCACACAATCACACAATCACACAATCACACAATCACACAATCACACAATCACACAATCACACAATCACACAATCACAATTACACAATCACACAATCACACAATCACACAATCACACAATCACACAATCACACAATCACACAATCACACAATCACACAATCACACAATCACACAGTCACACAATCACTCAATCACACAATAACACACTCACACAATCACACAGTCACAATCACACAGTCACAATCACACAGTCACAATCACACAGTCACAATCACACAGTCGCAACCACACAATCACGGTCACACAATCACGGTCACACAATAGCGGTAACACAATCACACATTCACACAATCACACAATCACACAATCACACAACCACGATCACACAATCACGGTCACACAAACACGATCACACAATCACGATCACACAATCATGATCACACAATTACGGTCACACAAAGACGGTCACACAATCACAGTCACACAATCACAATCACATAATCACAATCACACAATCGCAATCACACAATCACACAATCACACAATCACACAATCACACAATTCACACAATCTCACAATCACACAATCACACAATCACAATCACACAATCACAATCACACAATCACACAATCACACAATCACACAATCTCACAATCACACAATCACACAATCACACAATCACACAATCACAATCGCACAATCACAATTACACAATCACACAATCTCACAATCACACAATCACACAATCACACAATCACAATCGCACAATCACACTTACACAATCACACAATCACACAATCACACAATCACACAATCACACAATTCACACAATCTCACAATCACACAATCGCACAATCACACAATCACACAATCACAATCACACAATCACACAATCACACAATCACACAATCACACAATCACACAATCTCACAATCACACAAGCACACAATCACTCAATCGGACAATCACACTATCACACAATCACACAATCACACAATCACACAATCACACAATCACACAATCACAATCGCACAATCACAATTACACAATCACACAATCACACAATCACACAATCACACAATCACACAATCACACAATCACACAATCATCAATCACACAATCACGGTCACACAATCACACATTCACACAATCACACAATCACACAATTCACACAATCTCACAATCACACAATCACAATCGCACAATCACAATTACACAATCTCAATCACACAATCACACAATCACACAATCACACAATCACACAATCACAATCACACAATCACAATCACACAATCACAATCACACAATCGCAATCACACAATCGCAATCACACAATCACACAATCACACAATCACACAACGACACAATTCACACAATCACACAAGCACACAATCACACAATCACAATCACACAATCACAATCACACAATCACAATCACACAATCGCAATCACACAATCGCAATCACACAATCACACAATCACACAATCACACAACCACACAATTCACACAATCTCACAATCACACAATCACACAAGCACACAATCACTCAATCACACAATCACACATTCACACAATCACACAATCACACAATTCACACAATCTCACAATCACACAATCACAATCGCACAATCACAATTACACAATCTCAATCACACAATCACACAATCACACAATCACACAATCACACAATCACAATCACACAATCACAATCACACAATCACAATCACACAATCGCAATCACACAATCGCAATCACACAATCACACAATCACACAATCACACAACGACACAATTCACACAATCACACAATCACACAATCACACAACCACACAATTCACACAATCTCACAATCACACAATCACACAAGCACACAATCACTCAATCACACAATCACACAATCACAAAATCACACAATCACAATCACACAATCACAATCACACAATCGCAATCACACAATCACACAATCACACAATCACACAATCACACAATCACACAATCACACAAGCACACAATCACTCAATCACACAATCACACAATCACACAATCACACAATCACAATCGCACAATCACAATTACACAATCACACAATCACACAATCACACAATCACACAATCACAATCACACAATCGCAATCACACAATCGCAATCACACAATCACACAATCACACAATCACACAACCACACAATTCACACAATCTCACAATCACACAATCACACAAGCACACAATCACTCAATCACACAATCACACAATCACAAAATCACACAATCACAATCACACAATCACAATCACACAATCGCAATCACACAATCACACAATCACAATCACACAATAACAATCACACAATCACACAATCACACAATCACACAATCACACAATCACAATCACACAATCACAATCACACAATCACAATCACACAATCACAATCACACAATCGCAATCACACAATCACACAATCACACAATCACACAATCACACAACGACACAATTCACACAATCACACAAGCACACAATCACACAATCACAATCACACAATCACAATCACACAATCACAATCACACAATCGCAATCACACAATCGCAATCACACAATCGCAATCACACAATCACACAATCACACAATCACACAACCACACAATTCACACAATCTCACAATCACACAATCACACAAGCACACAATCACTCAATCACACAATCACACAATCACAAAATCACACAATCACAATCACACAATCACAATCACACAATCGCAATCACACAATCACACAATCACACAATCACACAATCACACAATCACACAATCACACAATCACACAATCACACAATCACACAAGCACACAATCACTCAATCACACAATCACACAATCACACAATCACACAATCACACAATCACACTATCACACAATCACACAATCACACAATCACACAATCACACAATCACACAATCACACAATCACACAATCACACAATCACTCAATCACAAAATCACACAATCACACAAGCCCACAATCACTCAATCACACAATCACACAATCACACAATCACACAATCACACAATCACACAATCACACAATCACAATTACACAATCACACAATCACACAATCACACAATCACACAATCACACAATCACACAATCACAATTACACAATCACACAATCACACAATCACACAATCACACAATCACACAATCACACAATCACACAATCACAATTACACAATCACACAATCACACAATCACACAATCACACAATCACACAATCACACAATCACACAATCACACAATCACACAATCACACAATCACACAATCACACAGTCACACAATCACTCAATCACACAATAACACACTCACACAATCACACAGTCACAATCACACAGTCACAATCACACAGTCACAATCACACAGTCGCAACCACACAATCACGGTCACACAATCACGGTCACACAATAACGGTAACACAATCACACATTCACACAATCACACAATCACACAATCACACAATCACACAGTCACACAGTCACACAATCACACAATCACACAATCACAATCGCACAATCACAATCACACAATCACAATCACACAATCACAATCACACAATCACACAATCGCACAATCACAATCACACAATCACAATCACACAATCACAATCACACAATCACAATCACACAATCACAATCACACAATCACAATCACACAATCACAATCACACAATCACAATCACACAATCACAATCACACAATCACAATCACACAATCACAATCACACAATCACAATCACACAATCACAATCACACAATCACAATCACACAATCACAATCACACAATCACACAATCACACAATCACACAATCACACAATCTCACAATCACACAATCACACAATCACACAATCACACAATCACAATCGCACAATCACAATTACACAATCACACAATCACACAATCACACAATCACACAACCACGATCACACAATCACGGTCACACAATCACGATCACACAATCACGATCACACAATCATGATCACACAATTACGGTCACACAATGACGGTCACACAATCACAGTCACACAATCACAATCACATAATCACAATCACACAATCGCAATCACACAATCACACAATCACACAATCACACAATTCACACAATCTCACAATCACACAATCACACAATCACAATCACACAATCACAATCACACAATCACACAATCACACAATCACACAATCTCACAATCACACAATCACACAATCACACAATCACACAATCACAATCGCACAATCACAATTACACAATCACACAATCTCACAATCACACAATCACACAATCACACAATCACAATCGCACAATCACACAATCATCAATCACACAATCACGGTCACACAATCACACATTCACACAATCACACAATCACACAATTCACACAATCTCACAATCACACAATCACAATCGCACAATCACAATTACACAATCTCAATCACACAATCACACAATCACACAATCACACAATCACACAATCACACAATCACAATCACACAATCACAATCACACAATCACAATCACACAATCGCAATCACACAATCGCAATCACACAATCACACAATCACACAATCACACAACGACACAATTCACACAATCACACAAGCACACAATCACACAATCACAATCACACAATCACAATCACACAATCACAATCACACAATCGCAATCACACAATCGCAATCACACAATCACACAATCACACAATCACACAATCACACAACCACACAATTCACACAATCTCACAATCACACAATCACACAGGCACACAATCACTCAATCACACAATCACACAATCACAAAATCACACAATCACAATCACACAATCACAATCACACAATCGCAATCACACAATCACACAATCACACAATCACACAATCACACAATCACACAATCACACAAGCACACAATCACTCAATCACACAATCACACAATCACACAATCACACAATCACAATCGCACAATCACAATTACACAATCACACAATCACACAATCACACAATCACACAATCACAATCACACAGTCGCAATCACACAATCGCAATCACACAATCACACAATCACACAATCACACAACCACACAATTCACACAATCTCACAATCACACAATCACACAAGCACACAATCACTCAATCACACAATCACACAATCACAAAATCACACAATCACAATCACACAATCACAATCACACAATCGCAGTCACACAATCACACAATCACACAATCACACAATCACACAATCACACAATCACACAATCACACAATCACACAATCACACAATCACACAATCACACAATCACACAATCACACAATCACACAATCACACAATCACACAGTCACACAGTCACACAATCACACAATCACACAATCACAATCGCACAATCACAATCACACAATCACAATCACACAATCACAATCACACAATCACACAATCGCACAATCACAATCACACAATCACAATCACACAATCACAATCACACAATCACAATCACACAATCACAATCACACAATCACAATCACACAATCACAATCACACAATCACAATCACACAATCACAATCACACAATCACAATCACACAATCACAATCACACAATCACAATCACACAATCACAATCACACAATCACAATCACACAATCACAATCACACAATCACAATCACACAATCACAATCACACAATCACAATCACACAATCACAATCACACAATCACAATCACACAATCACAATCACACAATCACAATCACACAATCACAATCACACAATCACAATCACACAATCACAATCACACAATCACAATCACACAATCACAATCACACAATCACAATCACACAATCACAATCACACAATCACAATCACACAATCACAATCACACAATCACAATCACACAATCACAATCACACAATCACAATCACACAATCACAATCACACAATCACAATCACACAATCACAATCACACAATCACAATCACACAATCACAATCACACAATCACAATCACACAATCACAATCACACAATCACAATCACACAATCACAATCACACAATCACAATCACACAATCACAATCACACAATCACAATCACACAATCACAATCACACAATCACAATCACACAATCACAATCACACAATCACAATCACACAATCACAATCACACAATCACAATCACACAATCACAATCACACAATCACACAATCGCACAATCACAATCACACAATCACAATCACACAATCACAATCACACAATCACAATCACACAATCACAATCACACAATCACAATCACACAATCACAATCACACAATCACAATCACACAATCACAATCACACAATCACAATCACACAATCACAATCACACAATCACAATCACACAATCACAATCACACAATCACAATCACACAATCACAATCACACAATCACAATCACACAATCACAATCACACAATCACAATCACACAATCACAATCACACAATCACAATCACACAATCACAATCACACAATCACAATCACACAATCACAATCACACAATCACAATCACACAATCACAATCACACAATCACAATCACACAATCACAATCACACAATCACAATCACACAATCACAATCACACAATCACAATCACACAATCACAATCACACAATCACAATCACACAATCACAATCACACAATCACAATCACACAATCACAATCACACAATCACAATCACACAATCACAATCACACAATCACAATCACACAATCACAATCACACAATCACAATCACACAATCACAATCACACAATCACAATCACACAATCACAATCACACAATCACAATCACACAATCACAATCACACAATCACAATCACACAATCACAATCACACAATCACAATCACACAATCACAATCACACAATCACAATCACACAATCACAATCACACAATCACAATCACACAATCACAATCACACAATCACAATCACACAATCACAATCACACAATCACAATCACACAATCACAATCACACAATCACAATCACACAATCACAATCACACAATCACAATCACACAATCACAATCACACAATCACAATCACACAATCACAATCACACAATCACAATCACACAATCACAATCACACAATCACAATCACACAATCACAATCACACAATCACAATCACACAATCACAATCACACAATCACAATCACACAATCACAATCACACAATCACAATCACACAATCACAATCACACAATCACAATCACACAATCAAAATCACACAATCACAATCACACAATCACAATCACACAATCACAATCACACAATCACAATCACACAATCACAATCACACAATCACAATCACACAATCACAATCACACAATCACAATCACACAATCACAATCACACAATCACAATCACACAATCACAATCACACAATCACAATCACACAATCACAATCACACAATCACAATCACACAATCACAATCACACAATCACAATCACACAATCACAATCACACAATCACAATCACACAATCACAATCACACAATCACAATCACACAATCACAATCACACAATCACAATCACACAATCACAATCACACAATCACAATCACACAATCACAATCACACAATCACAATCACACAATCGCAATCACACAATCCCAATCACACAATCGCAATCACACAATCGCAATCACACAATCAATCAATCACACAATCACACAATCACACAATCACGCAATTCACACAATCTCACAATCACACAATCACAATTACACAATCACACAATCACACAATCACACAATCACACAATCACACAATCACACAATCACACAATCACACAATCACACAATCACACAATCACACAATCACACAATCACACAATCACACAATCACACAATCACACAATCACACAATCACACAATCACACAATCACACAATCACACAATCACACAATCACACAATCACACAATCTCACAATCACACAATCACACAATCGCACAATCACAATCGCACAATCACAATTACACAATCACAGAATCACACAATCACACAATCACACAATCACACAATCACACAATCACACAATCACACAATCATCAATCACACAATCACGGTCACACAATCACACATTCACACAATCACACAATCACTCAATCACAAAATCACACAATCACACAAGCACACAATCACTCAATCACACAATCACACAATCACAAAATCACACAATCACACAATCACACAATCACACAATCACAATTACACAATCACACAATCACACAATCACACAATCACACAATCACACAATCACACAATCACACAATCACACAATCACACAACCACACAATCACACAATCACACAATCACACATTCACACAATCACACAATCACTCTATCACACAATCACACAATCTCACAATCGCACAATCACACAATCACACAATCACACTGCCACACAATCACACAATCACAATCACGCAATCACACAATCACGATCACACAATCACGAGCACACAATCACGATCACACAATCACGGTCACACAATCACGGTCACACAACCACACAATCACACAATCACACAATCACACAATCACACAATCACACAATCACACAATCACACAATCACACAATCACACAATCACACAATCACAATCACGCAATCACAATCTCACAATCACAATCACACAATCACACAATCACACAATCACACAATCACACAATCACACAATCACACATTCACACAATCACACAATCACTCTATCACACAATCACACAATCTCACAATCGCACAATCACACTGCCACACAATCACACTGCCACACAATCACACAATCACAATCACGCAATCACACAATCACGATCACACAATCACGACCACACAATCACGATCACACAATCACGGTCACACAATCACGGTCACACAACCACACAATCACACAATCACACAATCACACAATCACACAATCACACAATCACACAATCACAATCACGCAATCACAATCTCACAATCACAATCACACAATCACACAATCACACAATCACACAATCACACAATCACACAATCACACAATCACAATCGCACAATCACACAATCACACAATCACACAATCACACAATCACACAATCACACAGTCATACAATCACACCATAACAATCACGCAATCACACAATCACACAATCACACAATCACACAATCACACATTCACACAATCACACAATCACACAGTCACACAATCACACAATCACACAATCACACAATCACACAATCACACAATCACACAATCACACAATCACACAATCACACAATCACACAATCACACAATCACACAGTCACACAATCACACAATCACACAATCACACAATCACACAATCACAATCGCACAATCACACAATCACACAATCACACAGTCACACAATCACACAACCACACAATCACACAATCACACAATCACACAATCACACAATCACACAATCACACAATCACACAATCACAATCACACAATCACAATCACACAATCACAATCACACAATCGCAATCACACAATCGCAATCACACAATCACACAATCACACAATCACACAACGACACAATTCACACAATCACACAAGCACACAATCACACAATCACAATCACACAATCACAATCACACAATCACAATCACACAATCGCAATCACACAATCGCAATCACACAATCACACAATCACACAATCACACAACCACACAATTCACACAATCTCACAATCACACAATCACACAAGCACACAATCACTCAATCACACAATCACACAATCACAAAATCACACAATCACAATCACACAATCACAATCACACAATCGCAATCACACAATCACACAATCACACAATCACACAATCACACAATCACACAATCACACAAGCACACAATCACTCAATCACACAATCACACAATCACACAATCACAATCGCACAATCACAATTACACAATCACACAATCACACAATCACACAATCACAATCACACAATCGCAATCACACAATCGCAATCACACAATCACACAATCACACAATCACACAACCACACAATTCACGCAATCTCACAATCACACAATCACACAAGCACACAATCACTCAATCACACAATCACACAATCACAAAATCACACAATCACAATCACACAATCACAATCACACAATCGCAATCACACAATCACACAATCACAATCACACAATAACAATCACACAATCACACAATCACACAATCACACAATCACACAATCACACAATCACACAATCACACAATCACAATCACACAATCACAATCACACAATCACAATCACACAATCGCAATCACACAATCACACAATCACACAATCACACAATCACACAACGACACAATTCACACAATCACACAAGCACACAATCACACAATCACAATCACACAATCACAATCACACAATCAGAATCACACAATCGCAATCACACAATCGCAATCACACAATCGCAATGACACAATCACACAATCACACAATCACACAACCACACAATTCACACAATCTCACAATCACACATTCACACAAGCACACAATCACTCAATCACACAATCACACAATCACAAAATCACACAATCACAATCACACAATCACAATCACACAATCGCAATCACACAATCACACAATCACACAATCACACAATCACACAATCACACAATCACACAATCACACATGCACACAATCACTCAATCACACAATCACACAATCACACAATCACACAATCACACAATCACACTATCACACAATCACACAATCACACAATCACACAATCACACAATCACACAATCACACAATCACACAATCACACAATCACTCAATCACAAAATCACACAATCACACAAGCCCACAATCACTCAATCACACAATCACACAATCACATAATCACACAATCACACAATCACACAATCACACAATCACACAATCACACAATCACAATTACACAATCACACAATCACACAATCACACAATCACACAATCACACAATCACACAATCACAATTACACAATCACACAATCACACAATCACACAATCACACAATCACACAATCACACAATCACACAATCACAATTACACAATCACACAATCACACAATCACACAATCACACAATCACACAATCACACAATCACACAATCACACAATCACACAATCACACAATCACACAATCACACAATCACACAATCACACAATCACACAGTCACACAATCACTCAATCACACAATAACACACTCACACAATCACACAGTCACAATCACACAGTCACAATCACACAGTCACAATCACACAGTCGCAACCACACAATCACGGTCACACAATCACGGTCACACAATAACGGTAACACAATCACACATTCACACAATCACACAATCACACAATCACACAACCACGATCACACAATCACGGTCACACAATCACGATCACACAATCACGATCACACAATCATGATCACACAATTACGGTCACACAATGACGGTCACACAATCACAGTCACACAATCACAATCACATAATCACAATCACACAATCGCAATCACACAATCACACAATCACACAATCACACAATCACACAATCACACAATTCACACAATCTCACAATCACACAATCACACAATCACAATCACACAATCACAATCACACAATCACACAATCACACAATCACACAATCTCACAATCACACAATCATACAATCACACAATCACACAATCACAATCGCACAATCACAATTACACAATCACACAATCTCACAATCACACAATCACACAATCACACAATCACAATCGCACAATCACACTTACACAATCACACAATCACACAATCACACAATCACACAATCACACAATTCACACAATCTCACAATCACACAATCACACAATCACACAATCACACAATCACAATCACACAATCACACAATCACACAATCACACAATCACACAATCACACAATCTCACAATCACACAAGCACACAATCACTCAATCGCACAATCACACAATCACACAATCACACAATCACACAATCACACAATCACACAATCACACAATCACAATCGCACAATCACAATTACACAATCACACAATCACACAATCACACAATCACACAATCACACAATCACACAATCACACAATCACACAATCACACAATCACACAATCATCAATCACACAATCACGGTCACACAATCACACATTCACACAATCACACAATCACACAATTCACACAATCTCACAATCACACAATCACAATCGCACAACCACAATTACACAATCTCAATCACACAATCACACAATCACACAATCACACAATCACACAATCACAATCACACAATCACAATCACACAATCACAATCACACAATCGCAATCACACAATCGCAATCACACAATCACACAATCACACAATCACACAACGACACAATTCACACAATCACACAAGCACACAATCACACAATCACAATCACACAATCACAATCACACAATCACAATCACACAATCACAATCACACAATCGCAATCACACAATCGCAATCACACAATCACACAATCACACAATCACACAATCACACAACCACACAATTCACACAATCTCACAATCACACAATCACACAAGCACACAATCACTCAATCACACAATCACACAATCACAAAATCACACAATCACAATCACACAATCACAATCACACAATCGCAATCACACAATCACACAATCACACAATCACACAATCACACAATCACACAATCACACAAGCACACAATCACTCAATCACACAATCACACAATCACACAATCACACAATCGCAATCGCACAATCACAATTACACAATCACACAATCACACAATCACAATCACACAATCGCAATCACACAATCGCAATCACACAATCACACAATCACACAATCACACAACCACACAATTCACACAATCTCACAATCACACAATCACACAAGCACACAATCACTCAATCACACAATCACACAATCACAAAATCACACAATCACAATCACACAATCACAATCACACAATCGCAATCACACAATCACACAATCACACAATCACACAATCACACAATCACACAATCACACAATCACACAATCACACAATCACACAATCACACAATCACACAATCACACAATCACACAATCACACAATCACACAATCACACAATCACACAGTCACACAGTCACACAATCACACAATCACACAATCACAATCGCACAATCACAATCACACAATCACAATCACACAATCACAATCACACAATCACACAATCGCACAATCACAATCACACAATCACAATCACACAATCACAATCACACAATCACAATCACACAATCACACAATCACACAATCACTCAATCACAAAATCACACAATCACACAAGCCCACAATCACTCAATCACACAATCACACAATCACATAATCACACAATCACACAATCACACAATCACACAATCACACAATCACACAATCACAATTACACAATCACACAATCACACAATCACACAATCACACAATCACAATTACACAATCACACAATCACACAATCACACAATCACACAATCACACAATCACACAATCACACAATCACAATTACACAATCACACAATCACACAATCACACAATCACACAATCACACAATCACACAATCACACAATCACACAATCACACAATCACACAATCACACAATCACACAATCACACAATCACACAATCACACAGTCACACAATCACTCAATCACACAATAACACACTCACACAATCACACAGTCACAATCACACAGTCACAATCACACAGTCACAATCACACAGTCGCAACCACACAATCACGGTCACACAATCACGGTCACACAATAACGGTAACACAATCACACATTCACACAATCACACAATCACACAATCACACAACCACGATCACACAATCACGGTCACACAATCACGATCACACAATCACGATCACACAATCATGATCACACAATTACGGTCACACAATGACGGTCACACAATCACAGTCACACAATCACAATCACATAATCACAATCACACAATCGCAATCACACAATCACACAATCACACAATCACACAATCACACAATTCACACAATCTCACAATCACACAATCACACAATCACAATCACACAATCACAATCACACAATCACACAATCACACAATCACACAATCTCACAATCACACAATCACACAATCACACAATCACACAATCACAATCGCACAATCACAATTACACAATCACACAATCTCACAATCACACAATCACACAATCACACAATCACAATCGCACAATCACACTTACACAATCACACAATCACACAATCACACAATCACACAATCACACAATTCACACAATCTCACAATCACACAATCACACAATCACACAATCACACAATCATAATCACACAATCACACAATCACACAATCACACAATCACACAATCACACAATCTCACAATCACACAAGCACACAATCACTCAATCGCACAATCACACAATCACACAATCACACAATCACACAATCACACAATCACACAATCACACAATCACAATCGCACAATCACAATTACACAATCACACAATCACACAATCACACAATCACACAATCACACAATCACACAATCACACAATCACACAATCACACAATCACACAATCACACAATCATCAATCACACAATCACGGTCACACAATCACACATTCACACAATCACACAATCACACAATTCACACAATCTCACAATCACACAATCACAATCGCACAATCACAATTACACAATCTCAATCACACAATCACACAATCACACAATCACACAATCACACAATCACAATCACACAATCACAATCACACAATCAGAATCACACAATCGCAATCACACAATCGCAATCACACAATCACACAACCACACAATCACACAACGACACAATTCACACAATCACACAAGCACACAATCACTCAATCACAATCACACAATCACAATCACACAATCACAATCACACAATCGCAATCACACAATCGCAATCACACAATCACACAATCACACAATCACACAATCACACAACCACACAATTCACACAATCTCACAATCACACAATCACACAAGCACACAATCACTCAATCACACAATCACACAATCACAAAATCACACAATCACAATCACACAATCACAATCACACAATCGCAATCACACAATCACTCAATCACACAATCACACAATCACACAATCACACAATCACACAAGCACACAATCACTCAATCACACAATCACACAATCACACAATCACACAATCGCAATCGCACAATCACAATTACACAATCACACAATCACACAATCACACAATCACACAATCACAATCACACAATCGCAATCACACAATCACAATCACACAATCACAATCACACAATCACAATCACACAATCACAATCACACAATCACAATCACACAATCACAATCACACAATCACAATCACACAATCACAATCACACAATCACAATCACACAATCACAATCACACAATCACAATCACACAATCACAATCACACAATCACAATCACACAATCACAATCACACAATCACAATCACACAATCACAATCACACAATCACAAACACACAATCACAATCACACAATCACAATCACACAATCACAATCACACAATCACAATCACACAATCACAATCACACAATCACAATCACACAATCACAATCACACAATCACAATCACACAATCACAATCACACAATCACAATCACACAATCACAATCACACAATCACAATCACACAATCACAATCACACAATCACAATCACACAATCACAATCACACAATCACAATCACACAATCACAATCACACAATCACAATCACACAATCACAATCACACAATCACAATCACACAATCACAATCACACAATCACAATCACACAATCACAATCACACAATCACAATCACACAATCACAATCACACAATCACAATTACACAATCACACAATCACACAATCACACAATCACACAATCACAATCACACAATCGCAATCACACAATCGCAATCACACAATCACACAACCACACAATTCACACAATCTCACAATCACACAATCACACAAGCACACAATCACTCAATCACACAATCACACAATCACAAAATCACACAATCACAATCACACAATCACAATCACACAATCGCAATCACACAATCACACAATCACACAATCACACAATCACACAATCACACAATCACACAATCACACAATCACACAATCACACAATCACACAGTCACACAGTCACACAATCACACAATCACACAATCACAATCGCACAATCACAATCGCACAATCACAATCACACAATCACAATCACACAATCACACAATCGCACAATCACACAATCGCACAATCACAATCACACAATCACAATCACACAATCACAATCACACAATCACAATCACACAATCACAATCACACAATCACAATCACACAATCACAATCACACAATCACAATCACACAATCACAATCACACAATCACAATCACACAATCACAATCACACAATCACAATCACACAATCACAATCACACAATCACAATCACACAATCACAATCACACAATCACAATCACACAATCACAATCACACAATCACAATCACACAATCACAATCACACAATCACAATCACACAATCACAATCACACAATCACAATCACACAATCACAATCACACAATCACAATCACACAATCACAATCACACAATCACAATCACACAATCACAATCACACAATCACAATCACACAATCACAATCACACAATCACAATCACACAATCACAATCACACAATCACAATCACACAATCACAATCACACAATCACAATCACACAATCACAATCACACAATCACAATCACACAATCACAATCACACAATCACAATCACACAATCACAATCACACAATCACAATCACACAATCACAATCACACAATCACAATCACACAATCACAATCACACAATCACAATCACACAATCACAATCACACAATCACAATCACACAATCACAATCACACAATCACAATCACACAATCACAATCACACAATCACAATCACACAATCACAATCACACAATCACAATCACACAATCACAATCACACAATCACAATCACACAATCACAATCACACAATCACAATCACACAATCACAAACACACAATCACAATCACACAATCACAATCACACAATCACAATCACACAATCACAATCACACAATCACAATCACACAATCACAATCACACAATCACAATCACACAATCACAATCACACAATCACAATCACACAATCACAATCACACAATCACAATCACACAATCACAATCACACAATCACAATCACACAATCACAATCACACAATCACAATCACACAATCACAATCACACAATCACAATCACACAATCACAATCACACAATCACAATCACACAATCACAATCACACAATCACAATCACACAATCACAATCACACAATCACAATCACACAATCACAATCACACAATCACAATCACACAATCACAATCACACAATCACAATCACACAATCACAATCACACAATCACAATCACACAATCACAATCACACAATCACAATCACACAATCACAATCACACAATCACAATCACACAATCACAATCACACAATCACAATCACACAATCACAATCACACAATCACAATCACACAATCACAATCACACAATCACAATCACACAATCACAATCACACAATCACAATCACACAATCACAATCACACAATCACAATCACACAATCACAATCACACAATCACAATCACACAATCACAATCACACAATCACAATCACACAATCACAATCACACAATCACAATCACACAATCACAATCACACAATCACAATCACACAATCACAATCACACAATCACAATCACACAATCACAATCACACAATCACAATCACACAATCACAATCACACAATCACAATCACACAATCACAATCACACAATCACAATCACACAATCACAATCACACAATCACAATCACACAATCACAATCACACAATCACAATCACACAATCACAATCACACAATCACAATCACACAATCACAATCACACAATCACAATCACACAATCACAATCACACAATCACAATCACACAATCACAATCACACAATCACAATCACACAATCACAATCACACAATCACAATCACACAATCACAATCACACAATCACAATCACACAATCACAATCACACAATCACAATCACACAATCACAATCACACAATCACAATCACACAATCACAATCACACAATCACAATCACACAATCACAATCACACAATCACAATCACACAATCACAATCACACAATCACAATCACACAATCACAATCACACAATCACAATCACACAATCACAATCACACAATCACACAATCACAATCACACAATCACAATCACACAATCACAATCACACAATCACAATCACACAATCACAATCACACAATCACAATCACACAATCACAATCACACAATCACAATCACACAATCACAATCACACAATCACAATCACACAATCACAATCACACAATCACAATCACACAATCACAATCACACAATCACAATCACACAATCACAATCACACAATCACAATCACACAATCACAATCACACAATCACAATCACACAATCACAATCACACAATCACAATCACACAATCACAATCACACAATCACAATCACACAATCACAATCACACAATCACAATCACACAATCACAATCACACAATCACAATCACACAATCACAATCACACAATCACAATCACACAATCACAATCACACAATCACAATCACACAATCACAATCACACAATCACAATCACACAATCACAATCACACAATCACAATCACACAATCACAATCACACAATCACAATCACACAATCACAATCACACAATCACAATCACACAATCACAATCACACAATCACAATCACACAATCACAATCACACAATCACAATCACACAATCACAATCACACAATCACAATCACACAATCACAATCACACAATCACAATCACACAATCACAATCACACAATCACACAATCACACAGTCACAATCACACAATCACAATCACACAATCACAATCACACAATCACAATCACACAGTCACAATCACACAATCACAATCACACAATCACAATCACACAATCACAATCACACAATCACAATCACACAATCGCAATCACACAATCGCAATCACACAATCAATCAATCACACAATCACACAATCACACAATCACGCAATTCACACAATCTCACAATCACACAATCACAATTACACAATCACACAATCACACAATCACACAATCACACAATCACACAATCACACAATCACACAATCACACAATCACACAATCACACAATCACACAATCACACAATCACACAATCACACAATCACACAATCACACAATCACACAATCACACAATCACACAATCACACAATCACACAATCACACAATCACACAATCACACAATCACACAATCACACAATCTCACAATCACACAATCACACAATCGCACAATCACAATCGCACAATCACAATTACACAATCACACAATCACACAATCACACAATCACACAATCACACAATCACAATCACACAATCGCAATCACACAATCGCAATCACACAATCACACAATCACACAACCACACAATTCACACAATCTCACAATCACACAATCACACAAGCACACAATCACTCAATCACACAATCACACAATCACAAAATCACACAATCACAATCACACAATCACAATCACACAATCGCAATCACACAATCACACAATCACACAATCACACAATCACACAATCACACAATCACACAATCACACAATCACACAATCACACAATCACACAATCACACAATCACACAATCACACAGTCACACAGTCACACAATCACACAATCACACAATCACAATCGCACAATCACAATCACACAATCACAATCACACAATCACAATCACACAATCACACAATCGCACAATCACAATCACACAATCACAATCACACAATCACAATCACACAATCACAATCACACAATCACAATCACACAATCACAATCACACAATCACAATCACACAATCACAATCACACAATCACAATCACACAATCACAATCACACAATCACAATCACACAATCACAATCACACAATCACAATCACACAATCACAATCACACAATCACAATCACACAATCACAATCACACAATCACAATCACACAATCACAATCACACAATCACAATCACACAATCACAATCACACAATCACAATCACACAATCACAATCACACAATCACAATCACACAATCACAATCACACAATCACAATCACACAATCACAATCACACAATCACAATCACACAATCACAATCACACAATCACAATCACACAATCACAATCACACAATCACAATCACACAATCACAATCACACAATCACAATCACACAATCACAATCACACAATCACAATCACACAATCACAATCACACAATCACAATCACACAATCACAATCACACAATCACAATCACACAATCACAATCACACAATCACAATCACACAATCACAATCACACAATCACAATCACACAATCACAATCACACAATCACAATCACACAATCACAATCACACAATCACAATCACACAATCACAATCACACAATCACAATCACACAATCACAATCACACAATCACAATCACACAATCACAATCACACAATCACAATCACACAATCACAATCACACAATCACAATCACACAATCACAATCACACAATCACAATCACACAATCACAATCACACAATCACAATCACACAATCACAATCACACAATCACAATCACACAATCACAATCACACAATCACAATCACACAATCACAATCACACAATCACAATCACACAATCACAATCACACAATCACAATCACACAATCACAATCACACAATCACAATCACACAATCACAATCACACAATCACAATCACACAATCACAATCACACAATCACAATCACACAATCACAATCACACAATCACAATCACACAATCACAATCACACAATCACAATCACACAATCACAATCACACAATCACAATCACACAATCACAATCACACAATCACAATCACACAATCACAATCACACAATCACAATCACACAATCACAATCACACAATCACAATCACACAATCACAATCACACAATCACAATCACACAATCACAATCACACAATCACAATCACACAATCACAATCACACAATCACAATCACACAATCACAATCACACAATCACAATCACACAATCACAATCACACAATCACAATCACACAATCACAATCACACAATCACAATCACACAATCACAATCACACAATCACAATCACACAATCACAATCACACAATCACAATCACACAATCACAATCACACAATCACAATCACACAATCACAATCACACAATCGCAATCACACAATCACAATCACACAATCGCAATCACACAATCGCAATCACACAATCAATCAATCACACAATCACACAATCACACAATCACGCAATTCACACAATCTCACAATCACACAATCACAATTACACAATCACACAATCACACAATCACACAATCACACAATCACACAATCACACAATCACACAATCACACAATCACACAATCACACAATCACACAATCACACAATCACACAATCACACAATCACACAATCACACAATCACACAATCACACAATCACACAATCACACAATCACACAATCACACAATCACACAATCACACAATCACACAATCACACAATCACACAATCACACAATCACACAATCTCACAATCACACAATCACACAATCGCACAATCACAATCGCACAATCACAATTACACAATCACAGAATCACACAATCACACAATCACACAATCACACAATCACACAATCACACAATCACACAATCATCAATCACACAATCACGGTCACACAATCACACATTCACACAATCACACAATCACTCAATCACAAAATCACACAATCACACAAGCACACAATCACTCAATCACACAATCACACAATCACAAAATCACACAATCACACAATCACACAATCACACAATCACACAATCACAATTACACAATCACACAATCACAATTACACAATCACACAATCACACAATCGCACAATCACACAATCACACAATCACACTGCCACACAATCACACAATCACAATCACGCAATCACACAATCACGATCACACAATCACGAGCACACAATCACGATCACACAATCACGGTCACACAATCACGGTCACACAACCACACAATCACACAATCACACAATCACACAATCACACAATCACACAATCACACAATCACACAATCACACAATCACAATCACGCAATCACAATCTCACAATCACAATCACACAATCACACAATCACACAATCACACAATCACACAATCACACAATCACACAATCACACATTCACACAATCACACAATCACTCTATCACACAATCACACAATCTCACAATCGCACAATCACACAATCACACAATCACACTGCCACACAATCACACAATCACAATCACGCAATCACACAATCATAATCACACAATCACGAGCACACAATCACGATCACACAATCACGGTCACACAATCACGGTCACACAACCACACAATCACACAATCACACAATCACACAATCACACAATCACACAATCACACAATCACACAATCACACAATCACACAATCACAATCACGCAATCACAATCTCACAATCACAATCACACAATCACACAATCACACAATCACACAATCACACAATCACACAATCACACAATCACACAATCACAATCGCACAATCACACAATCACACAATCACACAATCACACAATCACACAATCACACAGTCATACAATCACACCATAACAATCACGCAATCACACAATCACACAATCACACAATCACACAATCACACAATCACACAATCACACAATCACACAATCACACAGTCACACAATCACACAATCACACAATCACACAATCACACAATCACACAATCACAATCACACAATCACAATCACACAATCACAATCACACAATCGCAATCACACAATCGCAATCACACAATCACACAATCACACAATCACACAACGACACAATTCACACAATCACACAAGCACACAATCACACAATCACAATCACACAATCACAATCACACAATCACAATGACACAATCGCAATCACACAATCGCAAGCACACAATCACACAATCACACAATCACACAACCACACAATTCACACAATCTCACAATCACACAATCACACAAGCACACAATCACTCAATCACACAATCACACAATCACAAAATCACACAATCACAATCACACAATCACAATCACACAATCGCAATCACACAATCACACAATCACACAATCACACAATCACACAATCACACAATCACACAAGCACACAATCACTCAATCACACAATCACACAATCACACAATCACAATCGCACAATCACAATTACACAATCACACAATCACACAATCACACAATCACACAATCACACAATCACAATCACACAATCGCAATCACACAATCGCAATCACACAATCACACAATCACACAATCACACAACCACACAATTCACACAATCTCACAATCACACAATCACACAAGCACACAATCACTCAATCACACAATCACACAATCACAAAATCACACAATCACAATCACACAATCACAATCACACAATCGCAATCACACAATCACACAATCACAATCACACAATAACAATCACACAATCACACAATCACACAATCACACAATCACACAATCACACAATCACAATCACACAATCACTATCACACAATCACAATCACACAATCGCAATCACACAATCACACAATCACACAATCACACAATCACACAACGACACAATTCACACAATCACACAAGCACACAATCACACAATCACAATCACACAATCACAATCACACAATCACAATCACACAATCACAATCACACAATCGCAATCACACAATCGCAATCACACAATCGCAATCACACAATCACACAATCACACAATCACACAACCACACAATTCACACAATCTCACAATCACACAATCACACAAGCACACAATCACTCAATCACACAATCACACAATCACAAAATCACACAATCACAATCACACAATCACAATCACACAATCGCAATCACACAATCACACAATCACACAATCACACAATCACACAATCACACAATCACACAATCACACAATCACACAAGCACACAATCACTCAATCACACAATCACACAATCACACAATCACACAATCACACAATCACACTATCACACAATCACACAATCACACAATCACACAATCACACAATCACACAATCACACAATCACACAATCACACAATCACTCAATCACAAAATCACACAATCACACAAGCCCACAATCACTCAATCACACAATCACACAATCACATAATCACACAATCACACAATCACACAATCACACAATCACACAATCACACAATCACACAATCACAATTACACAATCGCACAATCACACAATCACACAATCACACAATCACACAATCACACATTCACAATTACACAATCACACAATCACACAATCACACAATCACACAATCACACAATCACACAATCACACAATCACAATTACACAATCACACAATCACACAATCACACAATCACACAATCACACAATCACACAATCACACAATCACACAATCACACAATCACACAATCACACAATCACACAATCACACAATCACACAATCACACAGTCACACAATCACTCAATCACACAATAACACACTCACACAATCACACAGTCACAATCACACAGTCACAATCACACAGTCACAATCACACACTCGCAATCACACAGTCGCAACCACACAATCACGGTCACACAATCACGGTCACACAATAACGGTAACACAATCACACATTCACACAATCACACAATCACACAATCGCAATCGCACAATCACAATTACACAATCACACAATCACACAATCACACAATCACACAATCACAATCACACAATCGCAATCACACAATCGCAATCACACAATCACACAATCACACAATCACACAACCACACAATTCACACAATCTCACAATCACACAATCACACAAGCACACAATCACTCAATCACACAATCACACAATCACAAAATCACACAATCACAATCACACAATCACAATCACACAATCGCAATCACACAATCACACAATCACACAATCACACAATCACACAATCACACAATCACACAATCACACAATCACACAATCACACAATCACACAATCACACAATCACACAATCACACAGTCACACAGTCACACAATCACACAATCACACAATCACAATCGCACAATCACAATCACACAATCACAATCACACAATCACAATCACACAATCACACAATCGCACAATCACAATCACACAATCACAATCACACAATCACAATCACACAATCACAATCACACAATCACAATCACACAATCACAATCACACAATCACAATCACACAATCACAATCACACAATCACAATCACACAATCACAATCACACAATCACAATCACACAATCACAATCACACAATCACAATCACACAATCACAATCACACAATCACAATCACACAATCACAATCACACAATCACAATCACACAATCACAATCACACAATCACAATCACAGAATCACAATCACACAATCACAATCACACAATCACAATCACACAATCACAATCACACAATCACAATCACACAATCACAATCACACAATCACAATCACACAATCACAATCACACAATCACAATCGCACAATCACAATCACACAATCACAATCACACAATCACAATCACACAATCACAATCACACAATCACAATCACACAATCACAATCACACAATCACAATCACACAATCACAATCACACAATCACAATCACACAATCACAATCACACAATCACAATCACACAATCACAATCACACAATCACAATCACACAATCACAATCACACAATCACAATCACACAATCACAATCACACAATCACAATCACACAATCACAATCACACAATCACAATCACACAATCACAATCACACAATCACAATCACACAATCACAATCACACAATCACAATCACACAATCACAATCACACAATCACAATCACACAATCACAATCACACAATCACAATCACACAATCACAATCACACAATCACAATCACACAATCACAATCACACAATCACAATCACACAATCACAATCACACAATCACAATCACACAATCACAATCACACAATCACAATCACACAATCACAATCACACAATCACAATCACACAATCACAATCACACAATCACAATCACACAATCACAATCACACAATCACAATCACACAATCACAATCACACAATCACAATCACACAATCACAATCACACAATCACAATCACACAATCACAATCACACAATCACAATCACACAATCACAATCACACAATCACAATCACACAATCACAATCACACAATCGCAATCACACAATCACAATCACACAATCGCAATCACACAATCGCAATCACACAATCAATCAATCACACAATCACACAATCACACAATCACGCAATTCACACAATCTCACAATCACACAATCACACAATCACAATTACACAATCACACAATCACACAATCACACAATCACACAATCACACAATCACACAATCACACAATCACACAATCACACAATCACACAATCACACAATCACACAATCACACAATCACACAATCACACAATCACACAATCACACAATCACACAATCACACAATCACACAATCACACAATCACACAATCACACAATCACACAATCACACAATCACACAATCTCACAATCACACAATCACACAATCGCACAATCACAATCGCACAATCACAATTACACAATCACAGAATCACACAATCACACAATCACACAATCACACAATCACACAATCATCAATCACACAATCACGGTCACACAATCACACATTCACACAATCACACAATCACTCAATCACAAAATCACACAATCACACAAGCACACAATCACTCAATCACACAATCACACAATCACAAAATCACACAATCACACAATCACACAATCACACAATCACAATTACACAATCACACAATCACACAATCACACAATCACACAATCACACAATCACACAATCACACAATCACACAATCACACAATCACACAATCACACAATCACACAATCACACATTCACACAATCACACAATCACTCTATCACACAATCACACAATCTCACAATCGCACAATCACACAATCACACAATCACACTGCCACACAATCACACAATCACAATCACGCAATCACACAATCACGATCACACAATCACGAGCACACAATCACGATCACACAATCACGGTCACACAATCACGGTCACACAACCACACAATCACACAATCACACAATCACACAATCACACAACCACACAATCACACAATCACAATCACGCAATCACAATCACACAATCACAATCACACAATCACAATCACACAATCACAATCACACAATCACAATCACACAATCACAATCACACAATCACAATCACACAATCACAATCACACAATCACAATCACACAATCACAATCACACAATCACAATCACACAATCACAATCACACAATCACAATCACACAATCACAATCACACAATCACAATCACACAATCACAATCACACAATCACAATCACACAATCACAATCACACAATCACAATCACACAATCACAATCACACAATCACAATCACACAATCACAATCACACAATCACAATCACACAATCACAATCACACAATCACAATCACACAATCACAATCACACAATCACAATCACACAATCACAATCACACAATCACAATCACACAATCACAATCACACAATCACAATCACACAATCACAATCACACAATCACAATCACACAATCACAATCACACAATCACAATCACACAATCACAATCACACAATCACAATCACACAATCACAATCACACAATCACAATCACACAATCACAATCACACAATCACAATCACACAATCACAATCACACAATCACAATCACACAATCACAATCACACAATCACAATCACACAATCACAATCACACAATCACAATCACACAATCACAATCACACAATCACAATCACACAATCACAATCACACAATCACAATCACACAATCACAATCACACAATCACAATCACACAATCACAATCACACAATCACAATCACACAATCACAATCACACAATCACAATCACACAATCACAATCACACAATCACAATCACACAATCACAATCACACAATCACAATCACACAATCACAATCACACAATCACAATCACACAATCACAATCACACAATCACAATCACACAATCACAATCACACAATCACAATCACACAATCACAATCACACAATCACAATCACACAATCACAATCACACAATCACAATCACACAATCACAATCACACAATCACAATCACACAATCACAATCACACAATCACAATCACACAATCACAATCACACAATCACAATCACACAATCACAATCACACAATCACAATCACACAATCACAATCACACAATCACAATCACACAATCACAATCACACAATCACAATCACACAATCACAATCACACAATCACAATCACACAATCACAATCACACAATCACAATCACACAATCACAATCACACAATCACAATCACACAATCACAATCACACAATCACAATCACACAATCACAATCACACAATCGCAATCACACAATCGCAATCACACAATCAATCAATCACACAATCACACAATCACACAATCACGCAATTCACACAATCTCACAATCACACAATCACAATTACACAATCACACAATCACACAATCACACAATCACACAATCACACAATCACACAATCACACAATCACACAATCACACAATCACACAATCACACAATCACACAATCACACAATCACACAATCACACAATCACACAATCACACAATCACACAATCACACAATCACACAATCACACAATCACACAATCACACAATCTCACAATCACACAATCACACAATCGCACAATCACAATCGCACAATCACAATTACACAATCACAGAATCACACAATCACACAATCACACAATCACACAATCACACAATCATCAATCACACAATCACGGTCACACAATCACACATTCACACAATCACACAATCACTCAATCACAAAATCACACAGTCACACAAGCACACAATCACTCAATCACACAATCACACAATCACAAAATCACACAATCACACAATCACACAATCACACAATCACAATTACACAATCACACAATCACACAATCACACAATCACACAATCACACAATCACACAATCACACAATCACACAATCACACAATCACACAATCACACAATCACACATTCACACAATCACACAATCACTCTATCACACAATCACACAATCTCACAATCGCACAATCACACAATCACACAATCACACTGCCACACAATCACACAATCACAATCACGCAATCACACAATCACGATCACACAATCACGAGCACACAATCACAATCACACAATCACGGTCACACAATCACGGTCACACAACCACACAATCACACAATCACACAATCACACAATCACAGAATCACACAATCACACAATCACACAATCACACAATCACACAATCACAATCACGCAATCACAATCTCACAATCACAATCACACAATCACACAATCACACAATCACACAATCACACAATCACACAATCACACATTCACACAATCACACAATCACTCTATCACACAATCACACAATCTCACAATCGCACAATCACACAATCACACAATCACACTGCCACACAATCACACAATCACAATCACGCAATCACACAATCACGATCACACAATCACGAGCACACAATCACGATCACACAATCACGGTCACACAATCACGGTCACACAACCACACAATCACACAATCACACAATCACACAATCACACAATCACACAATCACACAATCACACAATCACAATCACGCAATCACAATCTCACAATCACAATCACACAATCACACAATCACACAATCACACAATCACACAATCACACAATCACACAATCACACAATCACACAATCACACAATCACACAATCACAATCGCACAATCAGACAATCACACAATCACACAATCACACAATCACACAATCACACAGTCATACAATCACACCATAACAATCACGCAATCACACAATCACACAATCACACAATCACACAATCACACAATCACACAATCACACAATCACACAGTCACACAATCACACAATCACACAATCACACAATCACACAATCACACAATCACACAATCACACAATCACACAATCACACAATCACACAATCACACAATCACACAGTCACACAATCACACAATCACACAATCACACAATCACACAATCACAATCGCACAATCACACAATCACACAATCACACAGTCACACAATCACACAACCACACAATCACACAATCACACAATCACACAATCACACAATCACACAATCACACAATCACACAATTCACACAATCTCACAATCACACAATCACAATCGCACAATCACAATTACACAATCACACAATCACACAATCACACAATCACACAATCACACAATCACACAATCACACAATCTCACAATCACACAATCACACAATCGCACAATCACAATCGCACAATCACAATTACACAATCACAGAATCACACAATCACACAATCACACAATCACACAATCACACAATCACACAATCATCAATCACACAATCACGGTCACACAATCACACATTCACACAATCACACAATCACTCAATCACAAAATCACACAATCACACAATCACACAATCACACAATCACACAATCACACAATCACACAATCACACAATCACACAATCACACAATCACACAATCACACAATCACACAATCACACAATCACACAATCACACAATCACACAATCACACAATCACACAATCACAATCACACAATCACAATCACACAATCACAATCACACAATCACAATCACACAATCACAATCACACAATCACACACTCACACAATCACACAGTCACAATCACAATCACACAATCACAATCACACAATCGCAATCACACAATCAATCAATCACACAATCACACAATCACACAATCACACAATCACACAATTCACACAATCTCACAATCACACAATCACAATCGCACAATCACAATCACACAATCTCACAATCACACAATCACGCAATCACACAATCACAATCACACAATCACACAATCACACAATCACACAATCACACAATCTCACAATCACACAATCACACAATCGCACAATCACAATCGCACAATCACAATTACACAATCACAGAATCACACAATCACACAATCACACAATCACACAATCACACAATCACACAATCATCAATCACACAATCACGGTCACACAATCACACATTCACACAATCACACAATCACTCAATCACAAAATCACACAATCACACAAGCACACAATCACTCAATCACACAATCACACAATCACAAAATCACACAATCACACAATCACACAATCACACAATCACAATTACATAATCACACAATCACACAATCACACAATCACACAATCACACAATCACACAATCACGCAATCACACAATCACACAATCACACATTTACACAATCACACAATCACACAATCACACAATCACACAATCACACAATCACACAATCACACAATCACACAATCACACAATCACACAATCACACAATCACACAATCACACAATCACACAATCTCACAATCACACAATCACACAATCGCACAATCACAATCGCACAATCACAATTACACAATCACAGAATCACACAATCACACAATCACACAATCACACAATCACACAATCACACAATCACACAATCACACAATCACACAATCACACAATCACACAATCATCAATCACACAATCACGGTCACACAATCACACATTCACACAATCACACAATCACTCAATCACAAAATCACACAATCACACAAGCACACAATCACTCAATCACACAATCACACAATCACAAAATCACACAATCACACAATCACACAATCACACAATCACAATTACACAATCACACAATCACACAATCACACAATCACACAATCACACAATCACACAATCACACAATCACACAATCACACAATCACACAATCACACAATCACACAATCACACATTCACACAATCACACAATCACTCAATCACACAATCACACAATCTCACAATCGCACAATCACACAATCACACAATCACACTGTCACACAATCACACAATCACAATCACGCAATCACACAATCACGATCACACAATCACGAGCACACAATCACGATCACACAATCACGGTCACACAATCACGGTCACACAACCACACAATCACACAATCACACAATCACACAATCACACAATCACACAATCACACAATCACACAATCACACAATCACACAATCACACAATCACACAATCACACAATCACACAATCACACAATCACACAATCACACAATCACACAATCACACAATCACACAATCACACAATCACAATCACACAATCACAATCACACAATCACAATCACACAATCACAATCACACAATCACACAATCACACAGTCACAATCACAATCACACAATCACAATCACACAACCACACACTCACACAATCACACAGTCACAATCACAATCACACAATCACAATCACACAATAGCAATCACACAATCAATCAATCACACAATCACACAATCACACAATCACACAATTCACACAATCTCACAATCACACAATCACAATCGCACAATCACAATCACACAATCTCACAATCACACAATCACGCAATCACACAATCACAATCACACAATCACACAATCACACAATCACACAATCACACAATCACACAATCACACAATCACACAATCACACAATCACACAATCATCAATCACACAATCACGGTCACACAATCACACATTCACACAATCACACAATCACTCAATCACACAATCATCAATCACACAATCACGGTCACACAATCACACATTCACACAATCACACAATCACTCAATCACAAAATCACACAATCACTCAATCACACAATCACACAATCACAATCACATAATCACAATCACAATCACACAATCACAATCACACAATCACAATCACACAATCACAATCACAATCACACAATCACAATCACACAATCACAATCACACAATCACAATCACACAATCACAATCACACAATCACGATCACACAATCACACACTCACACAATCACACACTCACACAATCACACAGTCACAATCACACAATCACAATCACACAATCACAATCACACAATCACAATCACACAATCACAATCACACAATCACAATCACACAATCACAATCACACAATCACAATCACACAATCACACAACCACACAATTCACACAATCTCACAATCACACAATCACACAAGCACACAATCACTCAATCACACAATCACACAATCACAAAATCACACAATCACAATCACACAATCACAATCACACAATCGCAATCACACAATCACACAATCACACAATCACACAATCACACAATCACACAATCACACAAGCACACAATCACTCAATCACACAATCACACAAGCACACAATCACTCAATCACACAATCACACAATCACACAATCACACAATCACACAATCACACTATCACACAATCACACAATCACACAATCACACAATCACACAATCACACAATCACACAATCACACAATCACACAATCACTCAATCACAAAATCACACAATCACACAAGCCCACAACCACTCAATCACACAGTCACACAATCACATAATCACACAATCACACAATCACACAATCACACAATCACACAATCACACAATCACACAATCACAATTACACAATCACACAATCACACAATCACACAATCACACAATCACACAATCACACAATCACAATTACACAATCACACAATCACACAATCACACAATCACACAATCACACAATCACACAATCACACAATCATACAATCACACAATCACACAATCACACAATCACAATTACACAATCACACAATCACACAATCACACAATCACACAATCACACAATCACACAATCACACAATCACACAATCACACAATCACACAGTCACACAATCACTCAATCACACAATAACACACTCACACAATCGCACAGTCACAATCACACAGTCACAATCACACAGTCACAATCACACAGTCGCAACCACACAATCACGGTCACACAATCACGGTCACACAATAACGGTAACACAATCACACATTCACACAATCACACAATCACACAATCACACAACCACGATCACACAATCACGGTCACACAATCACGATCACACAATCACGATCACTCAATCATGATCACACAATTACGGTCACACAATGACGGTCACACAATCACAGTCACACAATCACAATCACATAATCACAATCACACAATCGCAATCACACAATCACACAATCACACAATCACACAATCACACAATTCACACAATCTCACAATCACACAATCACACAATCACAATCACACAATCACAATCACACAATCACACAATCACACAATCACACAATCTCACAATCACACAATCACACAATCACACAATCACACAATCACAATCGCACAATCACAATTACACAATCACACAATCTCACAATCACACAATCACACAATCACACAATCACACAATCACAATCGCACAATCACACTTACACAATCACACAATCACAAAATCACACAATCACACAATCACACAATTCACACAATCTCACAATCACACAATCACACAATCACACAATCACACAATCACAATCACACAATCACACAATCACACAATCACACAATCACACAATCACACAATCTCACAATCACACAAGCACACAATCACTCAATCGCACAATCACACAATCACACAATCACACAATCACACAATCTCACAATCACACAATCACACAATCGCACAATCACAATCGCACAATCACAATTACACAATCACAGAATCACACAATCACACAATCACACAATCACACAATCACACAATCACACAATCACACAATCACACAATCACACAATCACACAATCATCAATCACACAATCACGGTCACACAATCACACAATCATCAATCACACAATCACGGTCACACAATCACACATTCACACAATCACACAATCACTCAATCACAAAATCACACAATCACACAAGCACACAATCACTCAATCACACAATCACACAATCACAAAATCACACAATCACACAATCACACAATCACACAATCACAATTACATAATCACACAATCACACAATCACACAATCACACAATCACACAATCACGCAATCACACAATCACACAATCACACATTCACACAATCACACAATCACACAATCACACAATCACACAATCACACAATCACACAATCACACAATCTCACAATCACACAATCACACAATCACACAATCACACAATCACACAATCTCACAATCACACAATCACACAATAGCACAATCACAATCGCACAATCACAATTACACAATCACAGAATCACACAATCACACAATCACACAATCACACAATCACACAATCACACAATCACACAATCACACAATCACACAATCACACAATCACACAATCACACAATCATCAATCACACAATCACGGTCACACAATCACACATTCACACAATCACACAATCACTCAATCACAAAATCACACAATCACACAAGCACACAATCACTCAATCACACAATCACACAATCACAAAATCACACAATCACACAATCACACAATCACACAATCACAATTACACAATCACACAATCACACAATCACACAATCACACAATGACACAATCACACAATCACACAATCACACAATCACACAATCACACAATCACACAATCACACATTCACACAATCACACAATCACTCAATCACACAATCACACAATCTCACAATCGCACAATCACACAATCACACAATCACACTGTCACACAATCACACAATCACAATCACGCAATCACACAATCACGATCACACAATCACGAGCACACAATCACGATCACACAATCACGGTCACACAATCACGGTCACACAACCACACAATCACACAATCACACAATCACACAATCACACAATCACACAATCACACAATCACACAATCACACAATCACACAATCACACAATCACACAATCACACAATCACACAATCACACAATCACACAATCACAATCACACAATCACAATCACACAATCACAATCACACAATCACAATCACACAATCACAATCACACAATCACAATCACACAATCACACACTCACACAATCACACAGTCACAATCACAATCACACAATCACAATCACACAATCGCAATCACACAATCAATCAATCACACAATCACACAATCACACAATCACACAATCACACAATTCACACAATCTCACAATCACACAATCACAATCGCACAATCACAATCACACAATCTCACAATCACACAATCACGCAATCACACAATCACAATCACACAATCACACAATCACACAATCACACAGTCACACAATCACACAATCACACAATCACACAATCACACAATCACACAATCACACAATCATCAATCACACAATCACGGTCACACAATCACACATTCACACAATCACACAATCACTCAATCACAAAATCACACAATCACTCAATCACACAATCACACAATCACACAATCACAATCACACAATCACAATCACACAATCACAATCACACAATCACAATCACACAATCACAATCACACAATCACAATCACACAATCACAATCACACAATCACAATCACACAATCACAATCACACAATCACAATCACACAATCACAATCACACAATCACAATCACACAATCACAATCACACAATCACAATCACACAATCACAATCACACAATCACAATCACACAATCACAATCACACAATCACAATCACACAATCACAATCACACAATCACAATCACACAATCACAATCACACAATCACAATCACACAATCACAATCACACAATCACAATCACACAATCACAATCACACAATCACAATCACACAATCACAATCACACAATCACAATCACACAATCACAATCACACAATCACAATCACACAATCACAATCACACAATCACAATCACACAATCACAATCACACAATCACAATCACACAATCACAATCACACAATCACAATCACACAATCACAATCACACAATCACAATCACACAATCACAATCACACAATCACAATCACACAATCACAATCACACAATCACAATCACACAATCACAATCACACAATCACAATCACACAATCACAATCACACAATCACAATCACACAATCACAATCACACAATCACAATCACACAATCACAATCACACAATCACAATCACACAATCACAATCACACAATCACAATCACACAATCACAATCACACAATCACAATCACACAATCACAATCACACAATCACAATCACACAATCACAATCACACAATCACAATCACACAATCACAATCACACAATCACAATCACACAATCACAATCACACAATCACAATCACACAATCACAATCACACAATCACAATCACACAATCACAATCACACAATCACAATCACACAATCACAATCACACAATCACAATCACACAATCACAATCACACAATCACAATCACACAATCACAATCACACAATCACAATCACACAATCACAATCACACAATCACAATCACACAATCACAATCACACAATCACAATCACACAATCACAATCACACAATCACAATCACACAATCACAATCACACAATCACAATCACACAATCACAATCACACAATCACAATCACACAATCACAATCACACAATCACAATCACACAATCACAATCACACAATCACAATCACACAATCACAATCACACAATCACAATCACACAATCACAATCACACAATCACAATCACACAATCACAATCACACAATCACAATCACACAATCACAATCACACAATCACAATCACACAATCACAATCACACAATCACAATCACACAATCACAATCACACAATCACGATCACACAATCACACACTCACACAATCACACAGTCACAATCACACAATCACAATCGCACAATCACAATTACACAATCACACAATCACACAATCACACAATCACACAATCACACAATCACACAATCACACAATCACACAATCACACAATCACACAATCACACAATCACACAATCACACAATCACACAATCACACAATCACACAATCACACAATCTCACAATCACACAATCACACAATCGCACAATCACAATCGCACAATCACAATTACACAATCACAGAATCACACAATCACACAATCACACAATCACACAATCACACAATCACACAATCACACAATCACACAATCACACAATCATCAATCACACAATCACGGTCACACAATCACACATTCACACAATCACACAATCACTCAATCACAAAATCACACAATCACACAAGCACACAATCACTCAATCACACAATCACACAATCACAAAATCACACAATCACACAATCACACAATCACACAATCACACAATCACACAATCACAATTACATAATCACACAATCACACAATCACACAATCACACAATCACACAATCACGCAATCACACAATCACACAATCACACATTCACACAATCACACAATCACACAATCACACAATCACACAATCACACAATCACACAATCCCACAATCACACAATCACACAATCACACAATCTCACAATCACACAATCACACAATCGCACAATCACAATCGCACAATCACAATTACACAATCACAGAATCACACAATCACACAATCACACAATCACACAATCACACAATCACACAATCACACAATCACACAATCACACAATCACACAATCACACAACCATCAATCACACAATCACGGTCACACAATCACACATTCACACAATCACACAATCACTCAATCACAAAATCACACAATCACACAAGCACACAATCACTCAATCACACAATCACACAATCACAAAATCACACAATCACACAATCACACAATCACACAATCACAATTACACAATCACACAATCACACAATCACACAATCACACAATCACACAATCACACAATCACACAATCACACAATCACACAATCACACAATCACACAATCACACAATCACACAATCACACAATCACACATTCACACAATCACACAATCACTCAATCACACAATCACACAATCTCACAATCGCACAATCACACAATCACACAATCACACAATCACACAATCACAATTACATAATCACACAATCACACAATCACACAATCACACAATCACACAATCACGCAATCACACAATCACACAATCACACATTCACACAATCACACAATCACACAATCACACAATCACACAATCACACAATCACACAATCACACAATCACACAATCACACAATCACACAATCCCACAATCACACAATCACACAATCACACAATCTCACAATCACACAATCACACAATCGCACAATCACAATCGCACAATCACAATTACACAATCACAGAATCACACAATCACACAATCACACAATCACACAATCACACAATCACACAATCACACAATCACACAATCACACAATCACACAACCATCAATCACACAATCACGGTCACACAATCACACATTCACACAATCACACAATCACTCAATCACAAAATCACACAATCACACAAGCACACAATCACTCAATCACACAATCACACAATCACAAAATCACACAATCACACAATCACACAATCACACAATCACAATTACACAATCACACAATCACACAATCACACAATCACACAATCACACAATCACACAATCACACAATCACACAATCACACAATCACACAATCACACATTCACACAATCACACAATCACTCAATCACACAATCACACAATCTCACAATCGCACAATCACACAATCACACAATCACACTGTCACACAATCACACAATCACAATCACGCAGTCACGCAATCACGATCACACAATCACGAGCACACAATCACGATCACACAATCACGGTCACACAATCACGGTCAGACAACCACACAATCACACAATCACACAATCACACAATCACACAATCACACAATCACACAATCACACAATCACACAATCACACAATCACACAATCACACAATCACACAATCACACAATCACACAATCACACAATCACACAACCATCAATCACACAATCACGGTCACACAATCACACATTCACACAATCACACAATCACTCAATCACAAAATCACACAATCACACAAGCACACAATCACTCAATCACACAATCACACAATCACAAAATCACACAATCACACAATCACACAATCTCACAATCACAATTACACAATCACACAATCACACAATCACACAATCACACAATCACACAATCACACAATCACACAATCACACATTCACACAATCACACAATCACACAATCACACAATCACACAATCACACAATCACACAATCACACAATCACAATCACACAATCACAATCACACAATCACAATCACACAATCACAATCACACAATCACACACTCACACAATCACACAGTCACAATCACAATCACACAATCACAATCACACAATCGCAATCACACAATCAATCAATCACACAATCACACAATCACACAATCACACAATCACACAATTCACACAATCTCACAATCACACAATCACAATCGCACAATCACAATCACACAATCTCACAATCACACAATCACGCAATCACACAATCACAATCACACAATCACACAATCACACAATCACACAGTCACACAATCACACAATCACACAATCACACAATCACACAATCACACAATCACACAATCACACAATCATCAATCACACAATCACGGTCACACAATCACACATTCACACAATCACACAATCACTCAATCACAAAATCACACAATCACTCAATCACACAATCACACAATCACAATCACACAATCACAATCACACAATCACAATCACACAATCACAATCACACAATCACAATCACACAATCACAATCACACAATCACAATCACACAATCACAATCACACAATCACAATCACACAATCACAATCACACAATCACAATCACACAATCACAATCACACAATTACAATCACACAATCACAATCACACAATCACAATCACACAATCACAATCACACAATCACAATCACACAATCAAAATCACACAATCACAATCACACAATCACAATCACACAATCACAATCACACAATCACAATCACGCAATCACAATCACACAATCACAATCACACAATCACAATCACACAATCACAATCACACAATCACAATCACACAATCGCAATCACACAATCGCAATCACACAATCGCAATCACACAATCAATCAATCACACAATCACACAATCACACAATCACGCAATTCACACAATCTCACAATCACACAATCACAATTACACAATCACACAATCACACAATCACACAGTCACACAATCACACAATCACACAATCACACAATCACACAATTACACAACCACACAATCACACAATCACACAATCACACAATCACACAATCACACAATCACACAATCACACAATCACACAATCACACAATCACACAATCTCACAATCACACAATCACACAATCGCACAGTCACAATCGCACAATCACAATTACACAATCACAGAATCACACAATCACACAATCACACAATCACACAATCACACAATCACACAATCATCAATCACACAATCACGGTCACACAATCACACATTCACACAATCACACAATCACTCAATCACAAAATCACACAATCACACAAGCACACCATCACTCAATCACACAATCACACAATCACAAAATCACGCAATCACACAATCACACAATCACACAATCACAATTACACAATCACACAATCACACAATCACACAATCACACAATCACACAATCACACAATCACACAATCACACAATCACACAATCACACATTCACACAATCACACAATCACTCTACCACACAATCACACAATCTCACAATCGCACAATCACACAATCACACAATCACACTGCCACACAATCACACAATCACAATCACGCAATCACACAATCACGATCACACAATCACGAGCACACAATCACGATCACACAATCACGGTCACACAATCACGGTCACACAACCACACAATCACACAATCACACAATCACACAATCACACAATCACACAATCACACAATCACACAATCACACAATCACAATCACGCAATCACAATCTCACAATCACAATCACACAATCACACAATCACACAATCACACAATCACACAATCACACAATCACACATTCACACAATCACACAATCACACAATCTCACAATCGCACAATCACACAATCACACAATCACACTGCCACACAATCACACAATCACAATCACGCAATCACACAATCACGATCACACAATCACGAGCACACAATCACGATCACACAATCACGGTCACACAATCACGGTCACACAACCACACAATCACACAATCACACAATCACACAATCACACAATCACACAATCACACAATCACACAATCACACAATCACACAATCACAATCACGCAATCACAATCTCAAAATCACAATCACACAATCACACAATCACACAATCACACAATCACACAATCACACAATCACACAATCACACAATCACACAATCACACAATCACACAATCACAATCGCACAATCACACAATCACACAATCACACATTCACACAATCACACAATCACACAATCACTCAATCACAAAATCACACAATCACACAAGCACACAATCACTCAATCACACAATCGCACAATCACACAATCTCACAATCACACAATCACACAATCACACAGTCATACAATCACACCATAACAATCACGCAATCACACAATCACACAATCACACAATCACACAATCGCACAATCACACAATCACACAGTCACACAATCACACAATCACACAATCACACAATCACACAATCACACAATCACACAATCACACAATCACACAATCACACAATCACACAATCACACAATCACACAATCACACAGTCACACAATCACACAATCACACAATCACACAATCACACAATCACAATCGCACAATCACACAATCACACAATCACACAGTCACACAATCACACAACCACACAATCACACAATCACACAATCACACAATCACACAATCACACAATCACACAATCACACAATCACACAATCACACAGTCACACAGTCACACAATCACACAATCACACAATCACAATCGCACAATCACAATCACACAATCACAATCACACAATCACAATCACACAATCACAATCACACAATCACACAATCGCACAATCACAATCACACAATCACAATCACACAATCACAATCACACAATCACAATCACACAATCACAATCACACAATCACAATCACGCAATCACAATCACGCAATCACAATCACGCAATCACAATCACGCAATCACAATCACGCAATCACAATCACACAATCACAATCACACAATCACAATCACACAATCACATTCACACAATCACAATCACACAATCACAATCACACAATCACAATCACACAATCACAATCACACAATCACAATCACACAATCACAATCACACAATCACAATCACACAATCACAATCACACAATCACAATCACACAATCACAATCACACAATCACAATCACACAATCACAATCACACAATCACAATCACACAATCACAATCACACAATCACAATCACACAATCACAATCACACAATCACAATCACACAATCACAATCACACAATCACAATCACACAATCACAATCACACAATCACAATCACACAATCACAATCACACAATCACAATCACACAATCACAATCACACAATCACAATCACACAATCACAATCACACAATCACAATCACACAATCACAATCACACAATCACAATCACACAATCACAATCACACAATCACAATCACACAATCACAATCACACAATCACAATCACACAATCACAATCACACAATCACAATCACACAATCACAATCACACAATCACAATCACACAATCACAATCACACAATCACAATCACACAATCACAATCACACAATCACAATCACACAATCACAATCACACAATCACAATCACACAATCACAATCACACAATCACAATCACACAATCACAATCACACAATCACAATCACACAATCACAATCACACAATCACAATCACACAATCACAATCACACAATCACAATCACACAATCACAATCACACAATCACAATCACACAATCACAATCACACAATCACAATCACACAATCACAATCACACAATCACAATCACACAATCACAATCACACAATCACAATCACACAATCACAATCACACAATCACAATCACACAATCACAATCACACAATCACAATCACACAATCACAATCACACAATCACAATCACACAATCACAATCACACAATCACAATCACACAATCACAATCACACAATCACAATCACACAATCACAATCACACAATCACAATCACACAATCACACAATCACACAATCACACAATCACACAATCTCACAATCACACAATCACACAATCACACAATCACACAATCACTCAATCACACAATCACACAATCACACAATCACAATCACACAATCACAATCACACAATCACAATCACACAATCACAATCACACAATCACAATCACACAATCACAATCACACAATCACAATCACACAATCACAATCACACAATCACAATCACACAATCACAATCACACAATCACAATCACACAATCACAATCACACAATCACAATCACACAATCACAATCACACAATCACAATCACACAATCACAATCACACAATCACAATCACACAATCACAATCACACAATCACAATCACACAATCACAATCACACAATCACAATCACACAATCACAATCACACAATCACAATCACACAATCACAATCACACAATCACAATCACACAATCACAATCACACAATCACAATCACACAATCACAATCACACAATCACAATCACACAATCACAATCACACAATCACAATCACACAATCACAATCACACAATCACAATCACACAATCACAATCACACAATCACAATCACACAATCACAATCACACAATCACAATCACACAATCACAATCACACAATCACAATCACACAATCACAATCACACAATCACAATCACACAATCACAATCACACAATCACAATCACACAATCACAATCACACAATCACAATCACACAATCACAATCACACAATCACAATCACACAATCACAATCACACAATCACAATCACACAATCACAATCACACAATCACAATCACACAATCACAATCACACAATCACAATCACACAATCACAATCACACAATCACAATCACACAATCACAATCACACAATCACAATCACACAATCACAATCACACAATCACAATCACACAATCACAATCACACAATCACAATCACACAATCACAATCACACAATCACAATCACACAATCACAATCACACAATCACAATCACACAATCACAATCACACAATCACAATCACACAATCACAATCACACAATCACAATCACACAATCACAATCACACAATCACAATCACACAATCACAATCACACAATCACAATCACACAATCACAATCACACAATCACAATCACACAATCACAATCACACAATCACAATCACACAATCACAATCACACAATCACAATCACACAATCACAATCACACAATCACAATCACACAATCACAATCACACAATCACAATCACACAATCACAATCACACAATCACAATCACACAATCACAATCACACAATCACAATCACACAATCACAATCACACAATCACAATCACACAATCACAATCACACAATCACAATCACACAATCACAATCACACAATCACAATCACACAATCACAATCACACAATCACAATCACACAATCACACAATCACACAATCACACAATCACACAATCACAATCACACAATCACACAATCACACAATCACACAATCACACAATCACAATCACACAATCACACAATCACACAATCACACAATCACAATCACACAATCACAATCACACAATCACAATCACACAATCACAATCACACAATCACAATCACACAATCACAATCACACAATCACAATCACACAATCACAATCACACAATCACAATCACACAATCACAATCACACAATCACAATCACACAATCACAATCACACAATCACAATCACACAATCACAATCACACAATCACAATCACACAATCACAATCACACAATCACAATCACACAATCACAATCACACAATCACAATCACACAATCACAATCACACAATCACAATCACACAATCACAATCACACAATCACAATCACACAATCACAATCACACAATCACAATCACACAATCACAATCACACAATCACAATCACACAATCACAATCACACAATCACAATCACACAATCACAATCACACAATCACAATCACACAATCACAATCACACAATCACAATCACACAATCACAATCACACAATCACAATCACACAATCACAATCACACAATCACAATCACACAATCACAATCACACAATCACAATCACACAATCACAATCACACAATCACAATCACACAATCACAATCACACAATCACAATCACACAATCACAATCACACAATCACAATCACACAATCACAATCACACAATCACAATCACACAATCACAATCACACAATCACAATCACACAATCACAATCACACAATCACAATCACACAATCACAATCACACAATCACAATCACACAATCGCAATCACACAATCGCAATCACACAATCGCAATCACACAATCAATCAATCACACAATCACACAATCACAGAATCACAGAATCACGCAATTCACACAATCTCACAATCACACAATCACACAATCACACAATCACACAATCACACAATCACACAATCACACAATCACACAATCACACAATCACACAATCACACAATCACACAATCACACAATCACACAATCACACAATCACACAATCACACAATCACACAATCACACAATCACACAATCACACAATCACACAATCACACAATCACACAATCACACAATCACACAATCACACAATCACACAATCACACAATCACACAATCACACAATCACACAATCTCACAATCACACAATCACACAATCGCACAATCACAATCGCACAATCACAATTACACAATCACAGAATCACACAATCACACAATCACACAATCACACAATCACACAATCACACAATCATCAATCACACAATCACGGTCACACAATCACACATTCACACAATCACACAATCACTCAATCACAAAATCACACAATCACACAAGCACACAATCACTCAATCACACAATCACACAATCACAAAATCACACAATCACACAATCACACAATCACACAATCACAATTACACAATCACACAATCACACAATCGCACAATCACACAATCACACAATCACACAATCACACAATCACACAATCACACAATCACACATTCACACAATCACACAATCACTCTATCACACAATCACACAATCTCACAATCGCACAATCACACAATCACACAATCACACTGCCACACAATCACACAATCACAATCACGCAATCACACAATCACGATCACACAATCACGAGCACACAATCACGATCACACAATCACGGTCACACAATCACGGTCACACAACCACACAATCACACAATCACACAATCACACAATCACAATCACGCAATCACAATCTCACAATCACAATCACACAATCACACAATTACACAATCACACAATCACACAATCACACAATCACAATCGCACAATCACACAATCACACAATCACACAGTCACACAATCACACAATCACACAATCACTCAATCACAAAATCACACAATCACACAAGCACACAATCACTCAATCACACAATCGCACAATCACACAATCACACTGTCACACAATCACACAATCACAATCACAATCACACAATCACAATCACACAATCACAATCACACAATCACAATCACACAATCACAATCACACAATCACAATCACACAATCACAATCACACAATCACAATCACACAATCACAATCACACAATCACCATCACACAATCACAATCACACAATCACAATCACACAATCACAATCACACAATCACAATCACACAATCACAATCACACAATCACAATCACACAATCACAATCACACAATCACAATCACACAATCACAATCACACAATCACAATCACACAATCACAATCACACAATCACAATCACACAATCACAATCACACAATCACAATCACACAATCACAATCACACAATCACAATCACACAATCACAATCACACAATCACAATCACACAATCACAATCACACAATCACAATCACACAATCACAATCACACAATCACAATCACACAATCACAATCACACAATCACAATCACACAATCACAATCACACAATCACAATCACACAATCACAATCACACAATCACAATCACACAATCACAATCACACAATCACAATCACACAATCACAATCACACAATCACAATCACACAATCACAATCACACAATCACAATCACACAATCACAATCACACAATCACAATCACACAATCACAATCACACAATCACAATCACACAATCACAATCACACAATCACAATCACACAATCACAATCACACAATCACAATCACACAATCACAATCACACAATCACAATCACACAATCACAATCACACAATCACAATCACACAATCACAATCACACAATCACAATCACACAATCACAATCACACAATCACAATCACACAATCACAATCACACAATCACAATCACACAATCACAATCACACAATCACAATCACACAATCACAATCACACAATCACAGTCACACAATCACAATCACACAATCACAATCACACAATCACAATCACACAATCACAATCACACAATCACAATCACACAATCACAATCACACAATCACAATCACACAATCACAATCACACAATCACAATCGCACAATCACAATCGCACAATCACAATCGCACAATCACAATCGCACAATCACAATCGCACAATCACAATCGCACAATCACAATCACACAATCACAATCACACAATCACAATCACACAATCACAATCACACAATCACAATCACACAATCACAATCACACAATCACAATCACACAATCACAATCACACAATCACAATCACACAATCACAATCACACAATCACAATCACACAATCACAATCACACAATCACAATCACACAATCACAATCACACAATCACAATCACACAATCACAATCACACAATCACAATCACACAATCACAATCACACAATCACAATCACACAATCACAATCACACAATCACAATCACACAATCACAATCACACAATCACAATCACACAATCACAATCACACAATCACAATCACACAATCGCAATCACACAATCGCAATCACACAATCAATCAATCACACAATCACACAATCACAGAATCACAGAATCACGCAATTCACACAATCTCACAATCACACAATCACAATTACACAATCACACAATCACACAATCACACAATCACACAATCACACAATCACACAATCACACAATCACACAATCACACAATCACACAATCACACAATCACACAATCACACAATCACACAATCACACAATCACACAATCACACAATCACACAATCACACAATCACACAATCACACAATCACACAATCACACAATCACACAATCACACAATCACACAATCACACAATCTCACAATCACACAATCACACAATCGCACAATCACAATCGCACAATCACAATTACACAATCACAGAATCACACAATCACACAATCACACAATCACACAATCACACAATCACACAATCATCAATCACACAATCACGGTCACACAATCACACATTCACACAATCACACAATCACTCAATCACAAAATCACACAATCACACAAGCACACAATCACTCAATCACACAATCACACAATCACAAAATCACACAATCACACAATCACACAATCACACAATCACAATTACACAATCACACAATCACACAATCGCACAATCACACAATCACACAATCACACAATCACATTCACACAATCACACAATCACTCTATCACACAATCACACAATCTCACAATCGCACAATCACACAATCACACAATCACACTGCCACACAATCACACAATCACAATCACGCAATCACACAATCACGATCACACAATCACGAGCACACAATCACGATCACACAATCACGGTCACACAATCACGGTCACACAACCACACAATCACACAATCACACAATCACACAATCACAATCACGCAATCACAATCTCACAATCACAATCACACAATCACACAATTACACAATCACACAATCACACAATCACACAATCACAATCGCACAATCACACAATCACACAATCACACAGTCACACAATCACACAATCACACAATCACTCAATCACAAAATCACACAATCACACAAGCACACAATCACTCAATCACACAATCGCACAATCACACAATCACACTGTCACACAATCACACAATCACAATCACGCAATCACACAATCACGATCACACAATCACGAGCACACGATCACGATCACACAATCACGGTCACACAATCACGGTCACACAACCACACAATCACACAATCACACAATCACACAATCACACAATCACACAATCACACAATCACACAATCACACAATCACACAATCACACAATCACACAATCACAATCACACAATCACACAATCACAATCACACAATCACAATCACACAATCACACACTCACACAATCACACAGTCACAATCACAATCACACAATCACAATCACACAATCGCAATCACACAATCAATCAATCACACAATCACACAATCACACAATCACAATCACACAATCACAATCACACAATCACAATCACACAATCACAATCACACAATCACAATCACACAATCACAATCACACAATCACATTCACACAATCACAATCACACAATCACAATCACACAATCACAATCACACAATCACAATCACACAATCACAATCACACAATCACAATCACAAAATCACAATCACACATTCACAACACAATCACAATCACACAATCACAATCACACAATCACAATCACACAATCACAATCACACAATCACAATCACACAATCACAATCACACAATCACAATCACACAATCACAATCACACAATCACAATCACACAATCACAATCACACAATCACAATCACACAATCACAATCACACAATCACAATCACACAATCACAATCACACAATCACAATCACACAATCACAATCACACAATCACAATCACACAATCACAATCACACAATCACAATCACACAATCACAATCACACAATCACAATCACACAATCACAATCACACAATCACAATCACACAATCACAATCACACAATCACAATCACACAATCACAATCACACAATCACAATCACACAATCACAATCACACAATCACAATCACACAATCACAATCACACAATCACAATCACACAATCACAGTCACACAATCACAATCACACAATCACAATCACACAATCACAATCACACAATCACAATCACACAATCACAATCACACAATCACGATCACACAATCACGATCACACAATCACGATCACACAATCACACACTCACACAATCACACAGTCACAATCACACAATCACAATCACACAATCACAATCACACAATCACAATCACACAATCACAATCACACAATCACAATCACACAATCACAATCACACAATCACAATCACACAATCACAATCACACAATCACAATCACACAATCACAATCACACAATCACAATCACACAATCACAATCACACAATCACAATCACACAATCACAATCACACAATCACAATCACACAATCACAATCACACAATCACACAATCACACAATCACACAATCATCAATCACACAATCACGGTCACACAATCACACATTCACACAATCACACAATCACTCAATCACAAAATCACACAATCACACAAGCACACAATCACTCAATCACACAATCACACAATCACAAAATCACACAATCACACAATCACACAATCACACAATCACACAATCACAATTACACAATCACACAATCACACAATCGCACAATCACACAATCACACAATCACACAATCACACAATCACACAATCACACAATCACACATTCACACAATCACACAATCACTCTATCACACAATCACACAATCTCACAATCGCACAATCACACAATCACACAATCACACTGCCACACAATCACACAATCACAATCACGCAATCACACAATCACGATCACACAATCACGAGCACACAATCACGATCACACAATCACGGTCACACAATCACGGTCACACAACCACACAATCACACAATCACACAATCACAATCACGCAATCACAATCTCACAATCACAATCACACAATCACACAATTACACAATCACACAATCACACAATCACACAATCACAATCGCACAATCACACAATCACACAATCACACAGTCACACAATCACACAATCACACAATCACTCAATCACAAAATCATACAATCACACAAGCACACAATCACTCAATCACACAATCGCACAATCACACAATCACACTGTCACACAATCACACAATCACAATCACAATCACACAATCACAATCACACAATCACAATCACACAATCACAATCACACAATCACAATCACACAATCACAATCACACAATCACAATCACACAATCACAATCACACAATCACAATCACACAATCACAATCACACAATCACCATCACACAATCACAATCACACAATCACAATCACACAATCACAATCACACAATCACAATCACACAATCACAATCACACAATCACAATCACACAATCACAATCACACAATCACAATCACACAATCACAATCACACAATCACAATCACACAATCACAATCACACAATCACAATCACACAATCACAATCACACAATCACAATCACACAATCACAATCACACAATCACAATCACACAATCACAATCACACAATCACAATCACACAATCACAATCACACAATCACAATCACACAATCACAATCACACAATCACAATCACACAATCACAATCACACAATCACAATCACACAATCACAATCACACAATCACAATCACACAATCACAATCACACAATCACAATCACACAATCACAATCACACAATCACAATCACACAATCACAATCACACAATCACAATCACACAATCACAATCACACAATCGCAATCACACAATCGCAATCACACAATCAATCAATCACACAATCACACAATCACAGAATCACAGAATCACGCAATTCACACAATCTCACAATCACACAATCACAATTACACAATCACACAATCACACAATCACACAATCACACAATCACACAATCACACAATCACACAATCACACAATCACACAATCACACAATCACACAATCACACAATCACACAATCACACAATCACACAATCACACAATCACACAATCACACAATCACACAATCACACAATCACACAATCACACAATCACACAATCACACAATCACACAATCACACAATCACACAATCACACAATCACACAATCACACAATCTCACAATCACACAATCACACAATCGCACAATCACAATCGCACAATCACAATTACACAATCACAGAATCACACAATCACACAATCACACAATCACACAATCACACAATCACACAATCATCAATCACACAATCACGGTCACACAATCACACATTCACACAATCACACAATCACTCAATCACAAAATCACACAATCACACAAGCACACAATCACTCAATCACACAATCACACAATCACAAAATCACACAATCACACAATCACACAATCACACAATCACACAATCACAATTACACAATCACACAATCACACAATCGCACAATCACACAATCACACAATCACACAATCACACAATCACACAATCACACAATCACACATTCACACAATCACACAATCACTCTATCACACAATCACACAATCTCACAATCGCACAATCACACAATCACACAATCACACTGCCACACAATCACACAATCACAATCACGCAATCACACAATCACGATCACACAATCACGAGCACACAATCACGATCACACAATCACGGTCACACAATCACGGTCACACAACCACACAATCACACAATCACACAATCACACAATCACAATCACGCAATCACAATCTCACAATCACAATCACACAATCACACAATTACACAATCACACAATCACACAATCACACAATCACAATCGCACAATCACACAATCACACAATCACACAGTCACACAATCACACAATCACACAATCACTCAATCACAAAATCACACAATCACACAAGCACACAATCACTCAATCACACAATCGCACAATCACACAATCACACTGTCACACAATCACACAATCACAATCACAATCACACAATCACAATCACACAATCACAATCACACAATCACAATCACACAATCACAATCACACAATCACAATCACACAATCACAATCACACAATCACAATCACACAATCACAATCACACAATCACAATCACACAATCACCATCACACAATCACAATCACACAATCACAATCACACAATCACAATCACACAATCACAATCACACAATCACAATCACACAATCACAATCACACAATCACAATCACACAATCACAATCACACAATCACAATCACACAATCACAATCACACAATCACAATCACACAATCACAATCACACAATCACAATCACACAATCACAATCACACAATCACAATCACACAATCACAATCACACAATCACAATCACACAATCACAATCACACAATCACAATCACACAATCACAATCACACAATCACAATCACACAATCACAATCACACAATCACAATCACACAATCACAATCACACAATCACAATCACACAATCACAATCACACAATCACAATCACACAATCACAATCACACAATCACAATCACACAATCACAATCACACAATCACAATCACACAATCACAATCACACAATCACAATCACACAATCACAATCACACAATCACAATCACACAATCACAATCACACAATCACAATCACACAATCACAATCACACAATCACAATCACACAATCACAATCACACAATCACAATCACACAATCACAATCACACAATCACAATCACACAATCGCAATCACACAATCACAATCACACAATCGCAATCACACAATCGCAATCACACAATCAATCAATCACACAATCACACAATCACACAATCACGCAATTCACACAATCTCACAATCACACAATCACACAATCACAATTACACAATCACACAATCACACAATCACACAATCACACAATCACACAATCACACAATCACACAATCACACAATCACACAATCACACAATCACACAATCACACAATCACACAATCACACAATCACACAATCACACAATCACACAATCACACAATCACACAATCACACAATCACACAATCACACAATCACACAATCACACAATCACACAATCTCACAATCACACAATCACACAATCGCACAATCACAATCGCACAATCACAATTACACAATCACAGAATCACACAATCACACAATCACACAATCACACAATCACACAATCATCAATCACACAATCACGGTCACACAATCACACATTCACACAATCACACAATCACTCAATCACAAAATCACACAATCACACAAGCACACAATCACTCAATCACACAATCACACAATCACAAAATCACACAATCACACAATCACACAATCACACAATCACAATTACACAATCACACAATCACACAATCACACAATCACACAATCACACAATCACACAATCACACAATCACACAATCACACAATCACACAATCACACAATCACACATTCACACAATCACACAATCACTCTATCACACAATCACACAATCTCACAATCGCACAATCACACAATCACACAATCACACTGCCACACAATCACACAATCACAATCACGCAATCACACAATCACGATCACACAATCACGAGCACACAATCACGATCACACAATCACGGTCACACAATCACGGTCACACAACCACACAATCACACAATCACACAATCACACAATCACACAACCACACAATCACACAATCACAATCACGCAATCACAATCACACAATCACAATCACACAATCACAATCACACAATCACAATCACACAATCACAATCACACAATCACAATCACACAATCAGAATCACACAATCACAATCACACAATCACAATCACACAATCACAATCACACAATCACAATCACACAATCACAATCACACAATCACAATCACACAATCACAATCACACAATCACAATCACACAATCACAATCACACAATCACAATCACACAATCACAATCACACAATCACAATCACACAATCACAATCACACAATCACAATCACACAATCACAATCACACAATCACAATCACACAATCACAATCACACAATCACAATCACACAATCACAATCACACAATCACAATCACACAATCACAATCACACAATCACAATCACACAATCACAATCACACAATCACAATCACACAATCACAATCACACAATCACAATCACACAATCACAATCACACAATCACAATCACACAATCACAATCACACAATCACAATCACACAATCACAATCACACAATCACAATCACACAATCACAATCACACAATCACAATCACACAATCACAATCACACAATCACAATCACACAATCACAATCACACAATCACAATCACACAATCACAATCACACAATCACAATCACACAATCACAATCACACAATCACAATCACACAATCACAATCACACAATCACAATCACACAATCACAATCACACAATCACAATCACACAATCACAATCACACAATCACAATCACACAATCACAATCACACAATCACAATCACACAATCACAATCACACAATCACAATCACACAATCACAATCACACAATCACAATCACACAATCACAATCACACAATCACAATCACACAATCACAATCACACAATCACAATCACACAATCACAATCACACAATCACAATCACACAATCACAATCACACAATCACAATCACACAATCACAATCACACAATCACAATCACACAATCACAATCACACAATCACAATCACACAATCACAATCACACAATCACAATCACACAATCACAATCACACAATCACAATCACACAATCACAATCACACAATCACAATCACACAATCACAATCACACAATCACAATCACACAATCACAATCACACAATCACAATCACACAATCACAATCACACAATCACAATCACACAATCACAATCACACAATCACAATCACACAATCACAATCACACAATCACAATCACACAATCACAATCACACAATCACAATCACACAATCACAATCACACAATCACAATCACACAATCACAATCACACAATCACAATCACACAATCACAATCACACAATCACAATCACACAATCACAATCACACAATCACAATCACACAATCACAATCACACAATCACAATCACACAATCGCAATCACACAATCGCAATCACACAATCAATCAATCACACAATCACACAATCACACAATCACGCAATTCACACAATCTCACAATCACACAATCACAATTACACAATCACACAATCACACAATCACACAATCACACAATCACACAATCACACAATCACACAATCACACAATCACACAATCACACAATCACACAATCACACAATCACACAATCACACAATCACACAATCACACAATCACACAATCACACAATCACACAATCACACAATCACACAATCACACAATCACACAATCTCACAATCACACAATCACACAATCGCACAATCACAATCGCACAATCACAATTACACAATCACAGAATCACACAATCACACAATCACACAATCACACAATCACACAATCATCAATCACACAATCACGGTCACACAATCACACATTCACACAATCACACAATCACTCAATCACAAAATCACACAATCACACAAGCACACAATCACTCAATCACACAATCACACAATCACAAAATCACACAATCACACAATCACACAATCACACAATCACAATTACACAATCACACAATCACACAATCACACAATCACACAATCACACAATCACACAATCACACAATCACACAATCACACAATCACACAATCACACAATCACACATTCACACAATCACACAATCACTCTATCACACAATCACACAATCTCACAATCGCACAATCACACAATCACACAATCACACTGCCACACAATCACACAATCACAATCACGCAATCACACAATCACGATCACACAATCACGAGCACACAATCACAATCACACAATCACGGTCACACAATCACGGTCACACAACCACACAATCACACAATCACACAATCACACAATCACAGAATCACACAATCACACAATCACACAATCACACAATCACACAATCACAATCACGCAATCACAATCTCACAATCACAATCACACAATCACACAATCACACAATCACACAATCACACAATCACACAATCACACATTCACACAATCACACAATCACTCTATCACACAATCACACAATCTCACAATCGCACAATCACACAATCACACAATCACACTGCCACACAATCACACAATCACAATCACGCAATCACACAATCACGATCACACAATCACGAGCACACAATCACGATCACACAATCACGGTCACACAATCACGGTCACACAACCACACAATCACACAATCACACAATCACACAATCACACAATCACACAATCACACAATCACACAATCACAATCACGCAATCACAATCTCACAATCACAATCACACAATCACACAATCACACAATCACACAATCACACAATCACACAATCACACAATCACACAATCACACAATCACACAATCACACAATCACAATCGCACAATCAGACAATCACACAATCACACAATCACACAATCACACAATCACACAGTCATACAATCACACCATAACAATCACGCAATCACACAATCACACAATCACACAATCACACAATCACACAATCACACAATCACACAATCACACAGTCACACAATCACACAATCACACAATCACACAATCACACAATCACACAATCACACAATCACACAATCACACAATCACACAATCACACAATCACACAATCACACAGTCACACAATCACACAATCACACAATCACACAATCACACAATCACAATCGCACAATCACACAATCACACAATCACACAGTCACACAATCACACAACCACACAATCACACAATCACACAATCACACAATCACACAATCACACAATCACACAATCACACAATTCACACAATCTCACAATCACACAATCACAATCGCACAATCACAATTACACAATCACACAATCACACAATCACACAATCACACAATCACACAATCACACAATCACACAATCTCACAATCACACAATCACACAATCGCACAATCACAATCGCACAATCACAATTACACAATCACAGAATCACACAATCACACAATCACACAATCACACAATCACACAATCACACAATCATCAATCACACAATCACGGTCACACAATCACACATTCACACAATCACACAATCACTCAATCACAAAATCACACAATCACACAATCACACAATCACACAATCACACAATCACACAATCACACAATCACACAATCACACAATCACACAATCACACAATCACACAATCACACAATCACACAATCACACAATCACACAATCACACAATCACACAATCACACAATCACAATCACACAATCACAATCACACAATCACAATCACACAATCACAATCACACAATCACAATCACACAATCACACACTCACACAATCACACAGTCACAATCACAATCACACAATCACAATCACACAATCGCAATCACACAATCAATCAATCACACAATCACACAATCACACAATCACACAATCACACAATTCACACAATCTCACAATCACACAATCACAATCGCACAATCACAATCACACAATCTCACAATCACACAATCACGCAATCACACAATCACAATCACACAATCACACAATCACACAATCACACAATCACACAATCTCACAATCACACAATCACACAATCGCACAATCACAATCGCACAATCACAATTACACAATCACAGAATCACACAATCACACAATCACACAATCACACAATCACACAATCACACAATCATCAATCACACAATCACGGTCACACAATCACACATTCACACAATCACACAATCACTCAATCACAAAATCACACAATCACACAAGCACACAATCACTCAATCACACAATCACACAATCACAAAATCACACAATCACACAATCACACAATCACACAATCACAATTACATAATCACACAATCACACAATCACACAATCACACAATCACACAATCACACAATCACGCAATCACACAATCACACAATCACACATTTACACAATCACACAATCACACAATCACACAATCACACAATCACACAATCACACAATCACACAATCACACAATCACACAATCACACAATCACACAATCACACAATCACACAATCACACAATCTCACAATCACACAATCACACAATCGCACAATCACAATCGCACAATCACAATTACACAATCACAGAATCACACAATCACACAATCACACAATCACACAATCACACAATCACACAATCACACAATCACACAATCACACAATCACACAATCACACAATCATCAATCACACAATCACGGTCACACAATCACACATTCACACAATCACACAATCACTCAATCACAAAATCACACAATCACACAAGCACACAATCACTCAATCACACAATCACACAATCACAAAATCACACAATCACACAATCACACAATCACACAATCACAATTACACAATCACACAATCACACAATCACACAATCACACAATCACACAATCACACAATCACACAATCACACAATCACACAATCACACAATCACACAATCACACAATCACACATTCACACAATCACACAATCACTCAATCACACAATCACACAATCTCACAATCGCACAATCACACAATCACACAATCACACTGTCACACAATCACACAATCACAATCACGCAATCACACAATCACGATCACACAATCACGAGCACACAATCACGATCACACAATCACGGTCACACAATCACGGTCACACAACCACACAATCACACAATCACACAATCACACAATCACACAATCACACAATCACACAATCACACAATCACACAATCACACAATCACACAATCACACAATCACACAATCACACAATCACACAATCACACAATCACACAATCACACAATCACACAATCACACAATCACAATCACACAATCACAATCACACAATCACAATCACACAATCACAATCACACAATCACACAATCACACAGTCACAATCACAATCACACAATCACAATCACACAACCACACACTCACACAATCACACAGTCACAATCACAATCACACAATCACAATCACACAATAGCAATCACACAATCAATCAATCACACAATCACACAATCACACAATCACACAATTCACACAATCTCACAATCACACAATCACAATCGCACAATCACAATCACACAATCTCACAATCACACAATCACGCAATCACACAATCACAATCACACAATCACACAATCACACAATCACACAATCACACAATCACACAATCACACAATCACACAATCACACAATCACACAATCATCAATCACACAATCACGGTCACACAATCACACATTCACACAATCACACAATCACTCAATCACACAATCATCAATCACACAATCACGGTCACACAATCACACATTCACACAATCACACAATCACTCAATCACAAAATCACACAATCACTCAATCACACAATCACACAATCACAATCACATAATCACAATCACAATCACACAATCACAATCACACAATCACAATCACACAATCACAATCACAATCACACAATCACAATCACACAATCACAATCACACAATCACAATCACACAATCACAATCACACAATCACGATCACACAATCACACACTCACACAATCACACACTCACACAATCACACAGTCACAATCACACAATCACAATCACACAATCACAATCACACAATCACAATCACACAATCACAATCACACAATCACAATCACACAATCACAATCACACAATCACAATCACACAATCACACAACCACACAATTCACACAATCTCACAATCACACAATCACACAAGCACACAATCACTCAATCACACAATCACACAATCACAAAATCACACAATCACAATCACACAATCACAATCACACAATCGCAATCACACAATCACACAATCACACAATCACACAATCACACAATCACACAATCACACAAGCACACAATCACTCAATCACACAATCACACAAGCACACAATCACTCAATCACACAATCACACAATCACACAATCACACAATCACACAATCACACTATCACACAATCACACAATCACACAATCACACAATCACACAATCACACAATCACACAATCACACAATCACACAATCACTCAATCACAAAATCACACAATCACACAAGCCCACAACCACTCAATCACACAGTCACACAATCACATAATCACACAATCACACAATCACACAATCACACAATCACACAATCACACAATCACACAATCACAATTACACAATCACACAATCACACAATCACACAATCACACAATCACACAATCACACAATCACAATTACACAATCACACAATCACACAATCACACAATCACACAATCACACAATCACACAATCACACAATCATACAATCACACAATCACACAATCACACAATCACAATTACACAATCACACAATCACACAATCACACAATCACACAATCACACAATCACACAATCACACAATCACACAATCACACAATCACACAGTCACACAATCACTCAATCACACAATAACACACTCACACAATCGCACAGTCACAATCACACAGTCACAATCACACAGTCACAATCACACAGTCGCAACCACACAATCACGGTCACACAATCACGGTCACACAATAACGGTAACACAATCACACATTCACACAATCACACAATCACACAATCACACAACCACGATCACACAATCACGGTCACACAATCACGATCACACAATCACGATCACTCAATCATGATCACACAATTACGGTCACACAATGACGGTCACACAATCACAGTCACACAATCACAATCACATAATCACAATCACACAATCGCAATCACACAATCACACAATCACACAATCACACAATCACACAATTCACACAATCTCACAATCACACAATCACACAATCACAATCACACAATCACAATCACACAATCACACAATCACACAATCACACAATCTCACAATCACACAATCACACAATCACACAATCACACAATCACAATCGCACAATCACAATTACACAATCACACAATCTCACAATCACACAATCACACAATCACACAATCACACAATCACAATCGCACAATCACACTTACACAATCACACAATCACAAAATCACACAATCACACAATCACACAATTCACACAATCTCACAATCACACAATCACACAATCACACAATCACACAATCACAATCACACAATCACACAATCACACAATCACACAATCACACAATCACACAATCTCACAATCACACAAGCACACAATCACTCAATCGCACAATCACACAATCACACAATCACACAATCACACAATCACACAATCACACAATCACACAATCACAATCGCACAATCACAATTACACAATCACACGATCACACAATCACACAATCACACAATCACACAATCACACAATCATCAATCACACAATCACGGTCACACAATCACACATTCACACAATCACACAATCACACAATTCACACAATCTCACAATCACACAATCACAATCGCACAATCACAATTACACAATCTCAATCACACAATCACACAATCACACAATCACACAATCACACAATAACAATCACACAATCACAATCACACAATCACAATCACACAATCGCAATCACACAATCGCAATCACACAATCACACAATCACACAATCACACAACGACACAATTCACACAATCACACAAGCACACAATCACACAATCACAATCACACAATCACAATCACACAATCACAATCACACAATCGCAATCACACAATCGCAATCACACAATCACACAATCACACAATCACACAACCACACAATTCACACAATCTCACAATCACACAATCACACAAGCACACAATCACTCAATCACACAATCACACAATCACAAAATCACACAATCACAATCACACAATCACAATCACACAATCGCAATCACACAATCACACAATCACACAATCACACAATCACACAATCACACAATCACACAATCACACAATCACACAAGCACACAATCACTCAATCACACAATCACACAATCACACAATCACACAATCACAATCGCACAATCACAATCACACAATCACACAATCACACAATCACACAATCACACAATCACAATCACACAATCGCAATCACACAATCGCAATCACACAATCACACAATCACACAATCACACAACCACACAATTCACACAATCTCACAATCACACAATCACACAAGCACACAATCACTCAATCACACAATCACACAATCACAAAATCACACAATCACAATCACACAATCACAATCACACAATCGCAATCACACAATCACACAATCACACAATCACACAATCACACAATCACACAATCACACAATCACACAATCACACAATCACACAATCACAAAATCACACAATCACACAGTCACACAGTCACACAATCACACAATCACACAATCACAATCGCACAATCACAATCACACAATCACAATCACACAATCACAATCACACAATCACACAATCGCACAATCACAATCACACAATCACAATCACACAATCACAATCACACAATCACAATCACACAATCACAATCACACAATCACAATCACACAATCACAATCACACAATCACAATCACACAATCACAATCACACAATCACAATCACACAATCACAATCACACAATCACAATCACACAATCACAATCACACAATCACATTCACACAATCACAATCACACAATCACAATCACACAATCACAATCACACAATCACAATCACACAATCACAATCACACAATCACAATCACACAATCACAATCACACAATCACAATCACACAATCACAATCACACAATCACAATCACACAATCACAATCACACAATCACAATCACACAATCACAATCACACAATCACAATCACACAATCACAATCACACAATCACAATCACACAATCACAATCACACAATCACAATCATACAATCACAATCACACAATCACGATCACACAATCACACACTCACACAATCACACAGTCACAATCACACAATCACAATCACACAATCACAATCACACAATCACAATCACACAATCACAATCACACAATCACAATCACACAATCACAATCACACAATCACAATCACACAATCACAATCACACAATCACAATCACACAATCACAATCACACAATCACAATCACACAATCACAATCACACAATCACAATCACACAATCACAATCACACAATCACAATCACACAATCACAATCACACAATCACAATCACACAATCACAATCACACAATCACAATCACACAATCACAATCACACAATCACAATCACACAATCACAATCACACAATCACAATCACACAATCACAATCACACAATCACAATCACACAATCACAATCACACAATCACAATCACACAATCACAATCACACAATCACAATCACACAATCACAATCACACAATCGCAATCACACAATCACAATCACAAAATCACAATCACACAATCACAATCACACAATCACAATCACACAATCACAATCTCACAATCACAATCACACAATCACAATCACACAATCACAATCACACAATCACAATCACACAATCACAATCACACAATCACAATCACACAATCGCAATCACACAATCGCAATCACACAATCACACAATCACGCAATTCACACAATCTCACAATCACACAATCACAATTACACAATCACACAATCACACAATCACACAATCACACAATCACACAATCACACAATCACACAATCACACAATCACACAATCACACAATCACACAATCACACAATCAGACAATCACACAATCACACAATCACACAATCACACAATCACACAATCACACAATCACACAATCACACAATCACACAATCACACAATCACACAATCACACAATCACACAATCTCACAATCACACAATCACACAATCGCACAATCACAATCGCACAATCACAATTACACAATCACAGAATCACACAATCACACAATCACACAATCACACAATCACACAATCATCAATCACACAATCACGGTCACACAATCACACATTCACACAATCACACAATCACTCAATCACAAAATCACACAATCACACAAGCACACAATCACTCAATCACACAATCACACAATCACACAATCACAAAATCACACAATCACACAATCACACAATCACAATTACACAATCACACAATCACACAATCACACAATCACACAATCACACAATCACACAATCACACAATCACACAATCACACAATCACACAATCACACAATCACACATTCACACAATCACACAATCACTCTATCACACAATCACACAATCTCACAATCGCACAATCACACAATCACACGATCACACTGCCACACAATCACACAATCACAATCACGCAATCACACAATCACGATCACACAATCACGAGCACACAATCACGATCACACAATCACGGTCATACAATCACGGTCACACAATCACACAATCACACAGTCACACAATCACACAATCACACAATCACACAATCACACAATCACACAATCACACAATCACACAATCACACAATCACACAATCACACAATCACACAATCACACAATCACACAATCACACAGTCACACAATCACACAATCACACAATCACACAATCACACAATCACAATCGCACAATCACACAATCACACAATCACACAGTCACACAATCACACAACCACACAATCACACAATCACACAATCACACAATCACACAATCACACAATCACACAATCACACAATTCACACAATCTCACAATCGCACAATCACAATCGCACAATCACAATTACACAATCACACAATAACACAATCACACAATCACACAATCACACAATCACACAATCACACAATCACACAATCACACAATCACACAATCACACAATCTCACAATCACACAATCACACAATCGCACAATCACAATCGCACAATCACAATTACACAATCACAGAATCACACAATCACACAATCACACAATCACACAATCACACAATCACACAATCACACAATCACACAATCACACAATCACACAATCATCAATCACACAATCACGGTCACACAATCACACAATCATCAATCACACAATCACGGTCACACAATCACACATTCACACAATCACACAATCACTCAATCACAAAATCACACAATCACACAAGCACACAATCACTCAATCACACAATCACACAATCACAAAATCACACAATCACACAATCACACAATCACACAATCACAATTACATAATCACACAATCACACAATCACACAATCACACAATCACACAATCACGCAATCACACAATCACACAATCACACATTCACACAATCACACAATCACACAATCACACAATCACACAATCACACAATCACACAATCACACAATCTCACAATCACACAATCACACAATCACACAATCACACAATCACACAATCTCACAATCACACAATCACACAATAGCACAATCACAATCGCACAATCACAATTACACAATCACAGAATCACACAATCACACAATCACACAATCACACAATCACACAATCACACAATCACACAATCACACAATCACACAATCACACAATCACACAATCATCAATCACACAATCACGGTCACACAATCACACATTCACACAATCACACAATCACTCAATCACAAAATCACACAATCACACAAGCACACAATCACTCAATCACACAATCACACAATCACAAAATCACACAATCACACAATCACACAATCACACAATCACAATTACACAATCACACAATCACACAATCACACAATCACACAATGACACAATCACACAATCACACAATCACACAATCACACAATCACACAATCACACAATCACACATTCACACAATCACACAATCACTCAATCACACAATCACACAATCTCACAATCGCACAATCACACAATCACACAATCACACTGTCACACAATCACACAATCACAATCACGCAATCACACAATCACGATCACACAATCACGAGCACACAATCACGATCACACAATCACGGTCACACAATCACGGTCACACAACCACACAATCACACAATCACACAATCACACAATCACACAATCACACAATCACACAATCACACAATCACACAATCACACAATCACACAATCACACAATCACACAATCACACAATCACACAATCACACAATCACAATCACACAATCACAATCACACAATCACAATCACACAATCACAATCACACAATCACAATCACACAATCACAATCACACAATCACACACTCACACAATCACACAGTCACAATCACAATCACACAATCACAATCACACAATCGCAATCACACAATCAATCAATCACACAATCACACAATCACACAATCACACAATCACACAATTCACACAATCTCACAATCACACAATCACAATCGCACAATCACAATCACACAATCTCACAATCACACAATCACGCAATCACACAATCACAATCACACAATCACACAATCACACAATCACACAGTCACACAATCACACAATCACACAATCACACAATCACACAATCACACAATCACACAATCATCAATCACACAATCACGGTCACACAATCACACATTCACACAATCACACAATCACTCAATCACAAAATCACACAATCACTCAATCACACAATCACACAATCACACAATCACAATCACACAATCACAATCACACAATCACAATCACACAATCACAATCACACAATCACAATCACACAATCACAATCACACAATCACAATCACACAATCACAATCACACAATCACAATCACACAATCACAATCACACAATCACAATCACACAATCACAATCACACAATCACAATCACACAATCACAATCACACAATCACAATCACACAATCACAATCACACAATCACAATCACACAATCACAATCACACAATCACAATCACACAATCACAATCACACAATCACAATCACACAATCACAATCACACAATCACAATCACACAATCACAATCACACAATCACAATCACACAATCACAATCACACAATCACAATCACACAATCACAATCACACAATCACAATCACACAATCACAATCACACAATCACAATCACACAATCACAATCACACAATCACAATCACACAATCACAATCACACAATCACAATCACACAATCACAATCACACAATCACAATCACACAATCACAATCACACAATCACAATCACACAATCACAATCACACAATCACAATCACACAATCACAATCACACAATCACAATCACACAATCACAATCACACAATCACAATCACACAATCACAATCACACAATCACAATCACACAATCACAATCACACAATCACAATCACACAATCACAATCACACAATCACAATCACACAATCACAATCACACAATCACAATCACACAATCACAATCACACAATCACAATCACACAATCACAATCACACAATCACAATCACACAATCACAATCACACAATCACAATCACACAATCACAATCACACAATCACAATCACACAATCACAATCACACAATCACAATCACACAATCACAATCACACAATCACAATCACACAATCACAATCACACAATCACAATCACACAATCACAATCACACAATCACAATCACACAATCACAATCACACAATCACAATCACACAATCACAATCACACAATCACAATCACACAATCACAATCACACAATCACAATCACACAATCACAATCACACAATCACAATCACACAATCACAATCACACAATCACAATCACACAATCACAATCACACAATCACAATCACACAATCACAATCACACAATCACAATCACACAATCACAATCACACAATCACAATCACACAATCACAATCACACAATCACAATCACACAATCACAATCACACAATCACAATCACACAATCACAATCACACAATCACAATCACACAATCACAATCACACAATCACAATCACACAATCACAATCACACAATCACAATCACACAATCACAATCACACAATCACAATCACACAATCACAATCACACAATCACAATCACACAATCACAATCACACAATCACAATCACACAATCACAATCACACAATCACAATCACACAATCACAATCACACAATCACAATCACACAATCACAATCACACAATCACGATCACACAATCACACACTCACACAATCACACAGTCACAATCACACAATCACAATCGCACAATCACAATTACACAATCACACAATCACACAATCACACAATCACACAATCACACAATCACACAATCACACAATCACACAATCACACAATCACACAATCACACAATCACACAATCACACAATCACACAATCACACAATCACACAATCACACAATCTCACAATCACACAATCACACAATCGCACAATCACAATCGCACAATCACAATTACACAATCACAGAATCACACAATCACACAATCACACAATCACACAATCACACAATCACACAATCACACAATCACACAATCACACAATCATCAATCACACAATCACGGTCACACAATCACACATTCACACAATCACACAATCACTCAATCACAAAATCACACAATCACACAAGCACACAATCACTCAATCACACAATCACACAATCACAAAATCACACAATCACACAATCACACAATCACACAATCACACAATCACACAATCACAATTACATAATCACACAATCACACAATCACACAATCACACAATCACACAATCACGCAATCACACAATCACACAATCACACATTCACACAATCACACAATCACACAATCACACAATCACACAATCACACAATCACACAATCCCACAATCACACAATCACACAATCACACAATCTCACAATCACACAATCACACAATCGCACAATCACAATCGCACAATCACAATTACACAATCACAGAATCACACAATCACACAATCACACAATCACACAATCACACAATCACACAATCACACAATCACACAATCACACAATCACACAATCACACAATCACACAACCATCAATCACACAATCACGGTCACACAATCACACATTCACACAATCACACAATCACTCAATCACAAAATCACACAATCACACAAGCACACAATCACTCAATCACACAATCACACAATCACAAAATCACACAATCACACAATCACACAATCACACAATCACAATTACACAATCACACAATCACACAATCACACAATCACACAATCACACAATCACACAATCACACAATCACACAATCACACAATCACACAATCACACAATCACACAATCACACAATCACACAATCACACATTCACACAATCACACAATCACTCAATCACACAATCACACAATCTCACAATCGCACAATCACACAATCACACAATCACACAATCACACAATCACAATTACATAATCACACAATCACACAATCACACAATCACACAATCACACAATCACACAATCACGCAATCACACAATCACACAATCACACATTCACACAATCACACAATCACACAATCACACAATCACACAATCACACAATCACACAATCACACAATCACACAATCACACAATCACACAATCCCACAATCACACAATCACACAATCACACAATCTCACAATCACACAATCACACAATCGCACAATCACAATCGCACAATCACAATTACACAATCACAGAATCACACAATCACACAATCACACAATCACACAATCACACAATCACACAATCACACAATCACACAATCACACAACCATCAATCACACAATCACGGTCACACAATCACACATTCACACAATCACACAATCACTCAATCACAAAATCACACAATCACACAAGCACACAATCACTCAATCACACAATCACACAATCACAAAATCACACAATCACACAATCACACAATCACACAATCACAATTACACAATCACACAATCACACAATCACACAATCACACAATCACACAATCACACAATCACACAATCACACAATCACACAATCACACAATCACACATTCACACAATCACACAATCACTCAATCACACAATCACACAATCTCACAATCGCACAATCACACAATCACACAATCACACTGTCACACAATCACACAATCACAATCACGCAGTCACGCAATCACGATCACACAATCACGAGCACACAATCACGATCACACAATCACGGTCACACAATCACGGTCAGACAACCACACAATCACACAATCACACAATCACACAATCACACAATCACACAATCACACAATCACACAATCACACAATCACACAATCACACAATCACACAATCACACAATCACACAATCACACAACCATCAATCACACAATCACGGTCACACAATCACACATTCACACAATCACACAATCACTCAATCACAAAATCACACAATCACACAAGCACACAATCACTCAATCACACAATCACACAATCACAAAATCACACAATCACACAATCACACAATCTCACAATCACAATTACACAATCACACAATCACACAATCACACAATCACACAATCACACAATCACACAATCACACAATCACACATTCACACAATCACACAATCACACAATCACACAATCACACAATCACACAATCACACAATCACACAATCACAATCACACAATCACAATCACACAATCACAATCACACAATCACAATCACACAATCACACACTCACACAATCACACAGTCACAATCACAATCACACAATCACAATCACACAATCGCAATCACACAATCAATCAATCACACAATCACACAATCACACAATCACACAATCACACAATTCACACAATCTCACAATCACACAATCACAATCGCACAATCACAATCACACAATCTCACAATCACACAATCACGCAATCACACAATCACAATCACACAATCACACAATCACACAATCACACAGTCACACAATCACACAATCACACAATCACACAATCACACAATCACACAATCACACAATCACACAATCATCAATCACACAATCACGGTCACACAATCACACATTCACACAATCACACAATCACTCAATCACAAAATCACACAATCACTCAATCACACAATCACACAATCACAATCACACAATCACAATCACACAATCACAATCACACAATCACAATCACACAATCACAATCACACAATCACAATCACACAATCACAATCACACAATCACAATCACACAATCACAATCACACAATCACAATCACACAATCACAATCACACAATTACAATCACACAATCACAATCACACAATCACAATCACACAATCACAATCACACAATCACAATCACACAATCAAAATCACACAATCACAATCACACAATCACAATCACACAATCACAATCACACAATCACAATCACGCAATCACAATCACACAATCACAATCACACAATCACAATCACACAATCACAATCACACAATCACAATCACACAATCGCAATCACACAATCGCAATCACACAATCGCAATCACACAATCAATCAATCACACAATCACACAATCACACAATCACGCAATTCACACAATCTCACAATCACACAATCACAATTACACAATCACACAATCACACAATCACACAGTCACACAATCACACAATCACACAATCACACAATCACACAATTACACAACCACACAATCACACAATCACACAATCACACAATCACACAATCACACAATCACACAATCACACAATCACACAATCACACAATCACACAATCTCACAATCACACAATCACACAATCGCACAGTCACAATCGCACAATCACAATTACACAATCACAGAATCACACAATCACACAATCACACAATCACACAATCACACAATCACACAATCATCAATCACACAATCACGGTCACACAATCACACATTCACACAATCACACAATCACTCAATCACAAAATCACACAATCACACAAGCACACCATCACTCAATCACACAATCACACAATCACAAAATCACGCAATCACACAATCACACAATCACACAATCACAATTACACAATCACACAATCACACAATCACACAATCACACAATCACACAATCACACAATCACACAATCACACAATCACACAATCACACATTCACACAATCACACAATCACTCTACCACACAATCACACAATCTCACAATCGCACAATCACACAATCACACAATCACACTGCCACACAATCACACAATCACAATCACGCAATCACACAATCACGATCACACAATCACGAGCACACAATCACGATCACACAATCACGGTCACACAATCACGGTCACACAACCACACAATCACACAATCACACAATCACACAATCACACAATCACACAATCACACAATCACACAATCACACAATCACAATCACGCAATCACAATCTCACAATCACAATCACACAATCACACAATCACACAATCACACAATCACACAATCACACAATCACACATTCACACAATCACACAATCACACAATCTCACAATCGCACAATCACACAATCACACAATCACACTGCCACACAATCACACAATCACAATCACGCAATCACACAATCACGATCACACAATCACGAGCACACAATCACGATCACACAATCACGGTCACACAATCACGGTCACACAACCACACAATCACACAATCACACAATCACACAATCACACAATCACACAATCACACAATCACACAATCACACAATCACACAATCACAATCACGCAATCACAATCTCAAAATCACAATCACACAATCACACAATCACACAATCACACAATCACACAATCACACAATCACACAATCACACAATCACACAATCACACAATCACACAATCACAATCGCACAATCACACAATCACACAATCACACATTCACACAATCACACAATCACACAATCACTCAATCACAAAATCACACAATCACACAAGCACACAATCACTCAATCACACAATCGCACAATCACACAATCTCACAATCACACAATCACACAATCACACAGTCATACAATCACACCATAACAATCACGCAATCACACAATCACACAATCACACAATCACACAATCGCACAATCACACAATCACACAGTCACACAATCACACAATCACACAATCACACAATCACACAATCACACAATCACACAATCACACAATCACACAATCACACAATCACACAATCACACAATCACACAATCACACAATCACACAATCACACAGTCACACAATCACACAATCACACAATCACACAATCACACAATCACAATCGCACAATCACACAATCACACAATCACACAGTCACACAATCACACAACCACACAATCACACAATCACACAATCACACAATCACACAATCACACAATCACACAATCACACAATCACACAATCACACAGTCACACAGTCACACAATCACACAATCACACAATCACAATCGCACAATCACAATCACACAATCACAATCACACAATCACAATCACACAATCACAATCACACAATCACACAATCGCACAATCACAATCACACAATCACAATCACACAATCACAATCACACAATCACAATCACACAATCACAATCACACAATCACAATCACGCAATCACAATCACGCAATCACAATCACGCAATCACAATCACGCAATCACAATCACGCAATCACAATCACACAATCACAATCACACAATCACAATCACACAATCACATTCACACAATCACAATCACACAATCACAATCACACAATCACAATCACACAATCACAATCACACAATCACAATCACACAATCACAATCACACAATCACAATCACACAATCACAATCACACAATCACAATCACACAATCACAATCACACAATCACAATCACACAATCACAATCACACAATCACAATCACACAATCACAATCACACAATCACAATCACACAATCACAATCACACAATCACAATCACACAATCACAATCACACAATCACAATCACACAATCACAATCACACAATCACAATCACACAATCACAATCACACAATCACAATCACACAATCACAATCACACAATCACAATCACACAATCACAATCACACAATCACAATCACACAATCACAATCACACAATCACAATCACACAATCACAATCACACAATCACAATCACACAATCACAATCACACAATCACAATCACACAATCACAATCACACAATCACAATCACACAATCACAATCACACAATCACAATCACACAATCACAATCACACAATCACAATCACACAATCACAATCACACAATCACAATCACACAATCACAATCACACAATCACAATCACACAATCACAATCACACAATCACAATCACACAATCACAATCACACAATCACAATCACACAATCACAATCACACAATCACAATCACACAATCACAATCACACAATCACAATCACACAATCACAATCACACAATCACAATCACACAATCACAATCACACAATCACAATCACACAATCACAATCACACAATCACAATCACACAATCACAATCACACAATCACAATCACACAATCACAATCACACAATCACAATCACACAATCACAATCACACAATCACAATCACACAATCACAATCACACAATCACAATCACACAATCACAATCACACAATCACAATCACACAATCACAATCACACAATCACAATCACACAATCACAACAATCACACAATCACAATCACACAATCACAATCACACAATCACAATCACACAATCACAATCACACAATCACAATCACACAATCACACAATCACAATCACACAATCACAATCACACAATCACAATCACACAATCACAATCACACAATCACAATCACACAATCACAATCACACAATCACAATCACACAATCACAATCACACAATCACAATCACACAATCACAATCACACAATCACAATCACACAATCACAATCACACAATCACAATCACACAATCACAATCACACAATCACAATCACACAATCACAATCACACAATCACAATCACACAATCACAATCACACAATCACAATCACACAATCACAATCACACAATCACAATCACACAATCACAATCACACAATCACAATCACACAATCACAATCACACAATCACAATCACACAATCACAATCACACAATCACAATCACACAATCACAATCACACAATCACAATCACACAATCACAATCACACAATCACAATCACACAATCACAATCACACAATCACAATCACACAATCACAATCACACAATCACAATCACACAATCACAATCACACAATCACAATCACACAATCACAATCACACAATCACAATCACACAATCACAATCACACAATCACAATCACACAATCACAATCACACAATCACAATCACACAATCACAATCACACAATCACAATCACACAATCACAATCACACAATCACAATCACACAATCACAATCACACAATCACAATCACACAATCACAATCACACAATCACAATCACACAATCACAATCACACAATCACAATCACACAATCACAATCACACAATCACAATCACACAATCACAATCACACAATCACAATCACACAATCACAATCACACAATCACAATCACACAATCACAATCACACAATCACAATCACACAATCACAATCACACAATCACAATCACACAATCACAATCACACAATCACAATCACACAATCACAATCACACAATCACAATCACACAATCACAATCACACAATCACAATCACACAATCACAATCACACAATCACAATCACACAATCACAATCACACAATCACAATCACACAATCACAATCACACAATCACAATCACACAATCACAATCACACAATCACAATCACACAATCACAATCACACAATCACAATCACACAATCACAATCACACAATCACAATCACACAATCACAATCACACAATCACAATCACACAATCACAATCACACAATCACAATCACACAATCACAATCACACAATCACAATCACACAATCACAATCACACAATCACAATCACACAATCACAATCACACAATCACACAATCACACAATCACACAATCACACAATCTCACAATCACACAATCACACAATCACACAATCACACAATCACTCAATCACACAATCACACAATCACACAATCACAATCACACAATCACAATCACACAATCACAATCACACAATCACAATCACACAATCACAATCACACAATCACAATCACACAATCACAATCACACAATCACAATCACACAATCACAATCACACAATCACAATCACACAATCACAATCACACAATCACAATCACACAATCACAATCACACAATCACAATCACACAATCACAATCACACAATCACAATCACACAATCACAATCACACAATCACAATCACACAATCACAATCACACAATCACAATCACACAATCACAATCACACAATCACAATCACACAATCACAATCACACAATCACAATCACACAATCACAATCACACAATCACAATCACACAATCACAATCACACAATCACAATCACACAATCACAATCACACAATCACAATCACACAATCACAATCACACAATCACAATCACACAATCACAATCACACAATCACAATCACACAATCACAATCACACAATCACAATCACACAATCACAATCACACAATCACAATCACACAATCACAATCACACAATCACAATCACACAATCACAATCACACAATCACAATCACACAATCACAATCACACAATCACAATCACACAATCACAATCACACAATCACAATCACACAATCACAATCACACAATCACAATCACACAATCACAATCACACAATCACAATCACACAATCACAATCACACAATCACAATCACACAATCACAATCACACAATCACAATCACACAATCACAATCACACAATCACAATCACACAATCACAATCACACAATCACAATCACACAATCACAATCACACAATCACAATCACACAATCACAATCACACAATCACAATCACACAATCACAATCACACAATCACAATCACACAATCACAATCACACAATCACAATCACACAATCACAATCACACAATCACAATCACACAATCACAATCACACAATCACAATCACACAATCACAATCACACAATCACAATCACACAATCACAATCACACAATCACAATCACACAATCACAATCACACAATCACAATCACACAATCACAATCACACAATCACAATCACACAATCACAATCACACAATCACAATCACACAATCACAATCACACAATCACAATCACACAATCACAATCACACAATCACAATCACACAATCACAATCACACAATCACAATCACACAATCACAATCACACAATCACAATCACACAATCACAATCACACAATCACAATCACACAATCACAATCACACAATCACAATCACACAATCACAATCACACAATCACAATCACACAATCACAATCACACAATCACAATCACACAATCACAATCACACAATCACAATCACACAATCACAATCACACAATCACAATCACACAATCACAATCACACAATCACAATCACACAATCACAATCACACAATCACAATCACACAATCACAATCACACAATCACAATCACACAATCACAATCACACAATCACAATCACACAATCACAATCACACAATCACAATCACACAATCACAATCACACAATCACAATCACACAATCACAATCACACAATCACAATCACACAATCACAATCACACAATCACAATCACACAATCACAATCACACAATCACAATCACACAATCACAATCACACAATCACAATCACACAATCACAATCACACAATCACAATCACACAATCACAATCACACAATCACAATCACACAATCACAATCACACAATCACAATCACACAATCACAATCACACAATCACAATCACACAATCACAATCACACAATCACAATCACACAATCACAATCACACAATCACAATCACACAATCACAATCACACAATCACAATCACACAATCACAATCACACAATCACAATCACACAATCACAATCACACAATCACAATCACACAATCACAATCACACAATCACAATCACACAATCACAATCACACAATCACAATCACACAATCACAATCACACAATCACAATCACACAATCACAATCACACAATCACAATCACACAATCACAATCACACAATCACAATCACACAATCACAATCACACAATCACAATCACACAATCACAATCACACAATCACAATCACACAATCACAATCACACAATCACAATCACACAATCACAATCACACAATCACAATCACACAATCACAATCACACAATCACAATCACACAATCACAATCACACAATCACAATCACACAATCACAATCACACAATCACAATCACACAATCACAATCACACAATCACAATCACACAATCACAATCACACAATCACAATCACACAATCACAATCACACAATCACAATCACACAATCACAATCACACAATCACAATCACACAATCACAATCACACAATCACAATCACACAATCACAATCACACAATCACAATCACACAATCACAATCACACAATCACAATCACACAATCACAATCACACAATCACAATCACACAATCACAATCACACAATCACAATCACACAATCACAATCACACAATCACAATCACACAATCACAATCACACAATCACAATCACACAATCACAATCACACAATCACAATCACACAATCACAATCACACAATCACAATCACACAATCACAATCACACAATCGCAATCACACAATCGCAATCACACAATCGCAATCACACAATCAATCAATCACACAATCACACAATCACAGAATCACAGAATCACGCAATTCACACAATCTCACAATCACACAATCACACAATCACACAATCACACAATCACACAATCACACAATCACACAATCACACAATCACACAATCACACAATCACACAATCACACAATCACACAATCACACAATCACACAATCACACAATCACACAATCACACAATCACACAATCACACAATCACACAATCACACAATCACACAATCACACAATCACACAATCACACAATCACACAATCACACAATCACACAATCACACAATCTCACAATCACACAATCACACAATCGCACAATCACAATCGCACAATCACAATTACACAATCACAGAATCACACAATCACACAATCACACAATCACACAATCACACAATCACACAATCATCAATCACACAATCACGGTCACACAATCACACATTCACACAATCACACAATCACTCAATCACAAAATCACACAATCACACAAGCACACAATCACTCAATCACACAATCACACAATCACAAAATCACACAATCACACAATCACACAATCACACAATCACAATTACACAATCACACAATCACACAATCGCACAATCACACAATCACACAATCACACAATCACACAATCACACAATCACACAATCACACATTCACACAATCACACAATCACTCTATCACACAATCACACAATCTCACAATCGCACAATCACACAATCACACAATCACACTGCCACACAATCACACAATCACAATCACGCAATCACACAATCACGATCACACAATCACGAGCACACAATCACGATCACACAATCACGGTCACACAATCACGGTCACACAACCACACAATCACACAATCACACAATCACACAATCACAATCACGCAATCACAATCTCACAATCACAATCACACAATCACACAATTACACAATCACACAATCACACAATCACACAATCACAATCGCACAATCACACAATCACACAATCACACAGTCACACAATCACACAATCACACAATCACTCAATCACAAAATCACACAATCACACAAGCACACAATCACTCAATCACACAATCGCACAATCACACAATCACACTGTCACACAATCACACAATCACAATCACAATCACACAATCACAATCACACAATCACAATCACACAATCACAATCACACAATCACAATCACACAATCACAATCACACAATCACAATCACACAATCACAATCACACAATCACAATCACACAATCACAATCACACAATCACCATGACACAATCACAATCACACAATCACAATCACACAATCACAATCACACAATCACAATCACACAATCACAATCACACAATCACAATCACACAATCACAATCACACAATCACAATCACACAATCACAATCACACAATCACAATCACACAATCACAATCACACAATCACGATCACAATCACACAATCACAATCACACAATCACAATCACACAATCACAATCACACAATCACAATCACACAATCACAATCACACAATCACAATCACACAATCACAATCACACAATCACAATCACACAATCACAATCACACAATCACAATCACACAATCACAATCACACAATCACAATCACACAATCACAATCACACAATCACAATCACACAATCACAATCACACAATCACAATCACACAATCACAATCACACAATCACAATCACACAATCACAATCACACAATCGCAATCACACAATCGCAATCACACAATCAATCAATCACACAATCACACAATCACAGAATCACAGAATCACGCAATTCACACAATCTCACAATCACACAATCACAATTACACAATCACACAATCACACAATCACACAATCACACAATCACACAATCACACAATCACACAATCACACAATCACACAATCACACAATCACACAATCACACAATCACACAATCACACAATCACACAATCACACAATCACACAATCACACAATCATACAATCACACAATCACACAATCACACAATCACACAATCACACAATCACACAATCACACAATCTCACAATCACACAATCACACAATCGCACAATCACAATCGCACAATCACAATTACACAATCACAGAATCACACAATCACACAATCACACAATCACACAATCACACAATCACACAATCATCAATCACACAATCACGGTCACACAATCACACATTCACACAATCACACAATCACTCAATCACAAAATCACACAATCACACAAGCACACAATCACTCAATCACACAATCACACAATCACAAAATCACACAATCACACAATCACACAATCACACAATCACACAATCACAATTACACAATCACACAATCACACAATCGCACAATCACACAATCACACAATCACACAATCACACAATCACACAATCACACAATCACACATTCACACAATCACACAATCACTCTATCACACAATCACACAATCTCACAATCGCACAATCACACAATCACACAATCACACTGCCACACAATCACACAATCACAATCACGCAATCACACAATCACGATCACACAATCACGAGCACACAATCACGATCACACAATCACGGTCACACAATCACGGTCACACAACCACACAATCACACAATCACACAATCACACAATCACAATCACGCAATCACAATCTCACAATCACAATCACACAATCACACAATTACACAATCACACAATCACACAATCACACAATCACAATCGCACAATCACACAATCACACAATCACACAGTCACACAATCACACAATCACACAATCACTCAATCACAAAATCACACAATCACACAAGCACACAATCACTCAATCACACAATCGCACAATCACACAATCACACTGTCACACAATCACACAATCACAATCACAATCACACAATCACAATCACACAATCACAATCACACAATCACAATCACACAATCACAATCACACAATCACAATCACACAATCACAATCACACAATCACAATCACACAATCACAATCACACAATCACAATCACACAATCACAATCACACAATCACCATCACACAATCACAATCACACAATCACAATCACACAATCACAATCACACAATCACAATCACACAATCACAATCACACAATCACAATCACACAATCACAATCACACAATCACAATCACACAATCACAATCACACAATCACAATCACACAATCACAATCACACAATCACAATCACACAATCACAATCACACAATCACAATCACACAATCACAATCACACAATCACAATCACACAATCACAATCACACAATCACAATCACACAATCACAATCACACAATCACAATCACACAATCACAATCACACAATCACAATCACACAATCACAATCACACAATCACAATCACACAATCACAATCACACAATCACAATCACACAATCACAATCACACAATCACAATCACACAATCACAATCACACAATCACAATCACACAATCACAATCACACAATCACAATCACACAATCACAATCACACAATCACAATCACACAATCACAATCACACAATCACAATCACACAATCACAATCACACAATCACAATCACACAATCACAATCACACAATCACAATCACACAATCACAATCACACAATCACAATCACACAATCACAATCACACAATCACAATCACACAATCACAATCACACAATCACAATCACACAATCACAATCACACAATCACAATCACACAATCACAATCACACAATCACAATCACACAATCACAATCACACAATCACAATCACACAATCACAATCACACAATCACAATCACACAATCACAATCACACAATCACAATCACACAATCACAATCACACAATCACAATCACACAATCACAATCACACAATCACAATCACACAATCACAATCACACAATCACAATCACACAATCACAATCACACAATCACAATCACACAATCACAGTCACACAATCACAATCACACAATCACAATCACACAATCACAATCACACAATCACAATCACACAATCACAATCACACAATCACAATCACACAATCACGATCACACAATCACGATCACACAATCACGATCACACAATCACACACTCACACAATCACACAGTCACAATCACACAATCACAATCACACAATCACAATCACACAATCACAATCACACAATCACAATCACACAATCACAATCACACAATCACAATCACACAATCACAATCACACAATCACAATCACACAATCACAATCACACAATCACAATCACACAATCACAATCACACAATCACAATCACACAATCACAATCACACAATCACAATCACACAATCACAATCACACAATCACAATCACACAATCACAATCACACAATCACAATCACACAATCACAATCACACAATCACAATCACACAATCACAATCACACAATCACAATCACACAATCACAATCACACAATCACAATCACACAATCACAATCACACAATCACAATCACACAATCACAATCACACAATCACAATCACACAATCACAATCACACAATCACAATCACACAATCACAATCACACAATCACAATCACACAATCACAATCACACAATCACAATCACACAATCACAATCACACAATCACAATCACACAATCACAATCACACAATCACAATCACACAATCACAATCACACAATCACAATCACACAATCACAATCACACAATCACAATCACACAATCACAATCACACAATCACAATCACACAATCACAATCACACAATCACAATCACACAATCACAATCACACAATCGCAATCACACAATCGCAATCACACAATCGCAATCACACAATCAATCAATCACACAATCACACAATCACAGAATCACGCAATTCACACAATCTCACAATCACACAATCACACAATCACACAATCATCAATCACACAATCACGGTCACACAATCACACATTCACACAATCACACAATCACTCAATCACAAAATCACACAATCACACAAGCACACAATCACTCAATCACACAATCACACAATCACAAAATCACACAATCACAAAATCACACAATCACACAATCACAATTACACAATCACACAATCACACAATCGCACAATCACACAATCACACCATCACACAATCACACAATCACACAATCACACAATCACACATTCACACAATCACACAATAACTCTATCACACATTCACACAATCTCACAATCGCACAATCACACAATCACACAATCACACTGCCACACAATCACACAATCACAATCACGCAATCACACAATCACGATCACACAATCACGAGCACACAATCACGATCACACAATCACGGTCACACAATCACGGTCACACAACCACACCATCACACAATCACACAATCACACAAGCACACAATCACACAATCACACAATCACACAATCACAATCACGCAATCACAATCTCACAATCACAATCACACAATCACACAATCACACAATCACACAATCACACAATCACACAATCACACATTCACACAATCACACAATCACTCTATCACACAATCACACAATCTCACAATCGCACAATCACACAACCACACAATCACACTGCCACACAATCACACAATCACAATCACGCAATCACACAATCACGATCACACAATCACGAGCACACAATCACGATCGCACAATCACGGTCACACAATCACGGTCACACAACCACACAATCACACAATCACACAATCACACAATCACACAATCACACAATCACACAATCACAATCACGCAATCACAATCTCACAATCACAATCACACAATCACACAATCACACAATCACACAATCACACAATCACACAATCACAATCGCACAATCACACAATCACACAATCACACAGTCACACAATCACACAATCACACAATCACTCAATCACAAAATCACACAATCACACAAGCACACAATCACTCAATCACACAATCGCACAATCACACAATCACACAATCACACAATCACTCAATCACACAATCACACAATCTCACAATCACACAATCACACAATCACACAGTCATACAATCACACCATAACAATCACGCAATCACACAATCACACAATCACACAATCACACAATCACACAATCACACAATCACACAGTCACACAATCACACAATCACACAATCACACAATCACACAATCACACAATCACACAATCACACAATCACACAATCACACAATCACACAATCACACAATCACACAATCGCACAGTCACACAATCACACAATCACACAATCACACAATCACACAATCACAATCACACAATCACAATCACACAATCACAATCACACAATCACAATCACACAATCACAATCACACAATCACAATCACACAATCACAATCACACAATCACAATCACACAATCACAATCACACAATCACAATCACACAATCACAATCACACAATCACAATCACACAATCACAATCACACAATCGCAATCACACAATCGCAATCACACAATCAATCAATCACACAATCACACAATCACAGAATCACAGAATCACGCAATTCACACAATCTCACAATCACACAATCACAATTACACAATCACACAATCACACAATCACACAATCACACAATCACACAATCACACAATCACACAATCACACAATCACACAATCACACAATCACACAATCACACAATCACACAATCACACAATCACACAATCACACAATCACACAATCACACAATCACACAATCACACAATCACACAATCACACAATCACACAATCACACAATCACACAATCACACAATCACACAATCACACAATCTCACAATCACACAATCACACAATCGCACAATCACAATCGCACAATCACAATTACACAATCACAGAATCACACAATCACACAATCACACAATCACACAATCACACAATCACACAATCATCAATCACACAATCACGGTCACACAATCACACATTCACACAATCACACAATCACTCAATCACAAAATCACACAATCACACAAGCACACAATCACTCAATCACACAATCACACAATCACAAAATCACACAATCACACAATCACACAATCACACAATCACACAATCACACAATCACAATTACACAATCACACAATCACACAATCGCACAATCACACAATCACACAATCACACAATCACACAATCACACAATCACACAATCACACATTCACACAATCACACAATCACTCTATCACACAATCACACAATCTCACAATCGCACAATCACACAATCACACAATCACACTGCCACACAATCACACAATCACAATCACGCAATCACACAATCACGATCACACAATCACGAGCACACAATCACGATCACACAATCACGGTCACACAATCACGGTCACACAACCACACAATCACACAATCACACAATCACACAATCACAATCACGCAATCACAATCTCACAATCACAATCACACAATCACACAATTACACAATCACACAATCACACAATCACACAATCACAATCGCACAATCACACAATCACACAATCACACAGTCACACAATCACACAATCACACAATCACTCAATCACAAAATCACACAATCACACAAGCACACAATCACTCAATCACACAATCGCACAATCACACAATCACACTGTCACACAATCACACAATCACAATCACAATCACACAATCACAATCACACAATCACAATCACACAATCACAATCACACAATCACAATCACACAATCACAATCACACAATCACAATCACACAATCACAATCACACAATCACAATCACACAATCACAATCACACAATCACCATGACACAATCACAATCACACAATCACAATCACACAATCACAATCACACAATCACAATCACACAATCACAATCACACAATCACAATCACACAATCACAATCACACAATCACAATCACACAATCACAATCACACAATCACAATCACACAATCACAATCACACAATCACGATCACAATCACACAATCACAATCACACAATCACAATCACACAATCACAATCACACAATCACAATCACACAATCACAATCACACAATCACAATCACACAATCACAATCACACAATCACAATCACACAATCACAATCACACAATCACAATCACACAATCACAATCACACAATCACAATCACACAATCACAATCACACAATCACAATCACACAATCACAATCACACAATCACAATCACACAATCACAATCACACAATCACAATCACACAATCACAATCACACAATCACAATCACACAATCGCAATCACACAATCGCAATCACACAATCAATCAATCACACAATCACACAATCACAGAATCACAGAATCACGCAATTCACACAATCTCACAATCACACAATCACAATTACACAATCACACAATCACACAATCACACAATCACACAATCACACAATCACACAATCACACAATCACACAATCACACAATCACACAATCACACAATCACACAATCACACAATCACACAATCACACAATCACACAATCACACAATCACACAATCATACAATCACACAATCACACAATCACACAATCACACAATCACACAATCACACAATCACACAATCTCACAATCACACAATCACACAATCGCACAATCACAATCGCACAATCACAATTACACAATCACAGAATCACACAATCACACAATCACACAATCACACAATCACACAATCACACAATCATCAATCACACAATCACGGTCACACAATCACACATTCACACAATCACACAATCACTCAATCACAAAATCACACAATCACACAAGCACACAATCACTCAATCACACAATCACACAATCACAAAATCACACAATCACACAATCACACAATCACACAATCACACAATCACAATTACACAATCACACAATCACACAATCGCACAATCACACAATCACACAATCACACAATCACACAATCACACAATCACACAATCACACATTCACACAATCACACAATCACTCTATCACACAATCACACAATCTCACAATCGCACAATCACACAATCACACAATCACACTGCCACACAATCACACAATCACAATCACGCAATCACACAATCACGATCACACAATCACGAGCACACAATCACGATCACACAATCACGGTCACACAATCACGGTCACACAACCACACAATCACACAATCACACAATCACACAATCACAATCACGCAATCACAATCTCACAATCACAATCACACAATCACACAATTACACAATCACACAATCACACAATCACACAATCACAATCGCACAATCACACAATCACACAATCACACAGTCACACAATCACACAATCACACAATCACTCAATCACAAAATCACACAATCACACAAGCACACAATCACTCAATCACACAATCGCACAATCACACAATCACACTGTCACACAATCACACAATCACAATCACAATCACACAATCACAATCACACAATCACAATCACACAATCACAATCACACAATCACAATCACACAATCACAATCACACAATCACAATCACACAATCACAATCACACAATCACAATCACACAATCACAATCACACAATCACCATCACACAATCACAATCACACAATCACAATCACACAATCACAATCACACAATCACAATCACACAATCACAATCACACAATCACAATCACACAATCACAATCACACAATCACAATCACACAATCACAATCACACAATCACAATCACACAATCACAATCACACAATCACAATCACACAATCACAATCACACAATCACAATCACACAATCACAATCACACAATCACAATCACACAATCACAATCACACAATCACAATCACACAATCACAATCACACAATCACAATCACACAATCACAATCACACAATCACAATCACACAATCACAATCACACAATCACAATCACACAATCACAATCACACAATCACAATCACACAATCACAATCACACAATCACAATCACACAATCACAATCACACAATCACAATCACACAATCACAATCACACAATCACAATCACACAATCACAATCACACAATCACAATCACACAATCACAATCACACAATCACAATCACACAATCACAATCACACAATCGCAATCACACAATCGCAATCACACAATCAATCAATCACACAATCACACAATCACAGAATCACAGAATCACGCAATTCACACAATCTCACAATCACACAATCACAATTACACAATCACACAATCACACAATCACACAATCACACAATCACACAATCACACAATCACACAATCACACAATCACACAATCACACAATCACACAATCACACAATCACACAATCACACAATCACACAATCACACAATCACACAATCACACAATCACACAATCACACAATCACACAATCACACAATCACACAATCACACAATCACACAATCACACAATCACACAATCACACAATCACACAATCACACAATCACACAATCTCACAATCACACAATCACACAATCGCACAATCACAATCGCACAATCACAATTACACAATCACAGAATCACACAATCACACAATCACACAATCACACAATCACACAATCACACAATCATCAATCACACAATCACGCTCACACAATCACACATTCACACAATCACACAATCACTCAATCACAAAATCACACAATCACACAAGCACACAATCACTCAATCACACAATCACACAATCACAAAATCACACAATCACACAATCACACAATCACACAATCACAATTACACAATCACAATCACACAATCACAATCACACAATCACAATCACACAATCACAATCACACAATCACAGTCACACAATCACAGTCACACAATCACAATCACACAATCACAATCACACAATCACAATCACACAATCACGATCACACAATCACGATCACACAATCACGATCACACAATCACGATCACACCATCACACACTCACACAATCACACAGTCACAATCACACAATCACAATCACACAATCACAATCACACAATCACAATCACACAATCACAATCACACAATCACAATCACACAATCACAATCACACAATCACAATCACACAATCACAATCACACAATCACAATCACACAATCGCAATCACACAATCGCAATCACACAATCGCTATCACACAATCAATCAATCACACAATCACACGATCACAGAATCACGCAATTCACACAATCTCACAATCACACAATCACACAATCACACAATCATCAATCACACAATCACGGTCACACAATCACACATTCACACAATCACACAATCACTCAATCACAAAATCACACAATCACACAAGCACACAATCACTCAATCACACAATCACACAATCACAAAATCACACAATCACAAAATCACACAATCACACAATCACAATTACACAATCACACAATCACACAATCGCACAATCACACAATCACACAATCACACAATCACACAATCACACAATCACACAATCACACATTCACACAATCACACAATAACTCTATCACACATTCACACAATCTCACAATCGCACAATCACACAATCACACAATCACACTGCCACACAATCACACAATCACAATCACGCAATCACACAATCACGATCACACAATCACGAGCACACAATCACGATCACACAATCACGGTCACACAATCACGGTCACACAACCACACCATCACACAATCACACAATCACACAAGCACACAATCACACAATCACACAATCACACAATCACAATCACGCAATCACAATCTCACAATCACAATCACACAATCACACAATCACACAATCACACAATCACACAATCACACAATCACACATTCACACAATCACACAATCACTCTATCACACAATCACACAATCTCACAATCGCACAATCACACAACCACACAATCACACTGCCACACAATCACACAATCACAATCACGCAATCACACAATCACGATCACACAATCACGAGCACACAATCACGATCGCACAATCACGGTCACACAATCACGGTCACACAACCACACAATCACACAATCACACAATCACACAATCACACAATCACACAATCACACAATCACAATCACGCAATCACAATCTCACAATCACAATCACACAATCACACAATCACACAATCACACAATCACACAATCACACAATCACACAATCACACAATCACACAATCACAATCGCACAATCACACAATCACACAATCACACAGTCACACAATCACACAATCACACAATCACTCAATCACAAAATCACACAATCACACAAGCACACAATCACTCAATCACACAATCGCACAATCACACAATCACACAATCACACAATCACTCAATCACACAATCACACAATCTCACAATCACACAATCACACAATCACACAGTCATACAATCACACCATAACAATCACGCAATCACACAATCACACAATCACACAATCACACAATCACACAATCACACAATCACACAGTCACACAATCACACAATCACACAATCACACAATCACACAATCACACAATCACACAATCACACAATCACACAATCACACAATCACACAATCACACAATCACACAATCGCACAGTCACACAATCACACAATCACACAATCACACAATCACACAATCACAATCGCACAATCACACAATCACACAATCACACAGTCACACAATCACACAACCACACAATCACACAATCACACAATCACACAATCACACAATCACACAATCACACAATCACACAATCACACAATTCACACAATCTCACAATCACACAATCACAATCGCACAATCACAATTACACAATCACACAATCACACAATCACACAATCACACAATCACACAATCACACAATCACACAATCACACAATCACACAATCTCACAATCACACAATCACACAATCGCACAATCACAATCGCACAATCACAATTACACAATCACAGAATCACACAATCACACAATCACACAATCACACAATCACACAATCACACAATCATCAATCACACAATCACGGTCACACAATCACACATTCACACAATCACACAATCACTCAATCACAAAATCACACAATCACACAAGCACACAATCACTCAATCACACAATCACACAATCACAAAATCACACAATCACACAATCACACAATCACACAATCACAATTACATAATCACACAATCACACAATCACACAATCACACAATCACACAATCACGCAATCACACAATCACACAATCACACATTCACACAATCACACAATCACACAATCACACAATCACACAATCACACAATCACACAATCACACAATCACACAATCACACAATCACACAATCACACAATCACACAATCTCACAATCACACAATCACACAATCGCACAATCACAATCGCACAATCACAATCGCACAATCACAATTACACAATCACAGAATCACACAATCACACAATCACACAATCACACAATCACACAATCACACAATCACACAATCACACAATCACACAATCACACAATCACACAATCACACAATCACAATCGCACAATCACAATCGCACAATCACAATTACACAATCACAGAATCACACAATCACACAATCACACAATCACACAATCACACAATCACGCAATCACACAATCACACAATCACACAATCACACAATCACACAATCATCAATCACACATTCACGGTCACACAATCACACATTCACACAATCACACAATCACTCAATCACAAAATCACACAATCACACAAGCACACAATCACTCAATCACACAATCACACAATCACAAAATCACACAATCACACAATCACACAATCACACAATCACAATTACACAATCACACAATCACACAATCACACAATCACACAATCACACAATCACACAATCACACAATCACATGTTCACACAATCACACAATCACTCAATCACACAATCACACAATCTCACAATCGCACAATCACACAATCACACAATCACACAATCACACAATTCACACAATCTCACAATCACACAATCACAATCGCACAATCCCAATTACACAATCACACAATCACACAATCACACAATCACACAATCACACAATCACACAATCACACAATCACACAATCACACAATCACACAATCACACAATCACACAATCTCACAATCACACAATCACACAATCGCACAATCACAATCGCACAATCACAATTACACAATCACAGAATCACACAATCACACAATCACACAATCACACAATCACACAATCACACAATCATCAATCACACAATCACGGTCACACAATCACACATTCACACAATCACACAATCACTCAATCACAAAATCACACAATCACACAAGCACACAATCACTCAATCACACAATCACACAATCACAAAATCACACAATCACACAATCACAATTACATAATCACACAATCACACAATCACACAATCACACAATCACACAATCACGCAATCACACAATCACACAATCACACAATCACACAATCACACAATCACACAATCACACAATCACACAATCACACAATCACACAATCACACAATCACACAATCACACAATCACACAATCACACAATCACACAATCTCACAATCACACAATCACACAATCGCACAATCACAATCGCACAATCACAATCGCACAATCACAATTACACAATCACAGAATCACACAATCACACAATCACACAATCACACAATCACACAATCACACAATCACACAATCACACAATCACACAATCATCAATCACACATTCACGGTCACACAATCACACATTCACACAATCACTCAATCACAAAATCACACAATCACACAAGCACACAATCACTCAATCACACAATCACACAATCACAAAATCACACAATCACACAATCACACAATCACACAATCACAATTACACAATCACACAATCACACAATCACACAATCACACAATCACACAATCACACAATCACACAATCACACAATCACACAATCACACGTTCACACAATCACACAATCACTCAATCACACAATCACACAATCTCACAATCGCACAATCACACAATCACACAATCACACTGTCACACAATCACACAATCACAATCACGCAATCACACAATCACAATTACACAATCACACAATCACACAATCGCACAATCACACAATCACACAATCACACAATCACACAATCACACAATCACACAATCACACATTCACACAATCACACAATCACTCTATCACACAATCACACAATCTCACAATCGCACAATCACACAATCACACAATCACACTGCCACACAATCACACAATCACAATCACGCAATCACACAATCACGATCACACAATCACGAGCACACAATCACGATCACACATTCACGGTCACACAATCACGGTCACACAACCACACAATCACACAATCACACAATCACACAATCACACAATCACACAATCACACAATCACACAATCACAATCACGCAATCACAATCTCACAATCACAATCACACAATCACACAATCACACAATCACACAATCACACAATCACACAATCACACATTCACACAATCACACAATCACTCTATCACACAATCACACAATCTCACAATCGCACAATCACACAATCACACAATCACACTGCCACACAGTCACACAATCACAATCACGCAATCACACAATCACGATCACACAATCACGAGCACACAATCACGATCACACAATCACGGTCACACAATCACGGTCACACAACCACACAATCACACAATCACACAATCACACAATCACACAATCACACAATCACACAATCACACAATCACACAATCACACAATCACAATCACGCAATCACACAATCACACAATCACACAATCACACAATCACACAATCACACAATCACACAATCACACAATTCACACAGTCTCACAATCACACAATCACAATCGCACAATCACAATTACACAATCACACAATCACACAATCACACAATCACACAATCACACAATCACACAATCACACAATCACACAATCACACAATCACACAATCTCACAATCACACAATCACACAATCGCACAATCACAATCGCACAATCACAATTACACAATCACAGAATCACACAATCACACAATCACACAATCACACAATCACACAATCACACAGTCATCAATCACACAATCACGGTCACACAATCACACATTCACACAATCACACAATCACTCAATCACAAAATCACACAATCACACAAGCACACAATCACTCAATCACACAATCACACAATCACACAATTCACACAATCTCACAATCACACAATCACAATCGCACAATCACAATCACACAATCTCACAATCACACAATCACGCAATCACACAATCACAATCACACAATCACAATCACACAATCACAATCACACAATCACAATCACACAATCACAATCACACAATCACAATCACACAATCACAATCACACAATCACAATCACACAATCGCAATCACACAATCGCAATCACACAATCAATCAATCACACAATCACACAATCACAGAATCACGCAATTCACACAATCTCACAATCACACAATCACACAATCACACAATCATCAATCACACAATCACGGTCACACAATCACACATTCACACAATCACACAATCACTCAATCACAAAATCACACAATCACACAAGCACACAATCACTCAATCACACAATCACACAATCACAAAATCACACAATCACAAAATCACACAATCACACAATCACAATTACACAATCACACAATCACACAATCGCACAATCACACAATCACACAATCACACAATCACACAATCACACAATCACACAATCACACATTCACACAATCACACAATAACTCTATCACACATTCACACAATCTCACAATCGCACAATCACACAATCACACAATCACACTGCCACACAATCACACAATCACAATCACGCAATCACACAATCACGATCACACAATCACGAGCACACAATCACGATCACACAATCACGGTCACACAACCACACCATCACACAATCACACAATCACACAATCACACAATCACACAATCACACAATCACACAATCACAATCACGCAATCACAATCTCACAATCACAATCACACAATCACACAATCACACAATCACACAATCACACAATCACACAATCACACATTCACACAATCACACAATCACTCTATCACACAATCACACAATCTCACAATCGCACAATCACACAATCACACAATCACACTGCCACACAATCACACAATCACAATCACGCAATCACACAATCACGATCACACAATCACGAGCACACAATCACGATCGCACAATCACGGTCACACAATCACGGTCACACAACCACACAATCACACAATCACACAATCACACAATCACACAATCACACAATCACAATCACGCAATCACAATCTCACAATCACAATCACACAATCACACAATCACACAATCACACAATCACAATCGCACAATCACACAATCACACAATCACACAGTCACACAATCACACAATCACACAATCACTCAATCACAAAATCACACAATCACACAAGCACACAATCACTCAATCACACAATCGCACAATCACACAATCACACAATCACACAATCACTCAATCACACAATCACACAATCTCACAATCACACAATCACACAATCACACAGTCATACAATCACACCATAACAATCACGCAATCACACAATCACACAATCACACAATCACACAATCACACAATCACACAATCACACAATCACACAATCACACAATCACACAATCACACAATCACACAATCACACAATCACAATCGCACAATCACAATCGCACAATCACAATTACACAATCACAGAATCACACAATCACACAATCACACAATCACACAATCACACAATCACACAATCACACAATCATCAATCACACATTCACGGTCACACAATCACACATTCACACAATCACACAATCACTCAATCACAAAATCACACAATCACACAAGCACACAATCACTCAATCACACAATCACACAATCACAAAATCACACAATCACACAATCACACAATCACACAATCACAATTACACAATCACACAATCACACAATCACACAATCACACAATCACACAATCACACAATCACACAATCACACAATCACACAATCACACAATCACATGTTCACACAATCACACAATCACTCAATCACACAGTCACACAATCTCACAATCGCACAATCACACAATCACACAATCACACAATCACACAATTCACACAATCTCACAATCACACAATCACAATCGCACAATCACAATTACACAATCACACAATCACACAATCACACAATCACACAATCACACAATCACACAATCACACAATCACACAATCACACAATCACACAATCACACAATCTCACAATCACACAATCACACAATCGCACAATCACAATCGCACAATCACAATTACACAATCACAGAATCACACAATCACACAATCACACAATCACACAATCACACAATCACACAATCATCAATCACACAATCACGGTCACACAATCACACATTCACACAATCACACAATCACTCAATCACAAAATCACACAATCACACAAGCACACAATCACTCAATCACACAATCACACAATCACAAAATCACACAATCACACAATCACACAATCACACAATCACAATTACATAATCACACAATCACACAATCACACAATCACACAATCACACAATCACGCAATCACACAATCACACAATCACACAATCACACAATCACACAATCACACAATCACACAATCACACAATCACACAATCACACAATCACACAATCACACAATCACACAATCACACAATCACACAATCACACAATCTCACAATCACACAATCACACAATCGCACAATCACAATCGCACAATCACAATCGCACAATCACAATTACACAATCACAGAATCACACAATCACACAATCACACAATCACACAATCACACAATCACACAATCACACAATCACACAATCACACAATCACACAATCATCAATCACACATTCACGGTCACACAATCACACATTCACCCAATCACACAATCACTCAATCACAAAATCACACAATCACACAAGCACACAATCACTCAATCACACAATCACACAATCACAAAATCACACAATCACACAATCACACAATCACACAATCACAATTACACAATCACACAATCACACAATCACACAATCACACAATCACACAATCACACAATCACACAATCACACAATCACACAATCACACGTTCACACAATCACACAATCACTCAATCACACAATCACACAATCTCACAATCGCACAATCACACAATCACACAATCACACTGTCACACAATCACACAATCACAATCACGCAATCACACAATCACGATCACACAATCACGAGCACACAATCACGATCACACAATCACGGTCACACAATCACGGTCACACAACCACACAATCACACAATCACACAATCACACAATCACACAATCACACAATCACACAATCACACAATCACACAATCACACAATCACACAATCACACAATCACACAATCACACAATCACAATCACACAATCACAATCACACAATCACAATCACACAATCACAATCACACAATCACAATCACACAATCACACACTCACACAATCACACAGTCACAATCACAATCACACAATCACAATCACACAATCGCAATCACACAATCAATCAATCACACAATCACACAATCACACAATCACACAATCACACAATTCACACAATCTCACAATCACACAATCACAATCGCACAATCACAATCACACAATCTCACAATCACACAATCACGCAATCACACAATCACAATCACACAATCACACAATCACACAATCACACAATCACACAATCACACAATCACACAATCACACAATCACACAATCACACAATCACACAATCACACAATCACACAATCACACAATCATCAATCACACAATCACGGTCACACAATCACACATTCACACAATCACACAATCACTCAATCACAAAATCACACAATCACTCAATCACACAATCACACAATCACAATCACACAATCACAATCACACAATCACAATCACACAATCACAATCACACAATCACAATCACACAATCACAATCACACAATCACAATCACACAATCACAATCACACAATCACAATCACACAATCACAATCACACAATCACAATCACACAATCACAATCACACAATCACAATCACACAATCGCAATCACACAATCGCAATCACACAACCACACAATCACACAATCACACAATCACACAATCACACAATCACACAATCACAATCACGCAATCACAATCTCACAATCACAATCACACAATCACACAATCACACAATCACACAATCACACAATCACACAATCACACAATCACAATCGCACAATCACACAATCACACAATCACACAGTCACACAATCACACAATCACACAATCACTCAATCACAAAATCACACAATCACACAAGCACACAATCACTCAATCACACAATCGCACAATCACACAATCACACAATCACACAATCACTCAATCACACAATCACACAATCTCACAATCACACAATCACACAATCACACAGTCATACAATCACACCATAACAATCACGCAATCACACAATCACACAATCACACAATCACACAATCACACAATCACACAATCACACAATCACACAATCACACAATCACACAATCACACAATCACACAATCACACAATCACACAATCACAATCGCACAATCACAATCGCACAATCACAATTACACAATCACAGAATCACACAATCACACAATCACACAATCACACAATCACACAATCACACAATCACACAATCATCAATCACACATTCACGGTCACACAATCACACATTCACACAATCACACAATCACTCAATCACAAAATCACACAATCACACAAGCACACAATCACTCAATCACACAATCACACAATCACAAAATCACACAATCACACAATCACACAATCACACAATCACAATTACACAATCACACAATCACACAATCACACAATCACACAATCACACAATCACACAATCACACAATCACACAATCACACAATCACATGTTCACACAATCACACAATCACTCAATCACACAATCACACAATCTCACAATCGCACAATCACACAATCACACAATCACACAATCACACAATTCACACAATCTCACAATCACACAATCACAATCGCACAATCACAATTACACAATCACACAATCACACAATCACACAATCACACAATCACACAATCACACAATCACACAATCACACAATCACACAATCACACAATCACACAATCTCACAATCACACAATCACACAATCGCACAATCACAATCGCACAATCACAATTACACAATCACAGAATCACACAATCACACAATCACACAATCACACAATCACACAATCACACAATCATCAATCACACAATCACGGTCACACAATCACACATTCACACAATCACACAATCACTCAATCACAAAATCACACAATCACACAAGCACACAATCACTCAATCACACAATCACACAATCACAAAATCACACAATCACACAATCACACAATCACACAATCACAATTACATAATCACACAATCACACAATCACACAATCACACAATCACACAATCACGCAATCACACAATCACACAATCACACAATCACACAATCACACAATCACACAATCACACAATCACACAATCACACAATCACACAATCACACAATCACACAATCACACAATCACACAATCACACAATCACACAATCTCACAATCACACAATCACACAATCGCACAATCACAATCGCACAATCACAATCGCACAATCACAATTACACAATCACAGAATCACACAATCACACAATCACACAATCACACAATCACACAATCACACAATCACACAATCACACAATCACACAATCACACAATCACACAATCATCAATCACACATTCACGGTCACACAATCACACATTCACCCAATCACACAATCACTCAATCACAAAATCACACAATCACACAAGCACACAATCACTCAATCACACAATCACACAATCACAAAATCACACAATCACACAATCACACAATCACACAATCACAATTACACAATCACACAATCACACAATCACACAATCACACAATCACACAATCACACAATCACACAATCACACAATCACACAATCACACGTTCACACAATCACACAATCACTCAATCACACAATCACACAATCTCACAATCGCACAATCACACAATCACACAATCACACTGTCACACAATCACACAATCACAATCACGCAATCACACAATCACGATCACACAATCACGAGCACACAATCACGATCACACAATCACGGTCACACAATCACGGTCACACAACCACACAATCACACAATCACACAATCACACAATCACACAATCACACAATCACACAATCACACAATCACACAATCACACAATCACACAATCACACAATCACAATCACACAATCACAATCACACAATCACAATCACACAATCACAATCACACAATCACACACTCACACAATCACACAGTCACAATCACAATCACACAATCACAATCACACAATCGCAATCACACAATCAATCAATCACACAATCACACAATCACACAATCACACAATCACACAATTCACACAATCTCACAATCACACAATCACAATCGCACAATCACAATCACACAATCTCACAATCACACAATCACGCAATCTCACAATCACACAATCACGCAATCACACAATCACAATCACACAATCACACAATCACACAATCACACAATCACACAATCACACAATCACACAATCACACAATCACACAATCACACAATCACACAATCACACAATCACACAATCATCAATCACACAATCACGGTCACACAATCACACATTCACACAATCACACAATCACTCAATCACAAAATCACACAATCACTCAATCACACAATCACACAATCACAATCACACAATCACAATCACACAATCACAATCACACAATCACAATCACACAATCACAATCACACAATCACAATCACACAATCACAATCACACAATCACAATCACACAATCACAATCACACAATCACAATCACACAATCACAATCACACAATCACAATCACACAATCACAATCACACAATCACAATCACACAATCACAATCACACAATCACAATCACACAATCACAATCACAGAATCACAATCACACAATCACAATCACACAATCACAATCACACAATCACAATCACACAATCACAATCACACAATCACAATCACACAATCACAATCACACAATCACAATCACACAATCACAATCACACAATCACAATCACACAATCACAATCACACAATCACAATCACACAATCACAATCACACAATCACAATCACACAATCACAATCACACAATCACAATCACACAATCACAATCACACAATCGCAATCACACAATCGCAATCACACAATCGCAATCACACAATCGCAATCACACAATCACAATCACACAATCACAATCACACAATCACAATCACACAATCACAATCACACAATCACAATCACACAATCACACAATCACAATCACACAATCACAATCACACAATCACAATCACACAATCACAATCACACAATCACAATCACAATCACACCATCACAATCACACAATCACAATCACACAATCACAATCACACAATCACAATCACACAATCACAATCACACAATCACAATCACACAATCACAATCACACAATCACAATCACACAATCACAATCACACAATCACAATCACACAATCACAATCACACAATCACAATCACACAATCACAATCACACAATCACAATCACACAATCACAATCACACAATCACAATCACACAATCGCAATCACACAATCGCAATCACACAATCAATCAATCACACAATCACACAATCACAGAATCACGCAATTCACACAATCTCACAATCACACAATCACAATTACACAATCACACAATTACACAATCACACAATCACACAATCACACAATCACACAATCACACAATCACACAATCACACAATCACACAATCACACAATCACACAATCACACAATCACACAATCACACAATCACACAATCACACAATCACACAATCACACAATCACACAATAACACAATCACACAATCACACAATCACACAATCACACAATCACACAATCACACAATCACACAATCTCACAATCACACAATCACACAATCGCACAATCACAATCGTACAATCACAATTACACAATCACGGAATCACACAATCACACAATCACACAATCACACAATCACACAATCACACAATCATCAATCACACAATCACGGTCACACAATCACACATTCACACAATCACACAATCACTCAATCACAAAATCACACAATCACACAAGCACACAATCACTCAATCACACAATCACACAATCACAAAATCACACAATCACACAATCACACAATCACACAATCACAATTACACAATCACACAATCACACAATCGCACAATCACACAATCACACAATCACACAATCACACAATCACACAATCACACAATCACACATTCACACAATCACACAATCACTCTATCACACAATCACACAATCTCACAATCGCACAATCACACAATCACACAATCACACTGCCACACAATCACACAATCACAATCACGCAATCACACAATCACGATCACACAATCACGAGCACACAATCACGATCACACATTCACGGTCACACAATCACGGTCACACAACCACACAATCACACAATCACACAATCACACAATCACACAATCACACAATCACACAATCACACAATCACAATCACGCAATCACAATCTCACAATCACAATCACACAATCACACAATCACACAATCACACAATCACACAATCACACATTCACACAATCACACAATCACTCTATCACACAATCACACAATCTCACAATCGCACAATCACACAATCACACAATCACACTGCCACACAGTCACACAATCACAATCACGCAATCACACAATCACGATCACACAATCACGAGCACACAATCACGATCACACAATCACGGTCACACAATCACGGTCACACAACCACACAATCACACAATCACACAATCACACAATCACACAATCACACATTCACACAATCACACAATCACTCTATCACACAATCACACAATCTCACAATCGCACAATCACACAATCACACAATCACACTGCCACACAATCACACAATCACAATCACGCAATCACACAATCACGATCACGCAATCACAATTACATAATCACACAATCACACAATCACACAATCACACAATCACACAATCACGCAATCACACAATCACACAATCACACAATCACACAATCACACAATCACACAATCACACAATCACACAATCACACAATCACACAATCACACAATCACACAATCACACAATCACACAATCACACAATCACACAATCTCACAATCACACAATCACACAATCGCACAATCACAATCGCACAATCACAATCGCACAATCACAATTACACAATCACAGAATCACACAATCACACAATCACACAATCACACAATCACACAATCACACAATCACACAATCACACAATCACACAATCACACAATCATCAATCACACATTCACGGTCACACAATCACACATTCACCCAATCACACAATCACTCAATCACAAAATCACACAATCACACAAGCACACAATCACTCAATCACACAATCACACAATCACAAAATCACACAATCACACAATCACACAATCACACAATCACAATTACACAATCACACAATCACACAATCACACAATCACACAATCACACAATCACACAATCACACAATCACACAATCACACAATCACACGTTCACACAATCACACAATCACTCAATCACACAATCACACAATCTCACAATCGCACAATCACACAATCACACAATCACACTGTCACACAATCACACAATCACAATCACGCAATCACACAATCACGATCACACAATCACGAGCACACAATCACGATCACACAATCACGGTCACACAATCACGGTCACACAACCACACAATCACACAATCACACAATCACACAATCACACAATCACACAATCACACAATCACACAATCACACAATCACACAATCACACAATCACACAATCACACAATCACAATCACACAATCACAATCACACAATCACAATCACACAATCACAATCACACAATCACAATCACACAATCACACACTCACACAATCACACAGTCACAATCACAATCACACAATCACAATCACACAATCGCAATCACACAATCAATCAATCACACAATCACACAATCACACAATCACACAATCACACAATTCACACAATCTCACAATCACACAATCACAATCGCACAATCACAATCACACAATCTCACAATCACACAATCACGCAATCACACAATCACAATCACACAATCACACAATCACACAATCACACAATCACACAATCACACAATCACACAATCACACAATCACACAATCACACAATCACACAATCACACAATCACACAATCACACAATCACACAATCATCAATCACACAATCACGGTCACACAATCACACATTCACACAATCACACAATCACTCAATCACAAAATCACACAATCACTCAATCACACAATCACACAATCACAATCACACAATCACAATCACACAATCACAATCACACAATCACAATCACACAATCACAATCACACAATCACAATCACACAATCACAATCACACAATCACAATCACACAATCACAATCACACAATCACAATCACACAATCACAATCACACAATCACAATCACACAATCACAATCACACAATCACAATCACACAATCACAATCACACAATCACAATCACACAATCACAATCACACAATCACAATCACACAATCACAATCACACAATCACAATCACACAATCACAATCACACAATCACAATCACACAATCACAATCACACAATCACAATCACACAATCACAATCACACAATCACAATCACACAATCACAATCACACAATCACAATCACACAATCACAATCACACAATCACAATCACACAATCACAATCACACAATCACAATCACACAATCACAATCACACAATCGCAATCACACAATCGCAATCACACAACCACACAATCACACAATCACACAATCACACAATCACACAATCACACAATCACAATCACGCAATCACAATCTCACAATCACAATCACACAATCACACAATCACACAATCACACAATCACACAATCACACAATCACACAATCACAATCGCACAATCACACAATCACACAATCACACAGTCACACAATCACACAATCACACAATCACTCAATCACAAAATCACACAATCACACAAGCACACAATCACTCAATCACACAATCGCACAATCACACAATCACACAATCACACAATCACTCAATCACACAATCACACAATCTCACAATCACACAATCACACAATCACACAGTCATACAATCACACCATAACAATCACGCAATCACACAATCACACAATCACACAATCACACAATCACACAATCACACAATCACACAATCACACAAACACACAATCACACAATCACACAATCACACAATCACACAATCACAATCGCACAATCACAATCGCACAATCACAATTACACAATCACAGAATCACACAATCACACAATCACACAATCACACAATCACACAATCACACAATCACACAATCACACAATCACACAATCATCAATCACACATTCACGGTCACACAATCACACATTCACACAATCACACAATCACTCAATCACAAAATCACACAATCACACAAGCACACAATCACTCAATCACACAATCACACAATCACAAAATCACACAATCACACAATCACACAATCACACAATCACAATTACACAATCACACAATCACACAATCACACAATCACACAATCACACAATCACACAATCACACAATCACACAATCACACAATCACATGTTCACACAATCACACAATCACTCAATCACACAATCACACAATCTCACAATCGCACAATCACACAATCACACAATCACACAATCACACAATTCACACAATCTCACAATCACACAATCACAATCGCACAATCACAATTACACAATCACACAATCACACAATCACACAATCACACAATCACACAATCACACAATCACACAATCACACAATCACACAATCACACAATCACACAATCTCACAATCACACAATCACACAATCGCACAATCACAATCGCACAATCACAATTACACAATCACAGAATCACACAATCACACAATCACACAATCACACAATCACACAATCACACAATCATCAATCACACAATCACGGTCACACAATCACACATTCACACAATCACACAATCACTCAATCACAAAATCACACAATCACACAAGCACACAATCACTCAATCACACAATCACACAATCACAAAATCACACAATCACACAATCACACAATCACACAATCACAATTACATAATCACACAATCACACAATCACACAATCACACAATCACACAATCACGCAATCACACAATCACACAATCACACAATCACACAATCACACAATCACACAATCACACAATCACACAATCACACAATCACACAATCACACAATCACACAATCACACAATCACACAATCACACAATCACACAATCTCACAATCACACAATCACACAATCGCACAATCACAATCGCACAATCACAATCGCACAATCACAATTACACAATCACAGAATCACACAATCACACAATCACACAATCACACAATCACACAATCACACAATCACACAATCACACAATCACACAATCACACAATCATCAATCACACATTCACGGTCACACAATCACACATTCACCCAATCACACAATCACTCAATCACAAAATCACACAATCACACAAGCACACAATCACTCAATCACACAATCACACAATCACAAAATCACACAATCACACAATCACACAATCACACAATCACAATTACACAATCACACAATCACACAATCACACAATCACACAATCACACAATCACACAATCACACAATCACACAATCACACAATCACACGTTCACACAATCACACAATCACTCAATCACACAATCACACAATCTCACAATCGCACAATCACACAATCACACAATCACACTGTCACACAATCACACAATCACAATCACGCAATCACACAATCACGATCACACAATCACGAGCACACAATCACGATCACACAATCACGGTCACACAATCACGGTCACACAACCACACAATCACACAATCACACAATCACACAATCACACAATCACACAATCACACAATCACACAATCACACAATCACACAATCACACAATCACACAATCACAATCACACAATCACAATCACACAATCACAATCACACAATCACAATCACACAATCACACACTCACACAATCACACAGTCACAATCACAATCACACAATCACAATCACACAATCGCAATCACACAATCAATCAATCACACAATCACACAATCACACAATCACACAATCACACAATTCACACAATCTCACAATCACACAATCACAATCGCACAATCACAATCACACAATCTCACAATCACACAATCACGCAATCTCACAATCACACAATCACGCAATCACACAATCACAATCACACAATCACACAATCACACAATCACACAATCACACAATCACACAATCACACAATCACACAATCACACAATCACACAATCACACAATCACACAATCACACAATCACACAATCACACAATCATCAATCACACAATCACGGTCACACAATCACACATTCACACAATCACACAATCACTCAATCACAAAATCACACAATCACTCAATCACACAATCACACAATCACAATCACACAATCACAATCACACAATCACAATCACACAATCACAATCACACAATCACAATCACACAATCACAATCACACAATCACAATCACACAATCACAATCACACAATCACAATCACACAATCACAATCACACAATCACAATCACACAATCACAATCACACAATCACAATCACACAATCACAATCACACAATCACAATCACACAATCACAATCACACAATCACAATCACACAATCACAATCACACAATCACAATCACACAATCACAATCACACAATCACAATCACACAATCACAATCACACAATCACAATCACACAATCACAATCACACAATCACAATCACACAATCACAATCACACAATCACAATCACACAATCACAATCACACAATCACAATCACACAATCACAATCACACAATCACAATCACACAATCACAATCACACAATCACAATCACACAATCGCAATCACACAATCGCAATCACACAATCGCAATCACACAATCGCAATCACACAATCACAATCACACAATCACAATCACACAATCACAATCACACAATCACAATCACACAATCACAATCACACAATCACACAATCACAATCACACAATCACAATCACACAATCACAATCACACAATCACAATCACACAATCACAATCACAATCACACCATCACAATCACACAATCACAATCACACAATCACAATCACACAATCACAATCACACAATCACAATCACACAATCACAATCACACAATCACAATCACACAATCACAATCACACAATCACAATCACACAATCACAATCACACAATCACAATCACACAATCACAATCACACAATCACAATCACACAATCACAATCACACAATCACAATCACACAATCGCAATCACACAATCGCAATCACACAATCAATCAATCACACAATCACACAATCACAGAATCACGCAATTCACACAATCTCACAATCACACAATCACAATTACACAATCACACAATCACACAATCACACAATCACACAATCACACAATCACACAATCACACAATCACACAATCACACAATCACACAATCACACAATCACACAATCACACAATCACACAATCACACAATCACACAATCACACAATCACACAATCACACAATCACACAATCACACAATCACACAATAACACAATCACACAATCACACAATCACACAATCACACAATCACACAATCACACAATCACACAATCTCACAATCACACAATCACACAATCGCACAATCACAATCGTACAATCACAATTACACAATCACGGAATCACACAATCACACAATCACACAATCACACAATCACACAATCACACAATCATCAATCACACAATCACGGTCACACAATCACACATTCACACAATCACACAATCACTCAATCACAAAATCACACAATCACACAAGCACACAATCACTCAATCACACAATCACACAATCACAAAATCACACAATCACACAATCACACAATCACACAATCACAATTACACAATCACACAATCACACAATCGCACAATCACACAATCACACAATCACACAATCACACAATCACACAATCACACAATCACACATTCACACAATCACACAATCACTCTATCACACAATCACACAATCTCACAATCGCACAATCACACAATCACACAATCACACTGCCACACAATCACACAATCACAATCACGCAATCACACAATCACGATCACACAATCACGAGCACACAATCACGATCACACATTCACGGTCACACAATCACGGTCACACAACCACACAATCACACAATCACACAATCACACAATCACACAATCACACAATCACACAATCACACAATCACAATCACGCAATCACAATCTCACAATCACAATCACACAATCACACAATCACACAATCACACAATCACACAATCACACATTCACACAATCACACAATCACTCTATCACACAATCACACAATCTCACAATCGCACAATCACACAATCACACAATCACACTGCCACACAGTCACACAATCACAATCACGCAATCACACAATCACGATCACACAATCACGAGCACACAATCACGATCACACAATCACGGTCACACAATCACGGTCACACAACCACACAATCACACAATCACACAATCACACAATCACACAATCACACAATCACACAATCACACAATCACACAATCACACAATCACAATCACGCAATCACACAATCACACAATCACACAATCACACAATCACACAATCACACAATCACACAATCACACAATTCACACAGTCTCACAATCACACAATCACAATCGCACAATCACAATTACACAATCACACAATCACACAATCACACAATCACACAATCACACAATCACACAATCACACAATCACACAATCACACAATCACACAATCTCACAATCACACAATCACACAATCGCACAATCACAATCGCACAATCACAATTACACAATCACAGAATCACACAATCACACAATCACACAATCACACAATCACACAATCACACAGTCATCAATCACACAATCACGGTCACACAATCACACATTCACACAATCACACAATCACTCAATCACAAAATCACACAATCACACAAGCACACAATCACTCAATCACACAATCACACAATCACAAAATCACACAATCACACAATCACACAATCACACAATCACAATTACATAATCACACAATCACACAATCACACAATCACACAATCACACAATCACGCAATCACACAATCACACAATCACACATTCACACAATCACACAATCACACAATCACACAATCACACAATCACACAATCACACAATCACACAATCACACAATCACACAATCACACAATCACACAATCACACAATCTCACAATCACACAATCACACAATCACACAATCACAATCGCACAATCACACAATCACACAATCACACAGTCACACAATCACACAACCACACAATCACACAATCACACAATCACACAATCACAATCGCACAATCACACAATCACACAATCACACAGTCACACAATCACACAACCACACAATCACACAATCACACAATCACACAATCACACAATCATCAATCACACAATCACGGTCACACAATCACACATTCACACAATCACACAATCACTCAATCACAAAATCACACAATCACTCAATCACACAATCACACAATCACAATCACACAATCACAATCACACAATCACAATCACACAATCACAATCACACAATCACAATCACACAATCACAATCACACAATCACAATCACACAATCACAATCACACAATCACAATCACACAATCACAATCACACAATCACAATCACACAATCACAATCACACAATCACAATCACACAATCACAATCACACAATCACAATCACACAATCACAATCACACAATCACAATCACACAATCACAATCACACAATCACAATCACACAATCACAATCACACAATCACAATCACACAATCACAATCACACAATCACAATCACACAATCACAATCACACAATCACAATCACACAATCACAATCACACAATCACAATCACACAATCACAATCACACAATCACAATCACACAATCACACAATCACACAATCACACAATCACACAATCACACAATCACACAATCACACAATCACACAATCACACAATTCACACAATCTCACAATCACACAATCACAATCGCACATTCACAATTACACAATCACACAATCACACAATCACACAATCACACAATCACACAATCACACAATCACACAATCACACAATCACACAATCACACAATCTCACAATCACACAATCACACAATCGCACAATCACAATCGCACAATCACAATTACACAATCACAGAATCACACAATCACACAATCACACAATCACACAATCACACAATCACACAATCATCAATCACACAATCACGGTCACACAATCACACATTCACACAATCACACAATCACTCAATCACAAAATCACACAATCACACAAGCACACAATCACTCAATCACACAATCACACAATCACAAAATCACACAATCACACAATCACACAATCACACAATCACAATTACATAATCACACAATCACACAATCACACAATCACACAATCACACAATCACGCAATCACACAATCACACAATCACACATTCACACAATCACACAATCACACAATCACACAATCACACAATCACACAATCACACAATCACACAATCACACAATCACACAATCACACAATCACACAATCACACAATCACACAATCTCACAATCACACAATCACACAATCGCACAATCACAATCGCACAATCACAATCGCACAATCACAATTACACAATCACAGAATCACACAATCACACAATCACACAATCACACAATCACACAATCACACAATCACACAATCACACAATCACACAATCACACAATCACACAATCACACAATCACAATCGCACAATCACAATCGCACAATCACAATTACACAATCACAGAATCACACAATCACACAATCACACAATCACACAATCACACAATCACACAATCACACAATCACACAATCACACAATCACACAATCACACAATCACACAATCACACAATCATCAATCACACATTCACGGTCACACAATCACACATTCACACAATCACACAATCACTCAATCACAAAATCACACAATCACACAAGCACACAATCACTCAATCACACAATCACACAATCACAAAATCACACAATCACACAATCACACAATCACACAATCACAATTACACAATCACACAATCACACAATCACACAATCACACAATCACACAATCACACAATCACACAATCACACAATCACACAATCACACAATCACATGTTCACACAATCACACAATCACTCAATCACACAATCACACAATCTCACAATCGCACAATCACACAATCACACAATCACACAATCACACAATTCACACAATCTCACAATCACACAATCACAATCGCACAATCACAATTACACAATCACACAATCACACAATCACACAATCACACAATCACACAATCACACAATCACACAATCACACAATCACACAATCACACAATCTCACAATCACACAATCACACAATCGCACAATCACAATTGCACAATCACAATTACACAATCACAGAATCACACAATCACACAATCACACAATCACACAATCACACAATCACACAATCACACAATCATCAATCACACAATCACGGTCACACAATCACACATTCACACAATCACACAATCACTCAATCACAAAATCACACAATCACACAAGCACACAATCACTCAATCACACAATCACACAATCACAAAATCACACAATCACACAATCACACAATCACACAATCACAATTACATAATCACACAATCACACAATCACACAATCACACAATCACACAATCACGCAATCACACAATCACACAATCACACATTCACACAATCACACAATCACACAATCACACAATCACACAATCACACAATCACACAATCACACAATCACACAATCACACAATCACACAATCACACAATCACACAATCACACAATCTCACAATCACACAATCACACAATCGCACAATCACAATCGCACAATCACAATCGCACAATCACAATTACACAATCACAGAATCACACAATCACACAATCACACAATCACACAATCACACAATCACACAATCACACAATCACACAATCACACAATCACACAATCATCAATCACACATTCACGGTCACACAATCACACATTCACACAATCACACAATCACTCAATCACAAAATCACACAATCACACAAGCACACAATCACTCAATCACACAATCACACAATCACAAAATCACACAATCACACAATCACACAATCACACAATCACAATTACACAATCACACAATCACACAATCACACAATCACACAATCACACAATCACACAATCACACAATCACACAATCACACAATCACACAATCACACAATCACACGTTCACATAATCACACAATCACTCAATCACACAATCACACAATCTCACAATCGCACAATCACACAATCACACAATCACACTGTCACACAATCACACAATCACAATCACGCAATCACACAATCACGATCACACAATCACGAGCACACAATCACGATCACACAATCACGGTCACACAATCACGGTCACACAACCACACAATCACACAATCACACAATCACACAATCACACAATCACACAATCACACAATCACACAATCACACAATCACACAATCACACAATCACACAATCACACAATCACACAATCACAATCACACAATCACAATCACACAATCACAATCACACAATCACAATCACACAATCACACACTCACACAATCCCACAGTCACAATCACGATCACACAATCACAATCACACAATCGCAATCACACAATCAATCAATCACACAATCACACAATCACACAATCACACAATCACACAATTCACACAATCTCACAATCACACAATCAAAATCGCACAATCACAATCACACAATCTCACAATCACACAATCACGCAATCACACAATCACAATCACACAATCACACAATCACACAATCACACAATCACACAATCACACAATCACACAATCACACAATCACACAATCACACAATCACACAATCACACAATCACACAATCACACAATCATCAATCACACAATCACGGTCACACAATCACACATTCACACAATCACACAATCACTCAATCACAAAATCACACAATCACTCAATCACACAATCACACAATCACAATCACACAATCACAATCACACAATCACAATCACACAATCACAATCACACAATCACAATCACACAATCACAATCACACAATCACAATCACACAATCACAATCACACAATCACAATCACACAATCACAATCACACAATCACAATCACACAATCACAATCACACAATCACAATCACACAATCACAATCACACAATCACAATCACACAATCACAATCACACAATCACAATCACACAATCACAATCACACAATCACAATCACACAATCACAATCACACAATCACAATCACACAATCACAATCACACAATCACAATCACACAATCACAATCACACAATCACAATCACACAATCACAATCACACAATCACAATCACACAATCACAATCACACAATCACAATCACACAATCACAATCACACAATCACAATCACACAATCACAATCACACAATCACAATCACACAATCACAATCACACAATCACAATCACACAATCACAATCACACAATCACAATCACACAATCACAATCACACAATCACAATCACACAATCACAATCACACAATCACGATCACACAATCACACACTCACACAATCACACAGTCACAATCACACAATCACAATCACACAATCACAATCACACAATCACAATCACACAATCACAATCACACAATCACAATCACACAATCACAATCACACAATCACAATCACACAATCACAATCACACAATCACAATCACACAATCACAATCACACAATCACAATCACACAATCACAATCACACAATCACAATCACACAATCACAATCACACAATCACAATCACACAATCACAATCACACAATCACACAATCACAATCACACAATCACAATCACACAATCACAATCACACAATCACAATCACAATCACACCATCACAATCACACAATCACAATCACACAATCACAATCACACAATCACAATCACACAATCACAATCACACAATCACAATCACACAATCACAATCACACAATCACAATCACACAATCACAATCACACAATCACAATCACACAATCACAATCACACAATCACAATCACACAATCACACAATCACAATCACACAATCGCAATCACACAATCGCAATCACACAATCAATCAATCACACAATCACACAATCACAGAATCACGCAATTCACACAGTCTCACAATCACACAATCACAATTACACAATCACACAATCACACAATCACACAATCACACAATCACACAATCACACAATCACACAATCACACAATCACACAATCACACAATCACACAATCACACAATCACACAATCACACAATCACACAATCACACAATCACACAATCACACAATCACACAATCATCAATCACACAATCACGGTCACACAATCACACATTCACACAATCACACAATCACTCAATCACAAAATCACACAATCACACAAGCACACAATCACTCAATCACACAATCACACAATCACAAAATCACACAATCACACAATCACACAATCACACAATCACAATTACACAATCACACAATCACACAATCGCACAATCACACAATCACACAATCACACAATCACACAATCACACAATCACACAATCACACATTCACACAATCACACAATCACTCTATCACACAATCACACAATCTCACAATCGCACAATCACACAATCACACAATCACACTGCCACACAATCACACAATCACAATCACGCAATCACACAATCACGATCACACAATCACGAGCACACAATCACGATCACACAATCACGGTCACACAATCACGGTCACACAACCACACAATCACACAATCACACAATCACACAATCACACAATCACACAATCACACAATCACACAATCACAATCACGCAATCACAATCTCACAATCACAATCACACAATCACACAATCACACAATCACACAATCACACAATCACACATTCACACAATCACACAATCACTCTATCACACAATCACACAATCTCACAATCGCACAATCACACAATCACACAATCACACTGCCACACAATCACACAATCACACAATCACAATCACGCAATCACACAATCACGATCACACAATCACGAGCACACAATCACGATCACACAATCACGGTCACACAATCACGGTCACACAACCACACAATTACACAATCACACAATCACACAATCACACAATCACACAATCACACAATCACACAATCACAATCACGCAATCACAATCTCACAATCACAATCACACAATCACACAATCACACAGTCACACAATCACACAATCACACAATCACTCAATCACAAAATCACACAATCACACAAGCACACAATCACTCAATCACACAATCGCACAATCACACAATCACACAATCACACAATCACTCAATCACACAATCACACAATCTCACAATCACACAATCACACAATCACACAGTCATACAATCACACCATAACAATCACGCAATCACACAATCACACAATCACACAATCACACAATCACACAATCACACAATCACACAGTCGCACAATCACACAATCACACAATTACACAATCACACAATCACACAATCACACAATCACACAATCACACAATCACACAATCACACAATCACACAATCACACAGTCACACAATCACACAATCACACAATCACACAATCACACAATCACAATCGCACAATCACACAATCACACAATCACACAGTCACACAATCACACAACCACACAATCACACAATCACACAATCACACAATCACACAATCACACAATCACACAATCACACAATCACACAATTCACACAGTCTCACAATCACACAATCACAATCGCACAATCACAATTACACAATCACACAATCACACAATCACACAATCACACAATCACACAATCACACAATCACACAATCACACAATCACACAATCTCACAATCACACAATCACACAATCGCACAATCACAATCGCACAATCACAATTACACAATCACAGAATCACACAATCACACAATCACACAATCACACAATCACACAATCACACAGTCATCAATCACACAATCACGGTCACACAATCACACATTCACACAATCACACAATCACTCAATCACAAAATCACACAATCACACAAGCACACAATCACTCAATCACACAATCACACAATCACAAAATCACACAATCACACAATCACACAATCACACAATCACAATTACATAATCACACAATCACACAATCACACAATCACACAATCACACAATCACGCAATCACACAATCACACAATCACACATTCACACAATCACACAATCACACAATCACACAATCACACAATCACACAATCACACAATCACACAATCACACAATCACACAATCACACAATCACACAATCTCACAATCACACAATCACACAATCACACAATCACAATCGCACAATCACACAATCACACAATCACACAGTCACACAATCACACAACCACACAATCACACAATCACACAATCACACAATCACAATCGCACAATCACACAATCACACAATCACACAGTCACACAATCACACAACCACACAATCACACAATCACACAATCACACAATCACACAATCACACAATCATCAATCACACAATCATGGTCACACAATCACACATTCACACAATCACACAATCACTCAATCACAAAATCACACAATCACTCAATCACACAATCACACAATCACAATCACACAATCACAATCACACAATCACAATCACACAATCACAATCACACAATCACAATCACACAATCACAATCACACAATCACAATCACACAATCACAATCACACAATCACAATCACACAATCACAATCACACAATCGCAATCACACAATCGCAATCACACAATCGCAATCACACAATCGCAATCACACAATCGCAATCACACAATCGCAATCACACAATCACAATCACACAATCACAATCACACAATCACAATCACACAATCACAATCACACAATCACAATCACACAATCACAATCACACAATCACAATCACACAATCACAATCACACAATCACAATCACACAATCACAATCACACAATCACAATCACACAATCACAATCACACAATCACAATCACACAATCACAATCACACAATCACAATCACACAATCACAATCACACAATCACAATCACACAATCACAATCACACAATCACAATCACACAATCACAATCACACAATCACAATCACACAATCACAATCACACAATCACAATCACACAATCACGATCACACAATCACACACTCACACAATCACACAGTCACAATCACACAATCACAATCACACAATCACAATCACACAATCACAATCACACAATCACAATCACACAATCACAATCACACAATCACAATCACACAATCACAATCACACAATCACAATCACACAATCACACAATCACAATCACACAATCACAATCACACAATCACAATCACACAATCACAATCACAATCACACCATCACAATCACACAATCACAATCACACAATCACAATCACACAATCACAATCACACAATCACAATCACACAATCACAATCACACAATCACAATCACACAATCACAATCACACAATCACAATCACACAATCACAATCACACAATCACAATCACACAATCACAATCACACAATCACAATCACACAATCACAATCACACAATCACAATCACACAATCGCAATCACACAATCGCAATCACACAATCGCAATCACACAATCAATCAATCACACAATCACACAATCACAGAATCACGCAATTCACACAATCTCACAATCACACAATCACAATTACACAATCACACAATCACACAATCACACAATCACACAATCACACAATCACACAATCACACAATCACACAATCACACAATCACACAATCACACAATCACACAATCACACAATCACACAATCACACAATCACAATCACACAATCACAATCACACAATCACAATCACACAATCACAATCACACAATCACAATCACACAATCACAATCACACAATCACAATCACACAATCACACAATCACAATCACACAATCACAATCACACAATCACAATCACACAATCACAATCACACAATCACAATCACACAATCACAATCACACAATCACGATCACACAATCACACACTCACACAATCACACAGTCACAATCACACAATCACAATCACACAATCACAATCACACAATCACAATCACACAATCACAATCACACAATCACAATCACACAATCACAATCACACAATCACAATCACACAATCACACAATCACAATCACACAATCACAATCACACAATCACAATCACACAATCACAATCACACAATCACAATCACAATCACACCATCACAATCACACAATCACAATCACACAATCACAATCACACAATCACAATCACACAATCACAATCACACAATCACAATCACACAATCACAATCACACAATCACAATCACACAATCACAATCACACAATCACAATCACACAATCACAATCACACAATCGCAATCACACAATCGCAATCACACAATCGCAATCACACAATCAATCAATCACACAATCACACAATCACAGAATCACGCAATTCACACAATCTCACAATCACACAATCACAATTACACAATCACACAATCACACAATCACACAATCACACAATCACACAATCACACAATCACACAATCACACAATCACACAATCACACAATCACACAATCACACAATCACACAATCACACAATCACACAATCACACAATAACACAATCACACAATCACACAATCACACAATCACACAATCACACAATCACACAATCACACAATCTCACAATCACACAATCACACAATCGCACAATCACAATCGTACAATCACAATTACACAATCACGGAATCACACAATCACACAATCACACAATCACACAATCACGCAATCACACAATCATCAATCACACAATCACGGTCACACAATCACACATTCACACAATCACACAATCACTCAATCACAAAATCACACAATCACACAAGCACACAATCACTCAATCACACAATCACACAATCACAAAATCACACAATCACACAATCACACAATCACACAATCACAATTACACAATCACACAATCACACAATCGCACAATCACACAATCACACAATCACACAATCACACAATCACACAATCACACAATCACACATTCACACAATCACACAATCACTCTATCACACAATCACACAATCTCACAATCGCACAATCACACAATCACACAATCACACTGCCACACAATCACACAATCACAATCACGCAATCACACAATCACGATCACACAATCACGAGCACACAATCACGATCACACAATCACGGTCACACAATCACGGTCACACAACCACACAATCACACAATCACACAATCACACAATCACACAATCACACAATCACACAATCACACAATCACAATCACGCAATCACAATCTCACAATCACAATCACACAATCACAATCACACAATCACAATCACACAATCACAATCACACAATCACAATCACACAATCACGATCACACAATCACACACTCACACAATCACACAGTCACAATCACACAATCACAATCACACAATCACAATCACACAATCACAATCACACAATCACAATCACACAATCACAATCACACAATCACAATCACACAATCACAATCACACAATCACAATCACACAATCACACAATCACAATCACACAATCACAATCACACAATCACAATCACACAATCACAATCACAATCACACCATCACAATCACACAATCACAATCACACAATCACAATCACACAATCACAATCACACAATCACAATCACACAATCACAATCACACAATCACAATCACACAATCACAATCACACAATCACAATCACACAATCACAATCACACAATCACAATCACACAATCACAATCACACAATCACAATCACACAATCACAATCACACAATCACAATCACACAATCGCAATCACACAATCGCAATCACACAATCGCAATCACACAATCAATCAATCACACAATCACACAATCACAGAATCACGCAATTCACACAATCTCACAATCACACAATCACAATTACACAATCACACAATCACACAATCACACAATCACACAATCACACAATCACACAATCACACAATCACACAATCACACAATCACACAATCACACAATCACACAATCACACAATCACACAATCACACAATCACAATCACACAATCACAATCACACAATCACAATCACACAATCACAATCACACAATCACAATCACACAATCACAATCACACAATCACAATCACACAATCACACAATCACAATCACACAATCACAATCACACAATCACAATCACACAATCACAATCACACAATCACAATCACACAATCACAATCACACAATCACGATCACACAATCACACACTCACACAATCACACAGTCACAATCACACAATCACAATCACACAATCACAATCACACAATCACAATCACACAATCACAATCACACAATCACAATCACACAATCACAATCACACAATCACAATCACACAATCACACAATCACAATCACACAATCACAATCACACAATCACAATCACACAATCACAATCACACAATCACAATCACACAATCACAATCACAATCACACCATCACAATCACACAATCACAATCACACAATCACAATCACACAATCACAATCACACAATCACAATCACACAATCACAATCACACAATCACAATCACACAATCACAATCACACAATCACAATCACACAATCACAATCACACAATCACAATCACACAATCGCAATCACACAATCGCAATCACACAATCGCAATCACACAATCAATCAATCACACAATCACACAATCACAGAATCACGCAATTCACACAATCTCACAATCACACAATCACAATTACACAATCACACAATCACACAATCACACAATCACACAATCACACAATCACACAATCACACAATCACACAATCACACAATCACACAATCACACAATCACACAATCACACAATCACACAATCACACAATCACACAATAACACAATCACACAATCACACAATCACACAATCACACAATCACACAATCACACAATCACACAATCTCACAATCACACAATCACACAATCGCACAATCACAATCGTACAATCACAATTACACAATCACGGAATCACACAATCACACAATCACACAATCACACAATCACGCAATCACACAATCATCAATCACACAATCACGGTCACACAATCACACATTCACACAATCACACAATCACTCAATCACAAAATCACACAATCACACAAGCACACAATCACTCAATCACACAATCACACAATCACAAAATCACACAATCACACAATCACACAATCACACAATCACAATTACACAATCACACAATCACACAATCGCACAATCACACAATCACACAATCACACAATCACACAATCACACAATCACACAATCACACATTCACACAATCACACAATCACTCTATCACACAATCACACAATCTCACAATCGCACAATCACACAATCACACAATCACACTGCCACACAATCACACAATCACAATCACGCAATCACACAATCACGATCACACAATCACGAGCACACAATCACGATCACACAATCACGGTCACACAATCACGGTCACACAACCACACAATCACACAATCACACAATCACACAATCACACAATCACACAATCACACAATCACACAATCACAATCACGCAATCACAATCTCACAATCACAATCACACAATCACACAATCACACAAGCACACAATCACTCAATCACACAATCGCACAATCACACAATCACACAATCACACAATCACTCAATCACACAATCACACAATCTCACAATCACACAATCACACAATCACACAGTCATACAATCACACCATAACAATCACGCAATCACACAATCACACAATCACACAATCACACAATCACACAATCACACAATCACACAGTCACACAATCACACAATCACACAATCACACAATCACACAATCACACAATCACACAATCACACAATCACACAATCACACAATCACACAATCACACAGTCACACAATCACACAATCACACAATCACACAATCACACAATCACAATCGCACAATAACACAATCACACAATCACACAGTCACACAATCACACAACCACACAATCACACAATCACACAATCACACAATCACACAATCACACAATCACACAATCACACAATCACACAATTCACACAGTCTCACAATCACACAATCACAATCGCACAATCACAATTACACAATCACACAATCACACAATCACACAATCACACAATCACACAATCACACAATCACACAATCACACAATCACACAATCACACAATCTCACAATCACACAATCACACAATCGCACAATCACAATCGCACAATCACAATTACACAATCACAGAATCACACAATCACACAATCACACAATCACACAATCACACAATCACACAGTCATCAATCACACAATCACGGTCACACAATCACACATTCACACAATCACACAATCACTCAATCACAAAATCACACAATCACACAAGCACACAATCACTCAATCACACAATCACACAATCACAAAATCACACAATCACACAATCACACAATCACACAATCACAATTACATAATCACACAATCACACAATCACACAATCACACAATCACACAATCACGCAATCACACAATCACACAATCACACATTCACACAATCACACAATCACACAATCACACAATCACACAATCACACAATCACACAATCACACAATCACACAATCACACAATCACACAATCACACAATCTCACAATCACACAATCACACAATCGCACAGTCACAATCGCACAATCACAATTACACAATCACAGAATCACACAATCACACAATCACACAATCACACAATCACACAATCACACAATCACACAATCACACAATCACGCAATCACACAATCACACAATCACACAATCACACAATCACACAATCACACAATCACGCAATCACACAATCACACAATCACACATTCACCCAATCACACAATCACACAATCACAATCACACAATCACAATCACACAATCACAATCACACAATCACAATCACACAATCACAATCACACAATCACAATCACACAATCACAATCACACAATCACAATCACACAATCACAATCACACAATCACAATCACACAATCACAATCACACAATCACAATCACACAATCACAATCACACAATCACAATCACACAATCACAATCACACAATCACAATCACACAATCACAATCACACAATCACAATCACACAATCACAATCACACAATCACAATCACACAATCACAATCACACAATCACAATCACACAATCACAATCACACAATCACAATCACACAATCACAATCACACAATCACAATCACACAATCACAATCACACAATCACAATCACACAATCACAATCACACAATCACAATCACACAATCACAATCACACAATCACAATCACACAATCACAATCACACAATCACAATCACACAATCACAATCACACAATCACAATCACACAATCACAATCACACAATCACAATCACACAATCACAATCACACAATCACAATCACACAATCACAATCACACAATCACAATCACACAATCACAATCACACAATCACAATCACACAATCACAATCACACAATCACAATCACACAATCACAATCACACAATCACAATCACACAATCACAATCACACAATCACAATCACACAATCACAATCACACAATCACAATCACACAATCACAATCACACAATCACAATCACACAATCACAATCACACAATCACAATCACACAATCACAATCACACAATCACAATCACACAATCACAATCACACAATCACAATCACACAATCACAATCACACAATCACAATCACACAATCACAATCACACAATCACAATCACACAATCACCATCACACAATCACAATCACACAATCACAATCACACAATCACAATCACACAATCACAATCACACAATCACAATCACACAATCACAATCACACAATCACAATCACACAATCACAATCACACAATCACAATCACACAATCACAATCACACAATCACAATCACACAATCACAATCACACAATCACAATCACACAATCACAATCACACAATCACAATCACACAATCACAATCACACAATCACAATCACACAATCACAATCACACAATCACAATCACACAATCACAATCACACAATCACAATCACACAATCACAATCACACAATCACAATCACACAATCACAATCACACAATCACAATCACACAATCACAATCACACAATCACAATCACACAATCACAATCACACAATCACAATCACACAATCACAATCACAATCACACAATCACAATCACACAATCACAATCACACAATCACAATCACACAATCACAATCACACAATCACAATCACACAATCACAATCACACAATCACAATCACACAATCACAATCACACAATCACAATCACACAATCACAATCACACAATCACAATCACACAATCACAATCACACAATCACAATCACACAATCACAATCACACAATCACAATCACACAATCACAATCACACAATCACAATCACACAATCACAATCACACAATCACAATCACACAATCACAATCACACAATCACAATCACACAATCACAATCACAATCACACAATCACAATCACACAATCACAATCACACAATCACAATCACACAATCACAATCACACAATCACAATCACACAATCACAATCACACAATCACAATCACACAATCACAATCACACAATCACAATCACACAATCACAATCACACAATCACAATCACACAATCACAATCACACAATCACAATCACACAATCACAATCACACAATCACAATCACACAATCACAATCACACAATCACAATCACACAATCACAATCACACAATCACAATCACACAATCACAATCACACAATCACAATCACACAATCACAATCACACAATCACAATCACACAATCACAATCACACAATCACAATCACACAATCACAATCACACAATCACAATCACACAATCACAATCACACAATCACAATCACACAATCACAATCACACAATCACAATCACACAATCACAATCACACAATCACAATCACACAATCACAATCACACAATCACAATCACACAATCACAATCACACAATCACAATCACACAATCACAATCACACAATCACAATCACACAATCACAATCACACAATCACAATCACACAATCACAATCACACAATCACAATCACACAATCACAATCACACAATCACAATCACACAATCACAATCACACAATCACAATCACACAATCACAATCACACAATCACAATCACACAATCACAATCACACAATCACAATCACACAATCACAATCACACAATCACAATCACACAATCACAATCACACAATCACAATCACACAATCACAATCACACAATCACAATCACACAATCACAATCACACAATCACAATCACACAATCACAATCACACAATCACAATCACACAATCACAATCACACAATCACAATCACACAATCACAATCACACAATCACAATCACACAATCACAATCACACAATCACAATCACACAATCACAATCACACAATCACAATCACACAATCACAATCACACAATCACACAATCACAATCACACAATCACAATCACACAATCACAATCACACAATCACAATCACACAATCACAATCACACAATCACAATCACACAATCACAATCACACAATCACAATCACACAATCACAATCACACAATCACAATCACACAATCACAATCACACAATCACAATCACACAATCACAATCACACAATCGCAATCACACAATCGCAATCACACAATCGCAATCACACAATCGCAATCACACAATCAATCAATCACACAATCACACAATCACAGAATCACGCAATTCACACAGTCTCACAATCACACAATCACACAATCACACAATCACACAATCACACAATCACACAATCACACAATCACACAATCACACAATCACACAATCACACAATCACACAATCACACAATAACACAATCACACAATCACACAATCACACAATCACACAATCACACAATCACACAATCACACAATCTCACAATCACACAATCACACAATCGCACAATCACAATCGTACAATCACAATTACACAATCACGGAATCACACAATCACACAATCACACAATCACCACAATCACACAATCACACAATCATCAATCACACAATCACGGTCACACAATCACACATTCACACAATCACACAATCACTCAATCACAAAATCACACAATCACACAAGCACACAATCACTCAATCACACAATCACACAATCACAAAATCACACAATCACACAATCACACAATCACACAATCACACAATCACACAATCGCACAATCACACAATCACACAATCACACAATCACACAATCACACAATCACACAATCACACATTCACACAATCACACAATCACTCTATCACACAATCACACAATCTCACAATCGCACAATCACACAATCACACAATCACACTGCCACACAATCACACAATCACAATCACGCAATCACACAATCACGATCACACAATCACGAGCACACAATCACGATCACACAATCACGGTCACACAATCACGGTCACACAACCACACAATCACACAATCACACAATCACACAATCACACAATCACACAATCACACAATCACACAATCACACAATCACAATCACGCAATCACAATCTCACAATCACAATCACACAATCACACAATCACACAATCACACAATCACACAATCACACAATCACACAATCACACAATCACACATTCACACAATCACACAATCACTCTATCACACAATCACACAATCTCACAATCGCACAATCACACAATCACACAATCACACTGCCACACAATCACACAATCACAATCACGCAATCACACAATCACGATCACACAATCACGAGCACACAATCACGATCACACAATCACGGTCACACAATCACGGTCACACAACCACACAATCACACAATCACACAATCACACAATCACACAATCACACAATCACACAATCACACAATCACACAATCACACAATCACAATCACGCAATCACAATCTCACAATCACAATCACACAATCACACAATCACACAATCACACAATCACACAGTCACACAATCACACAATCACAATCGCACAATCACACAATCACACAATCACACAGTCACACAATCACACAATCACACAATCACTCAATCACAAAATCACACAATCACACAAGCACACAATCACTCAATCACACAATCGCACAATCACACAATCACACAATCACACAATCACTCAATCACACAATCACACAATCTCACAATCACACAATCACACAATCACACAGTCATACAATCACACCATAACAATCACGCAATCACACAATCACACAATCACACAATCACACAATCACACAATCACACAATCACACAATCACACAATCACACAGTCACACAATCACACAATCACACAATCACACAATCACACAATCACACAATCACACAATCACACAATCACACAATCACACAATCACACAATCACACAATCACACAGTCACACAATCACACAATCACACAATCACACAATCACACAATCACAATCGCACAATCACACAATCACACAATCACACAGTCACACAATCACACAACCACACAATCACACAATCACACAATCACACAATCACACAATCACACAATCACACAATCACACAATTCACACAGTCTCACAATCACACAATCACAATCGCACAATCACAATTACACAATCACACAATCACACAATCACACAATCACACAATCACACAATCACACAATCACACAATCACACAATCACACAATCACACAATCTCACAATCACACAATCACACAATCGCACAATCACAATCGCACAATCACAATTACACAATCACAGAATCACACAATCACACAATCACACAATCACACAATCACACAATCACACAATCACACAGTCATCAATCACACAATCACGGTCACACAATCACACATTCACACAATCACACAATCACTCAATCACAAAATCACACAATCACACAAGCACACAATCACTCAATCACACAATCACACAATCACAAAATCACACAATCACACAATCACACAATCACACAATCACAATTACATAATCACACAATCACACAATCACACAATCACACAATCACACAATCACGCAATCACACAATCACACAATCACACATTCACACAATCACACAATCACACAATCACACAATCACACAATCACACAATCACACAATCACACAATCACACAATCACACAATCACACAATCACACAATCACATAATCTCACAATCACACAATCACACAATCACACAATCACAATCGCACAATCACACAATCACACAATCACACAGTCACACAATCACACAACCACACAATCACACAATTACACAATCACACAATCACAATCGCACAATCACACAATCACACAATCACACAGTCACACAATCACACAACCACACAATCACACAATCACACAATCACACAATCACACAATCATCAATCACACAATCACGGTCACACAATCACACATTCACACAATCACACAATCACTCAATCACAAAATCACACAATCACTCAATCACACAATCACACAATCACAATCACACAATCACAATCACACAATCACAATCACACAATCACAATCACACAATCACAATCACACAATCACAATCACACAATCACAATCACACAATCACAATCACACAATCACAATCACACAATCACAATCACACAATCACAATCACACAATCACAATCACACAATCACAATCACACAATCACAATCACACAATCACAATCACACAATCGCAATCACACAATCGCAATCACACAATCGCAATCACACAATCGCAATCACACAATCACAATCACACAATCACAATCACACAATCACAATCACACAATCACAATCACACAATCACAATCACACAATCACAATCACACAATCACAATCACACAATCACAATCACACAATCACAATCACACAATCACAATCACACAATCACAATCACACAATCACAATCACACAATCACAATCACACAATCACAATCACACAATCACAATCACACAATCACAATCACACAATCACAATCACACAATCACAATCACACAATCACAATCACACAATCACAATCACACAATCACAATCACACAATCACAATCACACAATCACAATCACACAATCACAATCACACAATCACAATCACACAATCACAATCACACAATCACAATCACACAATCACAATCACACAATCACAATCACACAATCACAATCACACAATCACGATCACACAATCACACACTCACACAATCACACAGTCACAATCACACAATCACAATCACACAATCACAATCACACAATCACAATCACGCAATCACAATCACACAATCACAATCACACAATCACAATCACACAATCACAATCACACAATCACAATCACACAATCACAATCACACAATCACACAATCACAATCACACAATCACAATCACACAATCACAATCACACAATCACAATCACACAATCACAATCACAATCACACCATCACAATCACACAATCACAATCACACAATCACAATCACACAATCACAATCACACAATCACAATCACACAATCACAATCACACAATCACAATCACACAATCACAATCACACAATCACAATCACACAATCACAATCACACAATCACAATCACACAATCACAATCACACAATCACAATCACACAATCACAATCACACAATCACAATCACACAATCACAATCACACAATCACAATCACACAATCACAATCACACAATCACAATCACACAATCACAATCACACAATCACAATCACACAATCGCAGTCACACAATCGCAATCACACAATCAATCAATCACACAATCACACAATCACAGAATCACGCAATTCACACAATCTCACAATCACACAATCACAATTACACAATCACACAATCACACAATCACACAATCACACAATCACACAATCACACAATCACACAATCACACAATCACACAATCACACAATCACACAATCACACAATCACACAATCACACAATCACACAATCACACAATCACACAATAACACAATCACACAATCACACAATCACACAATCACACAATCACACAATCACACAATCACACAATCTCACAATCACACAATCACACAATCGCACAATCACAATCGTACAATCACAATTACACAATCACGGAATCACACAATCACACAATCACACAATCACACAATCACACAATCACGCAATCACACAATCATCAATCACACAATCACGGTCACACAATCACACATTCACACAATCACACAATCACTCAATCACAAAATCACAAAATCACACAAGCACACAATCACTCAATCACACAATCACACAATCACAAAATCACACAATCACACAATCACACAATCACACAATCACAATTACACAATCACACAATCACACAATCGCACAATCACACAATCACACAATCACACAATCACACAATCACACAATCACACAATCACACATTCACACAATCACACAATCACTCTATCACACAATCACACAATCTCACAATCGCACAATCACACAATCACACAATCACACTGCCACACAATCACACAATCACAATCACGCAATCACACAATCACGATCACACAATCACGAGCACACAATCACGATCACACAATCACGGTCACACAATCACGGTCACACAACCACACAATCACACAATCACACAATCACACAATCACACAATCACACAATCACACAATCACACAATCACACAATCACAATCACGCAATCACAATCTCACAATCACAATCACACAATCACACAATCACACAATCACACAATCACACAATCACACAATCACACAATCACACAATCACACAATCACACAATCACACAATCACACAATCACACAATCACACAATAACACAATCACACAATCACACAATCACACAATCACACAATCACACAATCACACAATCACACAATCTCACAATCACACAATCACACAATCGCACAATCACAATCGTACAATCACAATTACACAATCACGGAATCACACAATCACACAATCACACAATCACACAATCACACAATCACGCAATCACACAATCATCAATCACACAATCACGGTCACACAATCACACATTCACACAATCACACAATCACTCAATCACAAAATCACAAAATCACACAAGCACACAATCACTCAATCACACAATCACACAATCACAAAATCACACAATCACACAATCACACAATCACACAATCACAATTACACAATCACACAATCACACAATCGCACAATCACACAATCACACAATCACACAATCACACAATCACACAATCACACAATCACACATTCACACAATCACACAATCACTCTATCACACAATCACACAATCTCACAATCGCACAATCACACAATCACACAATCACACTGCCACACAATCACACAATCACAATCACGCAATCACACAATCACGATCACACAATCACGAGCACACAATCACGATCACACAATCACGGTCACACAATCACGGTCACACAACCACACAATCACACAATCACACAATCACACAATCACACAATCACACAATCACACAATCACACAATCACACAATCACAATCACGCAATCACAATCTCACAATCACAATCACACAATCACACAATCACACAATCACACAATCACACAATCACACAATCACACATTCACACAATCACACAATCACTCTATCACACAATCACACAATCTCACAATCGCACAATCACACAATCACACAATCACACTGCCACACAATCACACAATCACAATCACGCAATCACACAATCACGATCACACAATCACGAGCACACAATCACGATCACACAATCACGGTCACACAATCACGGTCACACAACCACACAATCACACAATCACACAATCACACAATCACACAATCACACAATCACACAATCACACAATCACACAATCACAATCACGCAATCACAATCTCACAATCACAATCACACAATCACACAATCACACAATCACACAATCACACAATCACACAATCACACAATCACACAATCACAATCGCACAATCACACAATCACACAATCACACAGTCACACAATCACACAATCACACAATCACTCAATCACAAAATCACACAATCACACAAGCACACAATCACTCAATCACACAATCGCACAATCACACAATCACACAATCACACAATCACTCAATCACACAATCACACAATCTCACAATCACACAATCACACAATCACACAGTCATACAATCACACCATAACAATCACGCAATCACACAATCACACAATCACACAATCACACAATCACACAATCACACAATCACACAGTCACACAATCACACAATCACACAATCACACAATCACACAATCACACAATCACACAATCACACAATCACACAATCACACAATCACACAATCACACAATCACACAGTCACACAATCACACAATCACACAATCACACAATCACACAATCACAATCGCACAATCACACAATCACACAATCACACAGTCACACAATCACACAACCACACAATCACACAATCACACAATCACACAATCACACAATCACACAATCACACAATCACACAATCACACAATTCACACAGTCTCACAATCACACAATCACAATCGCACAATCACAATTACACAATCACACAATCACACAATCACACAATCACACAATCACACAATCACACAATCACACAATCACACAATCACACAATCACACAATCTCACAATCACACAATCACACAATCGCACAATCACAATCGCACAATCACAATTACACAATCACAGAATCACACAATCACACAATCACACAATCACACAATCACACAATCACACAGTCATCAATCACACAATCACGGTCACACAATCACACATTCACACAATCACACAATCACTCAATCACAAAATCACACAATCACACAAGCACACAATCACTCAATCACACAATCACACAATCACAAAATCACACAATCACACAATCACACAATCACACAATCACAATTACATAATCACACAATCACACAATCACACAATCACACAATCACACAATCACGCAATCACACAATCACACAATCACACAATCACACATTCACACAATCACACAATCACACAATCACACAATCACACAATCACACAATCACACAATCACACAATCACACAATCACACAATCACACAATCACACAATCACACAATCTCACAATCACACAATCACACAATCGCACAATCACAATCGCACAATCACAATTACACAATCACAGAATCACACAATCACACAATCACACAATCACACAATCACGCAATCACACAATCACGCAATCACACAATCACGCAATCACACAATCACGCAATCACACAATCACACAATCACGCAATCACACAATCACACAATCACACAATCACGCAATCACACAATCACACAATCACACATTCACCCAATCACACAATCACACAATCACAATCACACAATCACAATCACACAATCACAATCACACAATCACAATCACACAATCACAATCACACAATCACAATCACACAATCACAATCACACAATCACAATCACACAATCACAATCACACAATCACAATCACACAATCACAATCACACAATCACAATCACACAATCACAATCACACAATCACAATCACACAATCACAATCACACAATCACAATCACACAATCACAATCACACAATCACAATCACACAATCACAATCACACAATCACAATCACACAATCACAATCACACAATCACAATCACACAATCACAATCACACAATCACAATCACACAATCACAATCACACAATCACAATCACACAATCACAATCACACAATCACAATCACACAATCACAATCACACAATCACAATCACACAATCACAATCACACAATCACAATCACACAATCACAATCACACAATCACAATCACACAATCACAATCACACAATCACAATCACACAATCACAATCACACAATCACAATCACACAATCACAATCACACAATCACAATCACACAATCACAATCACACAATCACAATCACACAATCACAATCACACAATCACAATCACACAATCACAATCACACAATCACAATCACACAATCACAATCACACAATCACAATCACACAATCACAATCACACAATCACAATCACACAATCACAATCACACAATCACAATCACACAATCACAATCACACAATCACAATCACACAATCACAATCACACAATCACAATCACACAATCACAATCACACAATCACAATCACACAATCACAATCACACAATCACAATCACACAATCACAATCACACAATCACAATCACACAATCACAATCACACAATCACAATCACACAATCACAATCACACAATCACAATCACACAATCACAATCACACAATCACAATCACACAATCACAATCACACAATCACAATCACACAATCACAATCACACAATCACAATCACACAATCACAATCACACAATCACAATCACACAATCACAATCACACAATCACAATCACACAATCACAATCACACAATCACAATCACACAATCACAATCACACAATCACAATCACACAATCACAATCACACAATCACAATCACACAATCACAATCACACAATCACAATCACACAATCACAATCACACAATCACAATCACACAATCACAATCACACAATCACAATCACACAATCACAATCACACAATCACAATCACACAATCACAATCACACAATCACAATCACACAATCACAATCACACAATCACAATCACACAATCACAATCACACAATCACAATCACACAATCACAATCACACAATCACAATCACACAATCACAATCACACAATCACAATCACACAATCACAATCACACAATCACAATCACACAATCACAATCACACAATCACAATCACACAATCACAATCACACAATCACAATCACACAATCACAATCACACAATCACAATCACACAATCACAATCACACAATCACAATCACACAATCACAATCACACAATCACAATCACACAATCACAATCACACAATCACAATCACACAATCACAATCACACAATCACAATCACACAATCACAATCACACAATCACAATCACACAATCACAATCACACAATCACAATCACACAATCACAATCACACAATCACAATCACACAATCACAATCACACAATCACAATCACACAATCACAATCACACAATCACAATCACACAATCACAATCACACAATCACAATCACACAATCACAATCACACAATCACAATCACACAATCACAATCACACAATCACAATCACACAATCACAATCACACAATTACTCAATCACACAATCACACAATCACACAATCACACAATCACAATCACACAATCACAATTACACAATCACACAATCACACAATCACGCAATCACACAATCACACAAACACACAATCACTCAATCACACGATCACACAACCACACAATCACACAATCACACAATCACACAATCACACAATCACACAGTCATCAATCACACAATCACGGTCACACAATCACACATTCACACAATCACACAATCACTCAATCACAAAATCATACAATCACACAAGCACACAATCACTCAATCACACAATCACACAATCACAAAATCACAATCACACAATCACAATCACACAATCACAATCACACAATCACAATCACACAATCACAATCACACAATCACAATCACACAATCACAATCACACAATCACACAATCACAAAATCACAATCACACAATCACAATCACACAATCACAATCACACAATCACAATCACACAATCACAATCACACAATCACAATCACACAATCACAATCACACAATCACAATCACACAATCACAATCACACAATCACAATCACACAATCACAATCACACAATCACAATCACACAATCACAATCACACAATCACAATCACACAATCACAATCACACAATCACAATCACACAATCACAATCACACAATCACAATCACACAATCACAATCACACAATCACAATCACACAATCACAATCACACAATCACAATCACACAATCACAATCACACAATCACAATCACACAATCACAATCACACAATCACAATCACACAATCACAATCACACAATCACAATCACACAATCACAATCACACAATCACAATCACACAATCACAATCACACAATCACAATCACACAATCACAATCACACAATCACAATCACACAATCACAATCACACAATCACAATCACACAATCACAATCACACAATCACAATCACACAATCACAATCACACAATCACAATCACACAATCACAATCACACAATCACAATCACACAATCACAATCACACAATCACAATCACACAATCACAATCACACAATCACAATCACACAATCACAATCACACAATCACAATCACACAATCACAATCACACAATCACAATCACACAATCACAATCACACAATCACAATCACACAATCACAATCACACAATCACAATCACACAATCACAATCACACAATCACAATCACACAATCACAATCACACAATCACAATCACACAATCACAATCACACAATCACAATCACACAATCACAATCACACAATCACAATCACACAATCACAATCACACAATCACAATCACACAATCACAATCACACAATCACAATCACACAATCACAATCACACAATCACAATCACACAATCACAATCACACAATCACAATCACACAATCACAATCACACAATCACAATCACACAATCACAATCACACAATCACAATCACACAATCACAATCACACAATCACAATCACACAATCACAATCACACAATCACAATCACACAATCACAATCACACAATCACAATCACACAATCACAATTACACAATCACACAATCACACAATCACGCAATCACACAATCACACAAACACACAATCACTCAATCACACGATCACACAACCACACAATCACACAATCACACAATCACACAATCACACAATCACACAGTCATCAATCACACAATCACGGTCACACAATCACACATTCACACAATCACACAATCACTCAATCACAAAATCATACAATCACACAAGCACACAATCACTCAATCACACAATCACACAATCACAAAATCACACAATCACACAATCACACAATCACACAATCACAATTACATAATCACACAATCACACAATCACACAATCACACAATCACACAATCACGCAATCACACAATCACACAATCACACAATCACAAAATCACACAATCACACAATCACACAATCACACAATCACACAATCTCACAATCACACAATCACACAATCGCACAATCACAATCGCACAATCACAATTACACAATCACAATTACACAATCACAGAATCACACAATCACACAATCACACAATCACACAATCACACAATCACACAATCACACAATCACACAATCACACAATCACACAATCACACAATCACGCAATCACACAATCACACAATCACACAATCACACAATCACGCAATCACACAATCACGCAATCACACAATCACGCAATCACACAATCACACAATCACACATTCACACAATCACACAATCACACAATCACAATCACACAATCACAATCACACAATCACAATCACACAATCACAATCACACAATCACAATCACACAATCACAATCACACAATCACAATCACACAATCACAATCACACAATCACAATCACACAATCACAATCACACAATCACAATCACACAATCACAATCACACAATCACAATCACACAATCACAATCACACAATCACAATCACACAATCACAATCACACAATCACAATCACACAATCACAATCACACAATCACAATCACACAATCACAATCACACAATCACAATCACACAATCACAATCACACAATCACAATCACACAATCACAATCACACAATCACAATCACACAGTCACAATCACACAGTCACAATCACACAGTCACAATCACACAGTCACAATCACACAGTCACAATCACACAATCACAATCACACAATCACAATCACACAATCACAATCACACAATCACAATCACACAATCACAATCACACAATCACAATCACACAATCACAATCACACAATCACAATCACACAATCACAATCACACAATCACAATCACACAATCACAATCACACAATCACAATCACACAATCACAATCACACAATCACAATCACACAATCACAATCACACAATCACAATCACACAATCACAATCACACAATCACAATCACACAATCACAATCACACAATCACAATCACACAATCACAATCACACAATCACAATCACACAATCACAATCACACAATCACAATCACACAATCACAATCACACAATCACAATCACACAATCACAATCACACAATCACAATCACACAATCACAATCACACAATCACAATCACACAATCACAATCACACAATCACAATCACACAATCACAATCACACAATCACAATCACACAATCACAATCACACAATCACAATCACACAATCACAATCACACAATCACAATCACACAATCACAATCACACAATCACAATCACACAATCACAATCACACAATCACAATCACACAATCACAATCACACAATCACAATCACACAATCACAATCACACAATCACTCAATCACACAATCACACAATCACACAATCACACAATCACAATCACACAATCAGAATTACACAATCACACAATCATACAATCACGCAATCACACAATCACACAAACACACAATCACTCAATCACACGATCACACAACCACACAATCACACAATCACACAATCACACAATCACACACTCACACAATCACACAGTCACAATCACACAATCACAATCACACAATCACAATCACACAATCACAATCACACAACCACAATCACACAACCACAATCACACAATCACAATCACACAATCACAATCACACAATCACAGTCACACAATCACAATCACACAATCACAATCACACAATCACAATCACACAATCATAATCACACAATCACAATCACACAATCACAATCACACAATCACAATCACACAATCACAATCACACAATCGCAATCACACAATCAATCAATCACACAATCACACAATCACACAATTCACACAATCACACAATCACAATCGCACAATCACAATTACACAATCACACAATCACACAATCACACAATCACACAATCACAATCACACAATCACAATCACACAATCACAATCACACAATCGCAATCACACAATCACACAATCACACAATCACACAATCACACAATCACACAATCACACAATCACACAATCACACAATCACACAATCACACAATCACACAATCACACAATCACACAATCACACAATCACACAATCACACAATCACAATTACACAATCACACAATCACACAATCACACAATCACAATCACACAATCACACAATCACAATTACACAATCACACAATCACACAATCACACAATCACACAATCACTTAATCACACAATCACACAACCACAATCACACAATCACAATCACACAATCACAATCACACAATCACAATCACACAATCACAATCACACAATCACAATCACACAATCACAATCACACAATCACAATCACACAATCACAATCACACAATCACAATCACACAATCACAATCACACAATCACAATCACACAATCACAATCACACAATCACAATCACACAATCACAATCACACAATCACAATCACACAATCACAATCACACAATCACAATCACACAATCACAATCACACAATCACAATCACACAATCACAATCACACAATCACAATCACACAATCACAATCACACAATCACAATCACACAATCACAATCACACAATCACAATCACACAATCACAATCACACAATCACAATCACACAATCACAATCACACAATCACAATCACACAATCACACAATCACACAATCACACAATCACACAATCACAATCACACAATCACAATCACACAATCACAATCACACAATCACAATCACACAATCGCAACCACACAATCACACAATCACACAATCACACAACGACACAATTCACACAATCACACAAGCACACAATCACACAATCGCCATCACACAATCACAATCACACAATCACAATCGCACAATCGCAATCACACAATCGCAATCACACAATCACACAATCACACAATCACACAATCACACAATCACACAAGCACATAATCACTCAATCACGCAATCACACAATCACACAATCACACAATCACACAATCACACTATCACACAATCACACAATCACACAATCACACAATCACACAATCACACAATCACACAATCACACAATCACACAATTCACACAATCTCACAATCACACAATCACACAATCACAATCACACAATCACAATCACACAATCACAATCACACAATCGCAATCACACAATCGCAATCACACAATCACACAATCACACAATCACACAACCACACAATTCACACAATCTCACAATCACACAATCACACAAGCACACAATCACACAATCGCAAAATCACACAATCACAATCACACAATCACAATCACACAATCGCAATCACACAATCACACAATCACACAATCACACAATCACACAATTCACACAATCTCACAATCACACAATCACACAATCACACAATCACACAATCACACAATCACAATCACACAATCACACAATCACAAAATCACACAATCTCACAATCACAGAATCACACAATCACACAATCACAATCGCACAATCACAATTACACAATCACAGAATCACACAATCACACAATCACACAATCACACAATCACACAATCTCACAATCACACAATCACACAATCACACAATCACAATCGCACAATCACAATTACACAATCACACAGTCTCACAATCACACAATCACACAATCACACAATCACAATCGCACAATTACAATTACACAATCACACAATCACACAATCACACAATCACACAATCACACAATCACACAATCACACAATTCACACAATCTCACAATCACACAATCACACAATCACACAATCACACAATCACACAATCACACAATCACACAATCATCAATCACACAATCACGGTCACACAATCACACATTCACACAATCACACAATCACACAATCACTCAATCACAAAATCACACAATCACACAAGCACACAATCACTCAATCACACAATCACACAATCACACAATCACACAATCACCCAATCACACAATCACACAATCACACAATCACACAACCACACAATCACACAATCACTCAATCACACAATCACACAATCTCACAATCACACAATCACACACTCACACAATCACACAGACACTATCACACAATCACAATCACACAATCACAATCACACAATCACACAATCACACAATCACACAATCACACAGTCACACAATCACACAATCACACAATCACACAATCACACAATCACAATCGCACAATCACACAATCACACAATCACACAGTCACACAATCACACAACCACACAATCACACAATCACACAATCACACAATCACACACTCACACAATCACACACTCACACAATCACACAGACACTATCACACAATCACACAATCACACAATCACACAATCACACAACCACACAATCACACAATCACACAATCACACAATCACACAATCACACAATCACACAATCACACAATCACACAATCACACAAGCACACAATCACTCAATCACACAATCACACAATCACACAATCACACAATCACACTATCACACAATCACACAATAACACAATCACACAATCACACAATCACACAATCACACAATCACACAATCACTCAATCACAAAATCACACAATCACACAAGCACACAATCACTCTATCACACAATCACACAATCACACAATCACACAATCACACAATCACACAATCACACAATCACACAATCACACAATCACACAATCACAATTACACAATCACACAATCACACAATCACACAATCACACAATCACACAATCACACAATCACTCAATCACAAAATCACACAATCACACAAGCACACAATCACTCAATCACACAATCACACAGTCACACAATCACTCAATCACACAATAACACACTCACACAATTACACAGTCACAATCACACAGTCGCAACCACACAATCACGGTCACACAACAACGGTAACACAATCACACATTCACATAATCACACAATCACACAATCACACAATCACGATCACACAATCACGGTCACACAATCACGATCACACAATCACGATCACACAATCATGATCACACAATTACGGTCACACAATGACGGTCACACAATCACAGACACACAATCACACAATCACAATCACAATCACATAATCACAATCACACAATCGCAATCACACAATCACACAATCACACAATCACACAATCACACAATTCACACAATCTCACAATCACACAATCAGACAATCACACAATCACACAATCACACAATCACAATCACACAATCACACAATCACACAATCACACAATCTCACAATCACACAATCACACAATCACACAATCACAATCGCACAATCACAATTACACAATCACACAATCTCACAATCACACAATCACACAATCACAATCACACAATCACAATCACACAATCACAATCACACAATCACAATCACACAATCACAATCACACAATCACAATCACACAATCACAATCACACAATCACAATCACACAATCACAATCACACAATCACAATCACACAATCACAATCACACAATCACAATCACACAATCACAATCACACAATCACAATCACACAATCACAATCACACAATCACAATCACACAATCACAATCACACAATCACAATCACACAATCACAATCACACAATCACAATCACACAATCACAATCACACAATCACAATCACACAATCACAATCACACAATCACAATCACACAATCACAATCACACAATCACACAATCACACAATCACACAATCACACAATCACAATCACACAATCACAATCACACAATCACAATCACACAATCGCAACCACACAATCACACAATCACACAATCACACAACGACACAATTCACACAATCACACAAGCACACAATCACACAATCGCAATCACACAATCACAATCACACAATCACAATCGCACAATCGCAATCACACAATCGCAATCACACAATCACACAATCACACAATCACACAATCACACAATCACACAATCACACAATCACACAATTCACACAATCTCACAATCACACAATCACACAATCACACAATCACACAATCACACAATCACACAATCACACAATCACACAATCACACAATCATCAATCACACAATCACGGTCACACAATCACACATTCACACAATCACACAATCACACAATCACTCAATCACAAAATCACACAATCACACAAGCACACAATCACTCAATCACACAATCACACAATCACACAATCACACAATCACCCAATCACACAATCACACAATCACACAATCACACAACCACACAATCACACAATCACTCAATCACACAATCACACAATCTCACAATCACACAATCACACACTCACACAATCACACAGACACTATCACACAATCACACAATCACACAATCACACAATCACACAACCACACAATCACACAATCACACAATCACACAATCACACAATCACACAATCACACAATCACACAATCACACAATCACACAAGCACACAATCACTCAATCACACAATCACACAATCACACAATCACACAATCACACTATCACACAATCACACAATAACACAATCACACAATCACACAATCACACAATCACACAATCACACAATCACTCAATCACAAAATCACACAATCACACAAGCACACAATCACTCTATCACACAATCACACAATCACACAATCACACAATCACACAATCACACAATCACACAATCACACAATCACAATTACACAATCACACAATCACACAATCACACAATCACACAATCACACAATCACACAATCACACAATCACACAATCACACAATCACACAATCACACAATCACACAATCACACAATCACACAATCACACAATCACTCAATCACAAAATCACACAATCACACAAGCACACAATCACTCAATCACACAATCACACAGTCACACAATCACTCAATCACACAATAACACACTCACACAATTACACAGTCACAATCACACAGTCGCAACCACACAATCACGGTCACACAACAACGGTAACACAATCACACATTCACATAATCACACAATCACACAATCACACAATCACGATCACACAATCACGGTCACACAATCACGATCACACAATCACGATCACACAATCATGATCACACAATTACGGTCACACAATGACGGTCACACAATCACAGACACACAATCACACAATCACAATCACAATCACATAATCACAATCACACAATCGCAATCACACAATCACACAATCACACAATCACACAATCACACAATTCACACAATCTCACAATCACACAATCACACAATCACACAATCACACAATCACACAATCACAATCACACAATCACACAATCACACAATCACACAATCACACAATCTCACAATCACACAATCACACAATCACACAATCACAATCGCACAATCACAATTACACAATCACACAATCTCACAATCACACAATCACACAATCACACAATCACAATCGCACAATCACAATTACACAATCACACAATCACACAATCACACAATCACACAATCACGCAATTCACACAATCTCACAATCACACAATCACACAATCACACAATCACAATCACACAATCACACAATCACACAATCACACAATCACACAATCACACAATCACACAATCTCACAATCACACAATCACACAATCACAATCGCACAATCACAATTACACAATCACACAATCACGCAATCACAGAATCACACAATCACACAATCGCACAATCACACAATCACACAATCACACCATCATCAATCACACAATCACGGTCACACAATCACACATTCACACAATCACACAATCACACAATTCACACAATCTCACAATCACACAATCATACAATCACACAGACACTATCACACAATCACAATCACACAATCACAATCACACAATCACACAATCCCACAATCACACAATCACAATCACACAATCACAATCACACAATCACAATCACACAATCACACAATCACACGATCACACAATCACGGTCACTCAATCACGGTCACTCAATCACGGTCACACAATCACGGTCACAAAATCGCGGTCACACAATCACGGTCACACAATCACACAATCACACAATCACACAATCACACAATCACACAATCACACAATCACACAATCACACAATCACACAATCACACAATCACAATCACACAATCACACAGTCACACAATAACACAACCACACAATCACACACTCACACAATCACACAGACACTATCACACAATCACACAGACACTATCACACAATCACAATCACACAATCACAATCACACAATCACAATCGCACAATCACACAATCACACGATCACACAATCACGGTCACTCAATCACGGTCACTCAATCACAGTCACACAATCACGGTCACAAAATCGCGGTCACACAATCACGGACACACAATCACACATTCACACAATCACAAAATCACACAATCACACAATCACACAATCACACAATCACACAATCACAATCACACAATCACACAATCACACAATCACACAATCACACAATCACACAATCACACAATCTCACAATCACACAATCACACAATCACAATCGCACAATCACAATTACACAATCACACAATCACGCAATCACAGAATCACACAATCACACAATCGCACAATCACACAATCACACAATCACACCATCATCAATCACACAATCACGGTCACACAATCACACATTCACACAATCACACAATCACACAATTCACACAATCTCACAATCACACAATCATACAATCACACAGACACTATCACACAATCACAATCACACAATCACAATCACACAATCACACAATCCCACAATCACACAATCACAATCACACAATCACAATCACACAATCACACAATCACACGATCACACAATCACGGTCACTCAATCACGGTCACTCAATCACGGTCACACAATCACGGTCACAAAATCGCGGTCACACAATCACGGTCACACAATCACACAATCACACAATCACACAATCACACAATCACACAATCACACAATCACACAATCACACAATCACACAATCACAATCACACAATCACACAGTCACACAATAACACAACCACACAATCACACACTCACACAATCACACAGACACTATCACACAATCACACAGACACTATCACACAATCACAATCACACAATCACAATCACACAATCACAATCGCACAATCACACAATCACACGATCACACAATCACGGTCACTCAATCACGGTCACTCAATCACAGTCACACAATCACGGTCACAAAATCGCGGTCACACAATCACGGACACACAATCACACATTCACACAATCACAAAATCACACAATCACACAATCACACAGTCACACAATCACTCAATCACACAATAACACACTCACACAATCACATAGTCACAATCACACAGTCGCAACCACACAATCACGGTCACACAATAACGGTAACACAATCACACATTCACACAATCACACAATCAGACAATCACAAAATCACGATCACACAATCACGGTCACACAATCACGATCACACAATCACGATCACACAATCATGATCACACAATTACGGTCACACAATCACGGTCACACAATCACAGTCACACAATCACACCATCACAATCACGCAATCACACAATCACGATCACACAATCACGATCGCACAACCACACAATCACGCAATCACACAATCACACAATCACACAATCACACAATCACACAATCACACAATCACACAATCACACAATCACACAATCACACAATCACACAATCACACAATCACACAATCACACAATCACACAATCACACAATCACACAATCACACAATCACACAATCACACAATCACACAATCACACAATCACACAATCACACAATCACACAATCACACAATCACACAATCACACAATCACACAATCACACAATCACACAATCACACAATCACACAATCACACAATCACACAATCACACAATCACACAATCACACAATCACACAATCACACAAGCACACAATCACTCAATCACACAATCACACAATCACACAATCACACAATCACACAATCACACAATCTCACAATCACACAATCACACAATCACAATCGCACAATCACAATTACACAATCACACAATCACGCAATCACAGAATCACACAATCACACAATCGCACAATCACACAATCACACAATCACACCATCATCAATCACACAATCACGGTCACACAATCACACATTCACACAATCACACAATCACACAATTCACACAATCTCACAATCACACAATCATACACTCACACAATCACACAGACACTATCACACAATCACAATCACACAATCACAATCACACAATCACACAATCCCACAATCACACAATCACAATCACACAATCACAATCACACAATCACAATCATACAATCACAATCACACAATCACAATCACACAATCACAATCACACAATCACACAATCACACGATCACACAATCACGGTCACTCAATCACGGTCACTCAATCACGGTCACACAATCACGGTCACAAAATCACGGTCACACAATCACGGTCACACAATCACACAATCACACAATCACACAATCACACAATCACACAATCACACAATCACACAATCACACAATCACACAATCACACAATCACAATCACACAATCACACAGTCACACAATCACACAACCACACAATCACACACTCACACAATCACACAGACACTATCACACAATCACACAGACACTATCACACAATCACAATCACACAATCACAATCACACAATCACAATCGCACAATCACACAATCACACGATCACACAATCACGGTCACTCAATCACGGTCACTCAATCACAGTCACACAATCACGGTCACAAAATCGCGGTCACACAATCACGGACACACAATCACACATTCACACAATCACAAAATCACACAATCACACAATCACACAGTCACACAATCACTCAATCACACAATAACACACTCACACAATCACATAGTCACAATCACACAGTCGCAACCACACAATCACGGTCACACAATAACGGTAACACAATCACACATTCACACAATCACACAATCACACAATCACAAAATCACGATCACACAATCACGGTCACACAATCACGATCACACAATCACGATCACACAATCATGATCACACAATTACGGTCACACAATCACGGTCACACAATCACAGTCACACAATCACACCATCACAATCACGCAATCACACAATCACGATCACACAATCACGATCGCACAACCACACAATCACGCAATCACACAATCACACAATCACACAATCACACAATCACACAATCACACAATCACACAATCGCACAATCACACAATCACACAATCACACAATCACACAATCACACAATCACACAATCACACAATCACACAATCACACAATCACACAATCACACAATCACACAATCACACAATCACACAATCACACAATCACACAATCACACAATCACACAATCACACAATCACACAATCACACAAGCACACAATCACTCAATCACACAATCACACAATCACACAATCACACGATCACTCAATCACAAAATCACACAATCACACAAGCACACAATCACTCAATCACACAATCACACAATTACACAATCACACAATCACACAATCACACAATCACACAATAACACAATCACAATTACACAATCACACAATCACACAATCACACAATCACACAATCACACAATCACACAATCACACAATCACACAATCACACAATCACACAATCACACAATCACACAATCACACAATCACACAATCACACAATCACACAATCACACAATCACACAATCACACAATCACACAGTCACACAATCACTCAATCACACAATAACACACTCACACAATCACACAGTCACAATCACACAATCACACAATCACACAATCACACAATCACACAATCACACAATCGCACAATCACACAATCACACAATCACACAATCACACAATCACACAATCACACAGTCACACAATCACTCAATCACACAATGACACACTCACACAATCACACAGTCACAATCACACAGTCACACAATCACACAATCACGATCACACAATCACGGTCACACAATCACGATCCCCACAATCACGATCACACAATCATGATCACACAATTACGGCCACACAATGACGGTCACACAATCACAGTCACACATTCACACAATCACAATCACATAATCACAATCACACAATCGCAATCACACAATCACACAATCACACAATCACACAATCACACAATTCACACAATCTCACAATCACACAATCACACAATCACACAATCACACAATCACAATCACACAATCACACAATCACACAATCACTCAATCACAAAATCACACAATCACACAAGCACACAATCACTCAATCAAACAATCACACAATCACACAATCACACAATCACACAATCACACAATCACAATTACACAATCACACAATCACACAATCACACAATCACACAATCACACAATCACACAATCACACAATCACACAATCACACAATCACACAATCACACAATCACACAATCACACAGTCACACAATCACTCAATCACACAATAACACACTCACACAATCAGACAGTCACAATCACACAGTCACACAATCACTCAGTCACACATTAACACACTCACACAATCACACAGTCACAATCACACAGTCGCAACCACACAATCACGGTCACACAATCACGGTCACACAATAACGGTAACACAATCACACATTCACAAAATCACACAATCACACAATCACACAATCACGATCACACAATCACGGTCACACAATCACGATCACACAATCACGATCACACAATCATGATCACACAATGACGGTCACACAATCACAGTCACACAATCACACAATCACAATCACAATCACATAATCACAATCACACAATCGCAATCACACAATCACACAATCACACAATCACACAATCACACAATCACACAATTCACACAATCTCACAATCACACAAGCACACAATCACACAATCACACAATCACAATCACACAATCACACAGTCACAATCGCACAATCACATTTACACAATCACACAATCTCACAATCACACAATCACACAATCACACAATCACAATCGCACAATCACAATTACACAATCACACAATCACACAATCACACAACTCACACAATCTCACAATCACACAATCACACAATCACACAATCACACAATCACAATCACACAATCACACAATCACACAATCACACAATCACACAATCACACAATCACACAATCACACAATCACACAATCTCACAATCACACAAGCACACAATCACTCAATCGCACAATCACACAATCACACAATCACACAATCACACAATCACACAATCACACAATCACACAATCACACAATCACAATCGCACAATCACAATTACACAATCACACAATCACACAATCACACAATCACACAATCACTCAATCACAAAATCACACAATCACACAATCACACAATCACACAATCACACAGTCACAATCACACAGTCACACAATCACTCAATCACACAATAACACACTCACACAATCACACAGTCACAATCACACAGTCGCAACCACACAATCACGGTCACACAATAACGGTAACACAATCACACATTCACACAATCACACAATCACACAATCACACAATCACAATCACACAATCACAATCACACAATCACAATCACACAATCACAATCACACAATCACAATCACACAATCACAATCACACAATCACAATCACACAATCACAATCACACAATCACAATCACACAATCACAATCACACAATCACAATCACACAATCACAATCACACAATCACAATCACACAATCACAATCACACAATCACAATCACACAATCACTCAATCACACTATCACACATTCACACAATCACACAATCACAATCACACAATCACAATTACACAATCACATAATCACACAATCACGCAATCACACAATCACACAAACACACAATCACTCAATCACACGATCACACAACCACACAATCACACAATCACACAATCACACAATCACACAATCACACAATCACACAATCACACACTCACACAATCACACAGTCACAATCACACAATCACAATCACACAATCACAATCACACAATCACAATCACACAACCACAATCACACAACCACAATCACACAATCACAATCACACAATCACAATCACACAATCACAATCACACAATCACAATCACACAATCACAATCACACAATCACAATCACACAATCACAATCACAATCACACAATCACAATCACACAATCACAATCACACAATCGCAATCACTCAATCACACAATCACACAATCACACAATTCACACAATCTCACAATCACACAATCACAATCGCACAATCACAATTACACAATCACACAATCACACAATCACACAATCACAATCACACAATCACAATCACACAATCAAAATCACACAATCGCAATCACACAATCACACAATCACACAATCACACAATCACACAATCACACAATCACACAATCACACAATCACACCATCACACAATCACACAATCACACAATCACACAATCACACAATCACACAATCACACAATCACACAATCACACAATCACACAATCACAATTACACAATCACACAATCACACAATCACACAATCACAATCACACAATCACACAATCACAATTACACAATCACACAATCACACAATCACACAATCACACAATCACACAATCACACAATCACTCAATCACACAATCACACAACCACAATCACACAATCAGAATCACACAATCACAATCACACAATCACAATCACACAATCACAATCACACAATCACAATCACACAATCACAATCACACAATCACAATCACACAATCACAATCACACAATCACAATCACACAATCACAATCACACAATCACAATCACACAATCACAATCACACAATCACAATCACACAATCACAATCATACAATCACAATCACACAATCACAATCACACAATCACAATCACACAATCACAATCACACAATCACAATCACACAATCACAATCACACAATCACAATCACACAATCACAATCACACAATCACTCAATCACACAATCACACAATCACATAATCACACAATCACACAATCACAATCACACAATCACAATTACACAATCACACAATCACACAATCACGCAATCATACAATCACACAAACACACAATCACTCAATCACACGATCACACAACCACACAATCACACAATCACACAATCACACAATCACACAATCACACAATCACACACTCACACAATCACACAATTCACACAATCTCATAATCACACAAACACAATCACACAATCACAATCACACAATCACAATCACACAATCACACAATCACACAATCACACAATCACACAATCACAAACACACAATCACAATCATAAAATCACAATCACACAATCGCAATCACACAATCGCAATCACACAATCACACAATCACACAATCACACAACGACACAATTCACACAATCACACAAGCACACAATCACACAATCACAATCACACAATCGCAATCACACAATCACAATCACACAATCGCAATCACACAATCGCAATCACACAATCACACAATCACACAATCACACAATCACACAACCACACAATTCACACAATCTCACAATCACACAATCACACAAGCACACAATCACTCAATCACACAATCACACAATCGCAAAATCACACAATCACAATCACACAATCACAATCACACAATCGCAATCACACAATCACACAATCACACAATCACACAATCACACAATTCACACAATCTCACAATCACACAATCACACAATCACACAATCACACAATCACAATCACACAATCACACAATCACAAAATCACACAATCTCACAATCACAGAATCACAGAATCACACAATCACACAATCACAATCGCACAATCACAATTACACAATCACAGAATCACACAATCACACAATCACACAATCACACAATCACACAATCACACAATCACACAATCACACAATCACACAATCACACAATCACACAATCATCAATCACACAATCACGGTCACACAATCACACATTCACACAATCACACAATCACTCTATCACAAAATCACACAATCACACAATCACACAAGCACACAATCACTCAATCACACAATCACAAAATCACACAATCACACAATCACACAATCACACAATCACACAATCACAATCACACAATCACACAATCACACAATCACACAATCACACAATCACACAATCACACAATCACACAATCACACTATCACACAATCACACATTCACACAATCTCATAATCACACAATCACAATCACACAATCACAATCACACAATCACAATCACACAATCACAATCACACAATCACAATCACACAATCACAATCACACAATCACAATCACACAATCACACAATCACACAATCACACAATCACACAATCACAATCACACAATCACAATCACACAATCACAATCACACAATCGCAATCACACAATCACACAATCACACAATCACACAACGACACAATTCACACAATCACACAAGCACACAATCACACAATCGCAATCACACAATCACAATCACACAATCACAATCGCACAATCGCAATCACACAATCGCAATCACACAATCACACAATCACACAATCACACAATCACACAATCACACAATCACACAAGCACACAATCACTCAATCACGCAATCACACAATCACACAATCACACAATCACACAATCACACTATCACACAATCACACAATCACACAATCACACAATCACACATTCACACAATCACACAATCACACAATCACACAATCACACAATCACACAATCACACAATCAGACAATCTCACAATCACACAAGCACACAATCACTCAATCACACAATCACACAATCATCAATCACACAATCACGGTCACACAATCACACATTCACACAATCACACAATCACACAATTCACACAATCTCACAATCACACAATCACAATCGCACAATCACAATTACACAATCTCAATCACACAATCACACAATCACACAATCACACAATCACACAATCACACAATCACACAATCACACAATCACAATCACACAATCACAATCACACAATCACAATCACACAATCGCAATCACACAATCGCAATCACACAATCACACAATCACACAATCACACAACGACACAATTCACACAATCACACAAGCACACAATCACACAATCACAATCACACAATCACAATCACACAATCACAATCACACAATCGCAATCACACAATCGCAATCACACAATCACACAATCACACAATCACACAACCACACAATTCACACAATCTCACAATCACACAATCACACAAGCACACAATCACTCAATCACACAATCACACAATCACAAAATCACACAATCACAATCACACAATCACAATCACACAATCGCAATCACACAATCACACAATCACACAATCACACAATCACACAATCACACAATCACACAATCACACAAGCACACAATCACTCAATCACACAATCACACAATCACACAATCACACAATCACACAATCACACTATCACACAATCACACAATCACACAATCACACAATCACACAATCACACAATCACACAATCACACAATCACACAATCACTCAATCACAACATCACACAAGCCCACAATCACTCAATCACACAATCACACAATCACATAATCACACAATCACACAATCACACAATCACACAATCACAATTACACAATCACACAATCACACAATCACACAATCACACAATCACAATTACACAATCACACAATCACACAATCACACAATCACAATCACACAATCACAATCACACAATCACAATCACACAATCGCAATCACACAATCGCAATCACACAATCACACAATCACACAATCACACAACGACACAATTCACACAATCACACAAGCACACAATCACACAATCACAATCACACAATCACAATCACACAATCACAATCACACAATCGCAATCACACAATCGCAATCACACAATCACACAATCACACAATCACACAACCACACAATTCACACAATCTCACAATCACACAATCACACAATCACACAATCACACAATCACACAAGCACACAATCACTCAATCACACAATCACAATCACACAATCACACAGTCACAATCGCACAATCACATTTACACAATCACACAATCTCACAATCACACAATCACACAATCACACAATCACAATCGCACAATCACAATTACACAATCACACAATCACACAATCACACAACTCACACAATCTCACAATCACACAATCACACAATCACACAATCACACAATCACAATCACACAATCACACAATCACACAATCACACAATCACACAATCACACAATCACACAATCACACAATCACACAATCTCACAATCACACAAGCACACAATCACTCAATCGCACAATCACACAATCACACAATCACACAATCACACAATCACACAATCACACAATCACACAATCACACAATCACAATCGCACAATCACAATTACACAATCACACAATCACACAATCACACAATCACACAATCACTCAATCACAAAATCACACAATCACACAATCACACAATCACACAATCACACAGTCACAATCACACAGTCACACAATCACTCAATCACACAATAACACACTCACACAATCACACAGTCACAATCACACAGTCGCAACCACACAATCACGGTCACACAATAACGGTAACACAATCACACATTCACACAATCACACAATCACACAATCACACAATCACAATCACACAATCACAATCACACAATCACAATCACACAATCACAATCACACAATCACAATCACACAATCACAATCACACAATCACAATCACACAATCACAATCACACAATCACAATCACACAATCACAATCACACAATCACAATCACACAATCACAATCACACAATCACAATCACACAATCACAATCACACAATCACAATCACACAATCACTCAATCACACTATCACACATTCACACAATCACACAATCACAATCACACAATCACAATTACACAATCACATAATCACACAATCACGCAATCACACAATCACACAAACACACAATCACTCAATCACACGATCACACAACCACACAATCACACAATCACACAATCACACAATCACACAATCACACAATCACACAATCACACACTCACACAATCACACAGTCACAATCACACAATCACAATCACACAATCACAATCACACAATCACAATCACACAACCACAATCACACAACCACAATCACACAATCACAATCACACAATCACAATCACACAATCACAATCACACAATCACAATCACACAATCACAATCACACAATCACAATCACACAATCACAATCACAATCACACAATCACAATCACACAATCACAATCACACAATCGCAATCACTCAATCACACAATCACACAATCACACAATTCACACAATCTCACAATCACACAATCACAATCGCACAATCACAATTACACAATCACACAATCACACAATCACACAATCACAATCACACAATCACAATCACACAATCAAAATCACACAATCGCAATCACACAATCACACAATCACACAATCACACAATCACACAATCACACAATCACACAATCACACAATCACACCATCACACAATCACACAATCACACAATCACACAATCACACAATCACACAATCACACAATCACACAATCACACAATCACACAATCACAATTACACAATCACACAATCACACAATCACACAATCACAATCACACAATCACACAATCACAATTACACAATCACACAATCACACAATCACACAATCACACAATCACACAATCACACAATCACTCAATCACACAATCACACAACCACAATCACACAATCAGAATCACACAATCACAATCACACAATCACAATCACACAATCACAATCACACAATCACAATCACACAATCACAATCACACAATCACAATCACACAATCACAATCACACAATCACAATCACACAATCACAATCACACAATCACAATCACACAATCACAATCACACAATCACAATCACACAATCACAATCATACAATCACAATCACACAATCACAATCACACAATCACAATCACACAATCACAATCACACAATCACAATCACACAATCACAATCACACAATCACAATCACACAATCACAATCACACAATCACTCAATCACACAATCACACAATCACATAATCACACAATCACACAATCACAATCACACAATCACAATTACACAATCACACAATCACACAATCACGCAATCATACAATCACACAAACACACAATCACTCAATCACACGATCACACAACCACACAATCACACAATCACACAATCACACAATCACACAATCACACAATCACACACTCACACAATCACACAATTCACACAATCTCATAATCACACAAACACAATCACACAATCACAATCACACAATCACAATCACACAATCACACAATCACACAATCACACAATCACACAATCACAAACACACAATCACAATCATACAATCACAATCACACAATCGCAATCACACAATCGCAATCACACAATCACACAATCACACAATCACACAACGACACAATTCACACAATCACACAAGCACACAATCACACAATCACAATCACACAATCGCAATCACACAATCACAATCACACAATCGCAATCACACAATCGCAATCACACAATCACACAATCACACAATCACACAATCACACAACCACACAATTCACACAATCTCACAATCACACAATCACACAAGCACACAATCACTCAATCACACAATCACACAATCGCAAAATCACACAATCACAATCACACAATCACAATCACACAATCGCAATCACACAATCACACAATCACACAATCACACAATCACACAATTCACACAATCTCACAATCACACAATCACACAATCACACAATCACACAATCACAATCACACAATCACACAATCACAAAATCACACAATCTCACAATCACAGAATCACAGAATCACACAATCACACAATCACAATCGCACAATCACAATTACACAATCACAGAATCACACAATCACACAATCACACAATCACACAATCACACAATCACACAATCACACAATCACACAATCACACAATCACACAATCACACAATCATCAATCACACAATCACGGTCACACAATCACACATTCACACAATCACACAATCACTCTATCACAAAATCACACAATCACACAATCACACAAGCACACAATCACTCAATCACACAATCACAAAATCACACAATCACACAATCACACAATCACACAATCACACAATCACAATCACACAATCACACAATCACACAATCACACAATCACACAATCACACAATCACACAATCACACAATCACACTATCACACAATCACACATTCACACAATCTCATAATCACACAATCACAATCACACAATCACAATCACACAATCACAATCACACAATCACAATCACACAATCACAATCACACAATCACAATCACACAATCACAATCACACAATCACACAATCACACAATCACACAATCACACAATCACAATCACACAATCACAATCACACAATCACAATCACACAATCGCAATCACACAATCACACAATCACACAATCACACAACGACACAATTCACACAATCACACAAGCACACAATCACACAATCGCAATCACACAATCACAATCACACAATCACAATCGCACAATCGCAATCACACAATCGCAATCACACAATCACACAATCACACAATCACACAATCACACAATCACACAATCACACAAGCACACAATCACTCAATCACGCAATCACACAATCACACAATCACACAATCACACAATCACACTATCACACAATCACACAATCACACAATCACACAATCACACAATCACACAATCACACAATCACACAATCACACAATCACACAATCACACAATCACACAATTCACACAATCTCACAATCACACAATCACACAATCACAATCACACAATCACAATCACACAATCACACAATCACACAATCACACAATCTCACAATCACACAATCACACAATCACACAATCACACAATCACAATCGCACAATCACAATTACACAATCACACAATCTCACAATCACACAATCACACAATCACACAATCACAATCGCACAATCACACTTACACAATCACACAATCACACAATCACACAATCACACAATCACATAATTCACACAATCTCACAATCACACAATCACACAATCACACAATCACACAATCACAATCACACAATCACACAATCACACAATCACACAATCACACAATCACACAATCACACAATCACACAATCACACAATCACACAGTCACACAATCACTCAATCACACAATAACACACTCACACAATCACACAGTCACAATCACACAGTCACAATCACACAGTCACAATCACACAGTCGCAACCACACAATCACGGTCACACAATCACGGTCACACAATAACGGTAACACAATCACACATTCACACAATCACACAATCACACAATCACACAATCACACAATCACACAATCACACAATCAGACAATCTCACAATCACACAAGCACACAATCACTCAATCACACAATCACACAATCATCAATCACACAATCACGGTCACACAATCACACATTCACACAATCACACAATCACACAATTCACACAATCTCACAATCACACAATCACAATCGCACAATCACAATTACACAATCTCAATCACACAATCACACAATCACACAATCACACAATCACACAATCACACAATCACACAATCACACAATCACAATCACACAATCACAATCACACAATCACAATCACACAATCGCAATCACACAATCGCAATCACACAATCACACAATCACACAATCACACAACGACACAATTCACACAATCACACAAGCACACAATCACACAATCACAATCACACAATCACAATCACACAATCACAATCACACAATCGCAATCACACAATCGCAATCACACAATCACACAATCACACAATCACACAACCACACAATTCACACAATCTCACAATCACACAATCACACAAGCACACAATCACTCAATCACACAATCACACAATCACAAAATCACACAATCACAATCACACAATCACAATCACACAATCGCAATCACACAATCACACAATCACACAATCACACAATCACACAATCACACAATCACACAATCACACAAGCACACAATCACTCAATCACACAATCACACAATCACACAATCACACAATCACACAATCACACTATCACACAATCACACAATCACACAATCACACAATCACACAATCACACAATCACACAATCACACAATCACACAATCACTCAATCACAACATCACACAAGCCCACAATCACTCAATCACACAATCACACAATCACATAATCACACAATCACACAATCACACAATCACACAATCACAATTACACAATCACACAATCACACAATCACACAATCACACAATCACAATTACACAATCACACAATCACACAATCACACAATCACAATCACACAATCACAATCACACAATCACAATCACACAATCGCAATCACACAATCGCAATCACACAATCACACAATCACACAATCACACAACGACACAATTCACACAATCACACAAGCACACAATCACACAATCACAATCACACAATCACAATCACACAATCACAATCACACAATCGCAATCACACAATCGCAATCACACAATCACACAATCACACAATCACACAACCACACAATTCACACAATCTCACAATCACACAATCACACAATCACACAATCACACAATCACACAAGCACACAATCACTCAATCACACAATCACACAATCACACAATCACACAATCACACAATCACACTATCACACAATCACACAATCACACAATCACACAATCACACAATCACACAATCACACAATCACACAATCACACAATCACTCAATCACAACATCACACAAGCCCACAATCACTCAATCACACAATCACACAATCACATAATCACACAATCACACAATCACACAATCACACAATCACAATTACACAATCACACAATCACACAATCACACAATCACACAATCACAATTACACAATCACACAATCACACAATCACACAATCACACAATCACACAATCACACAATGCCACAATCACACAATCACACAATCACACAATCACACAATCACACAATCACACAATCACAATTACACAATCACACAATCACACAATCACACAATCACACAATCACACAATCACACAATCACACAATCACACAATCACACAATCACACAATCACACAATCACACAATCACACAGTCACACAATCACTCAATCACACAATAACACACTCACACAATCACACAGTCACAATCACACAGTCACAATCACACAGTCACAATCACACAGTCACAATCACACAGTCACACAATCACTCAATCACACAATAACACACTCACACAATCACACAGTCACAATCACACAGTCGCAACCACACAATCACGGTCACACAATAACGGTAACACAATCACACATTCACACAATCACACAATCACACAATCACACAATCACAATCACACAATCACAATCACACAATCACAATCACACAATCACAATCACATAATCACAATCACACAATCACAATCACACAATCACAATCACACAATCACAATCACACAATCACAATCACACAATCACAATCACACAATCACAATCACACAATCACAATCACACAATCACTCAATCACACTATCACACAATCACACAATCACACAATCACAATCACACAATCACAATTACACAATCACACAATCACACAATCACGCAATCACACAATCACACAAACACACAATCACTCAATCACACGATCACACAACCACACAATCACACAATCACACAATCACACAATCACACAATCACACACTCACACAATCGCACAGTCACAATCACACAATCACAATCACACAATCACAATCACACAACCACAATCACACAACCACAATCACACAATCACAATCACACAATAACAATCACACAATCACAATCACACAATCACAATCACACAATCACAATCACACAATCACAATCACACAATCACAATCACACAATCACAATCACACAATCACAATCACACAATCACAATCACACAATCACAATCACACAATCACAATCACACAATCACAATCACACAATCGCAATCACTCAATCACACAATCACACAATCACACAATTCACACAATCTCACAATCACACAATCACAATCGCACAATCACAATTACACAATCACACAATCACACAATCACACAATCACAATCACACAATCACAATCACACAATCACAATCACACAATCGCAATCACACAATCACACAATCACACAATCACACAATCACACAATCACACAATCACACAATCACACAATCACACCATCACACAATCACACAATCACACAATCACACAATCACACAATCACACAATCACACAATCACAATTACACAATCACACAATCACACAATCACACAATCACAATCACACAATCACACAATCACAATTACACAATCACACAATCACACAATCACACAATCACACAATCACACAATCACTCAATCACACAATCACACAACCACAATCACACAATCACAATCACACAATCACAATCACACAATCACAATCACACAATCACAATCACACAATCACAATCACACAATCACAATCACACAATCACAATCACACAATCACAATCACACAATCACAATCACACAATCACAATCACACAATCACAATCACACAATCACAATCACACAATCACAATCATACAATCACAATCACACAATCACAATCACACAATCACAATCACACAATCACAATCACACAATCACAATCACACAATCACAATCACACAATCACAATCACGCAATCACTCAATCACACAATCACACAATCACATAATCACACAATCACACAATCACAATCACACAATCACAATTACACAATCACACAATCACACAATCACGCAATCATACAATCACACAAACACACAATCACTCAATCACACGATCACACAACCACACAATCACACAATCACACAATCACACAATCACAAAATCACACAATCACACACTCACACAATCACACAATTCACACAATCTCATAATCACACAAACACAATCACACAATCACAATCACACAATCACAATCACACAATCAGACAATCACACAATCACACAATCACACAATCACAAACACACAATCACAATCATACAATCACAATCACACAATCGCAATCACACAATCGCAATCACACAAGCACACAATCACACAATCACACAACGACACAATTCACACAATCACACAAGCACACAATCACACAATCACAATCACACAATCACAATCACACAATCACAATCACACAATCGCAATCACACAATCGCAATCACACAATCACACAATCACACAATCACACAATCACACTATCACACAATCACACAATCACACAATCACACAATCACACAATCACACAATCACACAATCACACAATCACACAATCACACAATCACACAATTCACACAATCTCACAATCACACAATCACACAATCACAATCACACAATCACAATCACACAATCACACAATCACACAATCACACAATCTCACAATCACACAATCACACAATCACACAATCACACAATCACAATCGCACAATCACAATTACACAATCACACAATCTCACAATCACACAATCACACAATCACACAATCACAATCGCACAATCACACTTACACAATCACACAATCACACAATCACACAATCACACAATCACATAATTCACACAATCTCACAATCACACAATCACACAATCACACAATCACACAATCACAATCACACAATCACACAATCACACAATCACACAATCACACAATCAGACAATCTCACAATCACACAAGCACACAATCACTCAATCACACAATCACACAATCATCAATCACACAATCACGGTCACACAATCACACAATCACACAATCACACAATCACACAATCACACAATCACACAATCACTCAATCACAACATCACACAATCACACAAGCCCACAATCACTCAATCACACAATCACACAATCACATAATCACACAATCACACAATCACACAATCACACAATCACAATTACACAATCACACAATCACACAATCACACAATCACACAATCACAATTACACAATCACACAATCACACAATCACACAATCACACAATCACACAATCACACAATGCCACAATCACACAATCACACAATCACACAATCACACAATCACACAATCACAATTACACAATCACACAATCACACAATCACACAATCACACAATCACACAATCACACAATCACACAATCACACAATCACACAATCACACAATCACACAATCACACAGTCACACAATCACTCAATCACACAATAACACACTCACACAATCACACAGTCACAATCACACAGTCACAATCACACAGTCACAATCACACAGTCGCAACCACACAATCACGGTCACACAATCACGGTCACACAATAACGGTAACACAATCACACATTCACACAATCACACAATCACACAATCACACAACCACGATCACACAATCACGGTCACACAATCACGATCACACAATCACGATCACACAATCATGATCACACAATTACGGTCACACAATGACGGTCACACAATCACAGTCACACAATCACACAATCACAATCACAATCACATAATCACAATCACACAATCACAATCACATAATCACAATCACACAATCGCAATCACACAATCACACAATCACACAATCACACAATCACACAATTCACACAATCTCACAATCACACAATCACACAATCACACAATCACACAATCACAATCAAACAATCACACAATCACACAATCACACAATCTCACAATAACACAATCACACAATCACACAATCACAATCGCACAATCACAATAACACAATCACACAATCTCACAATCACACAATCACACAATCACACAATCACAATCGCACAATCACAATTACACAATCACACAATCACACAATCACACAATCACACAATCACACAATCACGCAATTCACACAATCTCACAATTACACAATCACACAATCACACAATCACACAATCACAATCACACTATCACACAATCACACAATCACACAATCACACAATCACACAATCTCACAATCACACAATCACACGATCACAATCGCACAATCACAATTACACAATCACACAATCACACAATCACGCAATCACAGAATCACACAATCACACAATCGCACAATCACACAATCACACAATCACACCATCATCAATCACACAATCACGGTCACACAATCACACATTCACACAATCACACAATCACACAATTCACACAATCTCACAATCACACAATCACACACTCACACAATCACACAGACACTATCACACAATCACAATCACACAATCACAACCACACAATCACACAATCACACAATCACAATCACACAATCACAATCACACAATCACAATCACACAATCACAATCACACAATCACAATCACAGAATCACAATCACACAATCACAATCACACAATCACACAATCACACGATCACACAATCACGGTCACTCAATCACGGTCACTTAATCACGGTCACACAATCACGGTCACACAATCACACAATCACACAATCACAAAATCACACAATCACACAATCACACAGTCACACAATCACTCAATCACACAATAACACACTCACACAATCACACAGTCACAATCACACAGTCGCAACCACACAATCACGGTCACACAATAACGGTAACACAATCACACATTCACACAATCACACAATCACACAATCACACAATCACAAAATCACGATCACACAATCACGGTCACACAATCACGATCACACAATCACGATCACACAATCATGATCACACAATTACGGTCACACAATCACGGTCACACAATCACAGTCACACAATCACACAATCACAATCACGCAATCACACAATCACGATCACACAATCACGATCGCACAATCGCAATCACACAATCGCAATCACACAATCACACAATCACACAATCACACAACCACACAATTCACACAATCTCACAATCACACAATCACACAAGCACACAATCACTCAATCACACAATCACACAATCACAAAATCACACAATCACAATCACACAATCACAATCACACAATCGCAATCACGCAATCACACAATCACACAATCACACAATCACACAATCACACAATCACACAATCACACAATCACACAATCACACAATCACACAATCACACAATCACACAATCACACAATCACACAATCACACAATCACACAATCACACAATCACACAGTCACACAATCACTCAATCACACAATAACACACTCACACAATCACACAATAACAATCACACAGTCACACAATCACACAATCACACAATTCACACAATCTCACAATCACACAATCACACAATTCACGCAATCTCACAATCACACAATCACAATCGCACAATCACAATTACACAATCTCAATCACACAATCACACAATCACACAATCACACAATCTCACAATCACACAATCACACAATCACACAATCACAATCGCACAATCACAATTACACAATTACACAATCACACAATCACACAATCACACAATCACACAATCACACAATCACACAATCACACAATCACAATCGCACAATCACAATTACACAATCACACAATCACACAATCACACAATCACACAATCACACAATCACACAATCACACAATCACACAATCACACAATCACACAATCATCAATCACACAATCACGGTCACACAATCACACATTCACACAATCACACAATCACACAATTCACGCAATCTCACAATCACACAATCACAATCGCACAATCACAATTACACAATCTGAATCACACAATCACACAATCACACAATCACACAATCTCACAATCACACAATCACACAATCACACAATCACAATCGCACAATCACAATTACACAATTACACAATCACACAATCACACAATCACACAATCACACAATCACACAATCACACAATCACACTATCATCAATCACACAATCACGGTCACACAATCACACATTCACACAATCACACAATCACACAATCACTCAATCACAAAATCACACAATCACACAAGCACACAATCACTCAATCACACAATCACACAATCACACAATCACACAATCACACAATCACACAATCACACAATCACACAATCACACAATCACAATCACACAATCACAATCACACAATCGCAATCACACAATCGCAATCACACAATCACACAATCACACAATCACACAACCACACAATTCACACAATCTCACAATCACACAATCACACAAGCACACAATCACTCAATCACACAATCACACAATCACAAAATCACACAATCACAATCACACAATCACAATCACACAATCGCAATCACACAATCACACAATCACACAATCACACAATCACACAATCACACAATCACACAATCACACAAGCACACAATCACTCAATTACACAATCACACAATCACACAATCACACAATCACACAATCACACTATCACACAATCACACAATCACACAATCACACAATCACACAATCACACAATCACACAATCACACAATCACTCAATCACAACATCACACAATCACACAAGCCCACAATCACTCAATCACACAATCACACAATCACATAATCACACAATCACACAATCACACAATCACACAATCACAATTACACAATCACACAATCACACAATCACACAATCACACAATCACACAATCACACAATCACACAATCACACAATCACACAATCACACAATCACAATTACACAATCACACAATCACACAATCACACAATCACACAATCACACAATCACACAATCACACAATCACACAATCACACAATCACACAATCACACAATCACACAGTCACACAATCACTCAATCACACAATAACACACTCACACAATCACACAGTCACAATCACACAGTCACAATCACACAGTCACAATCACACAGTCACAATCACACAGTCACACAATCACTCAATCACACAATAACACACTCACACAATCACACAGTCACAATCACACAGTCGCAACCACACAATCACGGTCACACAATAACGGTAACACAATCACACATTCACACAATCACACAATCACACAATCACACAATCACAATCACACAATCACAATCACACAATCACAATCACACAATCACAATCACACAATCACAATCACACAATCACAATCACACAATCACAATCACACAATCACAATCACACAATCACAATCACACAATCACAATCACACAATCACAATCACACAATCACAATCACACAATCACAATCACACAATCACAATCACACAATCACAATCACACAATCACTCAATCACACTATCACACAATCACACAATCACACAATCACAATCACACAATCACAATTACACAATCACACAATCACACAATCACGCAATCACACAATCACACAAACACACAATCACTCAATCACACGATCACACAACCACACAATCACACAATCACACAATCACACAATCACACAATCACACACTCACACAATCACACAGTCACAATCACACAATCACAATCACACAATCACAATCACACAACCACAATCACACAACCACAATCACACAATCACAATCACACAATCACAATCACACAATCACAATCACACAATCACAATCACACAATCACAATCACACAATCACAATCACACAATCACAATCACACAATCACAATCACACAATCACAATCACACAATCACAATCACACAATCACAATCACACAATCACAATCACACAATCACAATCACACAATCACTCAATCACACTATCACACAATCACACAATCACACAATCACAATCACACAATCACAATTACACAATCACACAATCACACAATCACGCAATCACACAATCACACAAACACACAATCACTCAATCACACGATCACACAACCACACAATCACACAATCACACAATCACACAATCACACAATCACACACTCACACAATCACACAGTCACAATCACACAATCACAATCACACAATCACAATCACACAACCACAATCACACAACCACAATCACACAATCACAATCACACAATAACAATCACACAATCACAATCACACAATCACAATCACACAATCACAATCACACAATCACAATCACACAATCACAATCACACAATCACAATCACACAATCACAATCACACAATCACAATCACACAATCACAATCACACAATCACAATCACACAATCGCAATCACTCAATCACACAATCACACAATCACACAATTCACACAATCTCACAATCACACAATCACAATCGCACAATCACAATTACACAATCACACAATCACACAATCACACAATCACAATCACACAATCACAATCACACAATCACAATCACACAATCGCAATCACACAATCACACAATCACACAATCACACAATCACACAATCACACAATCACACAATCACACAATCACACCATCACACAATCACACAATCACACAATCACACAATCACACAATCACACAATCACACAATCACAATTACACAATCACACAATCACACAATCACACAATCACAATCACACAATCACACAATCACAATTACACAATCACACAATCACACAATCACACAATCACACAATCACACAATCACTCAATCACACAATCACACAACCACAATCACACAATCACAATCACACAATCACAATCACACAATCACAATCACACAATCACAATCACACAATCACAATCACACAATCACAATCACACAATCACAATCACACAATCACAATCACACAATCACAATCACACAATCACAATCACACAATCACAATCACACAATCACAATCATACAATCACGATCACACAATCACAATCACACAATCACAATCACACAATCACAATCACACAATCACAATCACACAATCACAATCACACAATCACAATCACGCAATCACTCAATCACACAATCACACAATCACATAATCACACAATCACACAATCACAATCACACAATCACAATTACACAATCACACAATCACACAATCACGCAATCATACAATCACACAAACACACAATCACTCAATCACACGATCACACAACCACACAATCACACAATCACACAATCACACAATCACAAAATCACACAATCACACACTCACACAATCACACAATTCACACAATCTCATAATCACACAAACACAATCACACAATCACAATCACACAATCACAATCACACAATCAGACAATCACACAATCACACAATCACACAATCACAAACACACAATCACAATCATACAATCACAATCACACAATCGCAATCACACAATCGCAATCACACAAGCACACAATCACACAATCACACAACGACACAATTCACACAATCACACAAGCACACAATCACACAATCACAATCACACAATCACAATCACACAATCACAATCACACAATCGCAATCACACAATCGCAATCACACAATCACACAATCACACAATCACACAATCACACTATCACACAATCACACAATCACACAATCACACAATCACACAATCACACAATCACACAATCACACAATCACACAATCACACAATTCACACAATCTCACAATCACACAATCACACAATCACAATCACACAATCACAATCACACAATCACACAATCACACAATCACACAATCTCACAATCACACAATCACACAATCACACAATCACACAATCACAATCGCACAATCACAATTACACAATCACACAATCTCACAATCACACAATCACACAATCACACAATCACAATCGCACAATCACACTTACACAATCACACAATCACACAATCACACAATCACACAATCACATAATTCACACAATCTCACAATCACACAATCACACAATCACACAATCACACAATCACAATCACACAATCACACAATCACACAATCACACAATCACACAATCAGACAATCTCACAATCACACAAGCACACAATCACTCAATCACACAATCACACAATCATCAATCACACAATCACGGTCACACAATCACACAATCACACAATCACACAATCACACAATCACACAATCACACAATCACTCAATCACAACATCACACAATCACACAAGCCCACAATCACTCAATCACACAATCACACAATCACATAATCACACAATCACACAATCACACAATCACACAATCACAATTACACAATCACACAATCACACAATCACACAATCACACAATCACAATTACACAATCACACAATCACACAATCACACAATCACACAATCACACAATCACACAATGCCACAATCACACAATCACACAATCACACAATCACACAATCACACAATCACAATTACACAATCACACAATCACACAATCACACAATCACACAATCACACAATCACACAATCACACAATCACACAATCACACAATCACACAATCACACAATCACACAATCACACAGTCACACAATCACTCAATCACACAATAACACACTCACACAATCACACAGTCACAATCACACAGTCACAATCACACAGTCACAATCACACAGTCGCAACCACACAATCACGGTCACACAATCACGGTCACACAATAACGGTAACACAATCACACATTCACACAATCACACAATCACACAATCACACAACCACGATCACACAATCACGGTCACACAATCACGATCACACAATCACGATCACACAATCATGATCACACAATTACGGTCACACAATGACGGTCACACAATCACAGTCACACAATCACACAATCACAATCACAATCACATAATCACAATCACACAATCACAATCACATAATCACAATCACACAATCGCAATCACACAATCACACAATCACACAATCACACAATCACACAATTCACACAATCTCACAATCACACAATCACACAATCACACAATCACACAATCACAATCAAACAATCACACAATCACACAATCACACAATCTCACAATAACACAATCACACAATCACACAATCACAATCGCACAATCACAATAACACAATCACACAATCTCACAATCACACAATCACACAATCACACAATCACAATCGCACAATCACAATTACACAATCACACAATCACACAATCACACAATCACACAATCACACAATCACGCAATTCACACAATCTCACAATTACACAATCACACAATCACACAATCACACAATCACAATCACACTATCACACAATCACACAATCACACAATCACACAATCACACAATCTCACAATCACACAATCACACGATCACAATCGCACAATCACAATTACACAATCACACAATCACACAATCACGCAATCACAGAATCACACAATCACACAATCGCACAATCACACAATCACACAATCACACCATCATCAATCACACAATCACGGTCACACAATCACACATTCACACAATCACACAATCACACAATTCACACAATCTCACAATCACACAATCACACACTCACACAATCACACAGACACTATCACACAATCACAATCACACAATCACAACCACACAATCACACAATCACACAATCACAATCACACAATCACAATCACACAATCACAATCACACAATCACAATCACACAATCACAATCACAGAATCACAATCACACAATCACAATCACACAATCACACAATCACACGATCACACAATCACGGTCACTCAATCACGGTCACTTAATCACGGTCACACAATCACGGTCACACAATCACACAATCACACAATCACAAAATCACACAATCACACAATCACACAGTCACACAATCACTCAATCACACAATAACACACTCACACAATCACACAGTCACAATCACACAGTCGCAACCACACAATCACGGTCACACAATAACGGTAACACAATCACACATTCACACAATCACACAATCACACAATCACACAATCACAAAATCACGATCACACAATCACGGTCACACAATCACGATCACACAATCACGATCACACAATCATGATCACACAATTACGGTCACACAATCACGGTCACACAATCACAGTCACACAATCACACAATCACAATCACGCAATCACACAATCACGATCACACAATCACGATCGCACAATCGCAATCACACAATCGCAATCACACAATCACACAATCACACAATCACACAACCACACAATTCACACAATCTCACAATCACACAATCACACAAGCACACAATCACTCAATCACACAATCACACAATCACAAAATCACACAATCACAATCACACAATCACAATCACACAATCGCAATCACGCAATCACACAATCACACAATCACACAATCACACAATCACACAATCACACAATCACACAATCACACAATCACACAATCACACAATCACACAATCACACAATCACACAATCACACAATCACACAATCACACAATCACACAGTCACACAATCACTCAATCACACAATAACACACTCACACAATCACACAATAACAATCACACAGTCACACAATCACACAATCACACAATTCACACAATCTCACAATCACACAATCACACAATTCACGCAATCTCACAATCACACAATCACAATCGCACAATCACAATTACACAATCTCAATCACACAATCACACAATCACACAATCACACAATCTCACAATCACACAATCACACAATCACACAATCACAATCGCACAATCACAATTACACAATTACACAATCACACAATCACACAATCACACAATCACACAATCACACAATCACACAATCACACAATCACAATCGCACAATCACAATTACACAATCACACAATCACACAATCACACAATCACACAATCACACAATCACACAATCACACAATCACACAATCACACAATCACACAATCACACAATCACACAATCATCAATCACACAATCACGGTCACACAATCACACATTCACACAATCACACAATCACACAATTCACGCAATCTCACAATCACACAATCACAATCGCACAATCACAATTACACAATCTGAATCACACAATCACACAATCACACAATCACACAATCTCACAATCACACAATCACACAATCACACAATCACAATCGCACAATCACAATTACACAATTACACAATCACACAATCACACAATCACACAATCACACAATCACACAATCACAATTACACAATCACACAATCACACAATCACGCAATCACACAATCACACAAACACACAATCACTCAATCACACGATCACAATCACACAATCACAATCACACAATCACAATCACACAATCACAATCACACAATCACAATCACACAATCACAATCACACAATCACAATCACACAATCACAATCACACAATCACAATCACACAATCACAATCACACAATCACAATCACACAATCACAATCACACAATCACAATCACACAATCACAATCACACAATCACTCAATCACACTATCACACAATCACACAATCACACAATCACAATCACACAATCACAATTACACAATCACACAATCACACAATCACGCAATCACACAATCACACAAACACACAATCACTCAATCACACGATCACACAACCACACAATCACACAATCACACAATCACACAATCACACAATCACACACTCACACAATCACACAGTCACAATCACACAATCACAATCACACAATCACAATCACACAACCACAATCACACAACCACAATCACACAATCACAATCACACAATCACAATCACACAATCACAATCACACAATCACAATCACACAATCACAATCACACAATCACAATCACACAATCACAATCACACAATCACAATCACACAATCACAATCACACAATCACAATCACACAATCACAATCACACAATCACAATCACACAATCACAATCACACAATCACTCAATCACACTATCACACAATCACACAATCACACAATCACAATCACACAATCACAATTACACAATCACACAATCACACAATCACGCAATCACACAATCACACAAACACACAATCACTCAATCACACGATCACACAACCACACAATCACACAATCACACAATCACACAATCACACAATCACACACTCACACAATCACACAGTCACAATCACACAATCACAATCACACAATCACAATCACACAACCACAATCACACAACCACAATCACACAATCACAATCACACAATAACAATCACACAATCACAATCACACAATCACAATCACACAATCACAATCACACAATCACAATCACACAATCACAATCACACAATCACAATCACACAATCACAATCACATAATCACAATCACACAATCACAATCACACAATCACAATCACACAATCGCAATCACTCAATCACACAATCACACAATCACACAATTCACACAATCTCACAATCACACAATCACAATCGCACAATCACAATTACACAATCACACAATCACACAATCACACAATCACACAATCACACAATCACACAATCACACAATCACACAATCACACAATCACACAATCACAATCACACAATCACAATCACACAATCGCAATCACACAATCGCAATCACACAATCACACAATCACACAATCACACAACCACACAATTCACACAATCTCACAATCACACAATCACACAAGCACACAATCACTCAATCACACAATCACACAATCACAAAATCACACAATCACAATCACACAATCACAATCACACAATCGCAATCACACAATCACACAATCACACAATCACACAATCACACAATCACACAATCACACAATCACACAAGCACACAATCACTCAATTACACAATCACACAATCACACAATCACACAATCACACAATCACACTATCACACAATCACACAATCACACAATCACACAATCACACAATCACACAATCACACAATCACACAATCACTCAATCACAACATCACACAATCACACAAGCCCACAATCACTCAATCACACAATCACACAATCACATAATCACACAATCACACAATCACACAATCACACAATCACAATTACACAATCACACAATCACACAATCACACAATCACACAATCACACAATCACACAATCACACAATCACACAATCACACAATCACACAATCACAATTACACAATCACACAATCACACAATCACACAATCACACAATCACACAATCACACAATCACACAATCACACAATCACACAATCACACAATCACACAATCACACAGTCACACAATCACTCAATCACACAATAACACACTCACACAATCACACAGTCACAATCACACAGTCACAATCACACAGTCACAATCACACAGTCACAATCACACAGTCACACAATCACTCAATCACACAATAACACACTCACACAATCACACAGTCACAATCACACAGTCGCAACCACACAATCACGGTCACACAATAACGGTAACACAATCACACATTCACACAATCACACAATCACACAATCACACAATCACAATCACACAATCACAATCACACAATCACAATCACACAATCACAATCACACAATCACAATCACACAATCACAATCACACAATCACAATCACACAATCACAATCACACAATCACAATCACACAATCACAATCACACAATCACAATCACACAATCACAATCACACAATCACAATCACACAATCACAATCACACAATCACAATCACACAATCACAATCACACAATCACTCAATCACACTATCACACAATCACACAATCACACAATCACAATCACACAATCACAATTACACAATCACACAATCACACAATCACGCAATCACACAATCACACAAACACACAATCACTCAATCACACGATCACACAACCACACAATCACACAATCACACAATCACACAATCACACAATCACACACTCACACAATCACACAGTCACAATCACACAATCACAATCACACAATCACAATCACACAACCACAATCACACAACCACAATCACACAATCACAATCACACAATCACAATCACACAATCACAATCACACAATCACAATCACACAATCACAATCACACAATCACAATCACACAATCACAATCACACAATCACAATCACACAATCACAATCACACAATCACAATCACACAATCACAATCACACAATCACAATCACACAATCACAATCACACAATCACAATCACACAATCACAATCACACAATCACTCAATCACACTATCACACAATCACACAATCACACAATCACAATCACACAATCACAATTACACAATCACACAATCACACAATCACGCAATCACACAATCACACAAACACACAATCACTCAATCACACGATCACACAACCACACAATCACACAATCACACAATCACACAATCACACAATCACACACTCACACAATCACACAGTCACAATCACACAATCACAATCACACAATCACAATCACACAACCACAATCACACAACCACAATCACACAATCACAATCACACAATAACAATCACACAATCACAATCACACAATCACAATCACACAATCACAATCACACAATCACAATCACACAATCACAATCACACAATCACAATCACACAATCACAATCACACAATCACAATCACACAATCACAATCACACAATCACAATCACACAATCGCAATCACTCAATCACACAATCACACAATCACACAATTCACACAATCTCACAATCACACAATCACAATCGCACAATCACAATTACACAATCACACAATCACACAATCACACAATCACAATCACACAATCACAATCACACAATCACAATCACACAATCACAATCACACAATCGCAATCACACAATCACACAATCACACAATCACACAATCACACAATCACACAATCACACAATCACACAATCACACCATCACACAATCACACAATCACACAATCACACAATCACACAATCACACAATCACACAATCACAATTACACAATCACACAATCACACAATCACACAATCACAATCACACAATCACACAATCACAATTACACAATCACACAATCACACAATCACACAATCACACAATCACACAATCACTCAATCACACAATCACACAACCACAATCACACAATCACAATCACACAATCACAATCACACAATCACAATCACACAATCACAATCACACAATCACAATCACACAATCACAATCACACAATCACAATCACACAATCACAATCACACAATCACAATCACACAATCACAATCACACAATCACAATCACACAATCACAATCACACAATCACAATCATACAATCACGATCACACAATCACAATCACACAATCACAATCACACAATCACAATCACACAATCACAATCACACAATCACAATTACACAATCACACAATCACACAATCACGCAATCATACAATCACACAAACACACAATCACTCAATCACACGATCACACAACCACACAATCACACAATCACACAATCACACAATCACAAAATCACACAATCACACACTCACACAATCACACAATTCACACAATCTCATAATCACACAAACACAATCACACAATCACAATCACACAATCACAATCACACAATCAGACAATCACACAATCACACAATCACACAATCACAAACACACAATCACAATCATACAATCACAATCACACAATCGCAATCACACAATCGCAATCACACAAGCACACAATCACACAATCACACAACGACACAATTCACACAATCACACAAGCACACAATCACACAATCACAATCACACAATCACAATCACACAATCACAATCACACAATCGCAATCACACAATCGCAATCACACAATCACACAATCACACAATCACACAATCACACTATCACACAATCACACAATCACACAATCACACAATCACACAATCACACAATCACACAATCACACAATCACACAATCACACAATCACACAATTCACACAATCTCACAATCACACAATCACACAATCACAATCACACAATCACAATCACACAATCACACAATCACACAATCACACAATCTCACAATCACACAATCACACAATCACACAATCACACAATCACAATCGCACAATCACAATTACACAATCACACAATCTCACAATCACACAATCACACAATCACACAATCACACAATCACAATCGCACAATCACACTTACACAATCACACAATCACACAATCACACAATCACACAATCACATAATTCACACAATCTCACAATCACACAATCACACAATCACACAATCACACAATCACAATCACACAATCACACAATCACACAATCACACAATCACACAATCAGACAATCTCACAATCACACAAGCACACAATCACTCAATCACACAATCACACAATCATCAATCACACAATCACGGTCACACAATCACACAATCACACAATCACACAATCACACAATCACACAATCACACAATCACTCAATCACAACATCACACAATCACACAAGCCCACAATCACTCAATCACACAATCACACAATCACATAATCACACAATCACACAATCACACAATCACACAATCACAATTACACAATCACACAATCACACAATCACACAATCACACAATCACAATTACACAATCACACAATCACACAATCACACAATCACACAATCACACAATCACACAATGCCACAATCACACAATCACACAATCACACAATCACACAATCACACAATCACAATTACACAATCACACAATCACACAATCACACAATCACACAATCACACAATCACACAATCACACAATCACACAATCACACAATCACACAATCACACAATCACACAGTCACACAATCACTCAATCACACAATAACACACTCACACAATCACACAGTCACAATCACACAGTCACAATCACACAGTCACAATCACACAGTCGCAACCACACAATCACGGTCACACAATCACGGTCACACAATAACGGTAACACAATCACACATTCACACAATCACACAATCACACAATCACACAACCACGATCACACAATCACGGTCACACAATCACGATCACACAATCACGATCACACAATCATGATCACACAATTACGGTCACACAATGACGGTCACACAATCACAGTCACACAATCACACAATCACAATCACAATCACATAATCACAATCACACAATCACAATCACATAATCACAATCACACAATCGCAATCACACAATCACACAATCACACAATCACACAATCACACAATCACACAATTCACACAATCTCACAATCACACAATCACACAATCACACAATCACACAATCACAATCAAACAATCACACAATCACACAATCACACAATCTCACAATAACACAATCACACAATCACACAATCACAATCGCACAATCACAATAACACAATCACACAATCTCACAATAACACAATCACACAATCACACAATCACAATCGCACAATCACAATTACACAATCACACAATCACACAATCACACAATCACACAATCACACAATCACGCAATTCACACAATCTCACAATTACACAATCACACAATCACACAATCACACAATCACAATCACACTATCACACAATCACACAATCACACAATCACACAATCACACAATCTCACAATCACACAATCACACGATCACAATCGCACAATCACAATTACACAATCACACAATCACACAATCACGCAATCACAGAATCACACAATCACACAATCGCACAATCACACAATCACACAATCACACCATCATCAATCACACAATCACGGTCACACAATCACACATTCACACAATCACACAATCACACAATTCACACAATCTCACAATCACACAATCACACACTCACACAATCACACAGACACTATCACACAATCACAATCACACAATCACAACCACACAATCACACAATCACACAATCACAATCACACAATCACAATCACACAATCACAATCACACAATCACAATCACACAATCACAATCACAGAATCACAATCACACAATCACAATCACACAATCACACAATCACACGATCACACAATCACGGTCACTTAATCACGGTCACACAATCACGGTCACACAATCACACAATCACACAATCACAAAATCACACAATCACACAATCACACAGTCACACAATCACTCAATCACACAATAACACACTCACACAATCACACAGTCACAATCACACAGTCGCAACCACACAATCACGGTCACACAATAACGGTAACACAATCACACATTCACACAATCACACAATCACACAATCACACAATCACAAAATCACGATCACACAATCACGGTCACACAATCACGATCACACAATCACGATCACACAATCATGATCACACAATTACGGTCACACAATCACGGTCACACAATCACAGTCACACAATCACACAATCACAATCACGCAATCACACAATCACGATCACACAATCACGATCGCACAATCGCAATCACACAATCGCAATCACACAATCACACAATCACACAATCACACAACCACACAATTCACACAATCTCACAATCACACAATCACACAAGCACACAATCACTCAATCACACAATCACACAATCACAAAATCACACAATCACAATCACACAATCACAATCACACAATCGCAATCACGCAATCACACAATCACACAATCACACAATCACACAATCACACAATCACACAATCACACAATCACACAATCACACAATCACACAATCACACAATCACACAATCACACAATCACACAATCACACAATCACACAATCACACAGTCACACAATCACTCAATCACACAATAACACACTCACACAATCACACAATAACAATCACACAGTCACACAATCACACAATCACACAATTCACACAATCTCACAATCACACAATCACACAATTCACGCAATCTCACAATCACACAATCACAATCGCACAATCACAATTACACAATCTCAATCACACAATCACACAATCACACAATCACACAATCTCACAATCACACAATCACACAATCACACAATCACAATCGCACAATCACAATTACACAATTACACAATCACACAATCACACAATCACACAATCACACAATCACACAATCACACAATCACACAATCACAATCGCACAATCACAATTACACAATCACACAATCACACAATCACACAATCACACAATCACACAATCACACAATCACACAATCACACAATCACACAATCATCAATCACACAATCACGGTCACACAATCACACATTCACACAATCACACAATCACACAATTCACGCAATCTCACAATCACACAATCACAATCGCACAATCACAATTACACAATCTGAATCACACAATCACACAATCACACAATCACACAATCTCACAATCACACAATCACACAATCACACAATCACAATCGCACAATCACAATTACACAATTACACAATCACACAATCACACAATCACACAATCACACAATCACACAATCACACAATCACACTATCATCAATCACACAATCACGGTCACACAATCACACATTCACACAATCACACAATCACACAATCACTCAATCACAAAATCACACAATCACACAAGCACACAATCACTCAATCACACAATCACACAATCACACAATCACACAATCACACAATCACACAATCACACAATCACACAATCACACAATCACAATCACACAATCACAATCACACAATCGCAATCACACAATCGCAATCACACAATCACACAATCACACAATCACACAACCACACAATTCACACAATCTCACAATCACACAATCACACAAGCACACAATCACTCAATCACACAATCACACAATCACAAAATCACACAATCACAATCACACAATCACAATCACACAATCGCAATCACACAATCACACAATCACACAATCACACAATCACACAATCACACAATCACACAATCACACAAGCACACAATCACTCAATTACACAATCACACAATCACACAATCACACAATCACACAATCACACTATCACACAATCACACAATCACACAATCACACAATCACACAATCACACAATCACACAATCACACAATCACTCAATCACAACATCACACAATCACACAAGCCCACAATCACTCAATCACACAATCACACAATCACATAATCACACAATCACACAATCACACAATCACACAATCACAATTACACAATCACACAATCACACAATCACACAATCACACAATCACACAATCACACAATCACACAATCACACAATCACAATTACACAATCACACAATCACACAATCACACAATCACACAATCACACAATCACACAATCACACAATCACACAATCACACAATCACACAATCACACAATCACACAGTCACACAATCACTCAATCACACAATAACACACTCACACAATCACACAGTCACAATCACACAGTCACAATCACACAGTCACAATCACACAGTCACAATCACACAGTCACACAATCACTCAATCACACAATAACACACTCACACAATCACACAGTCACAATCACACAGTCGCAACCACACAATCACGGTCACACAATAACGGTAACACAATCACACATTCACACAATCACACAATCACACAATCACACAATCACAAAATCACGATCACACAATCACGGTCACACAATCACGATCACACAATCACGATCACACAATCATGATCACACAATTACGGTCACACAATCACGGTCACACAATCACAGTCACACAATCACACAATCACAATCACGCAATCACACAATCACGATCACACAATCACGATCGCACAATCGCAATCACACAATCGCAATCACACAATCACACAATCACACAATCACACAACCACACAATTCACACAATCTCACAATCACACAATCACACAAGCACACAATCACTCAATCACACAATCACACAATCACAAAATCACACAATCACAATCACACAATCACAATCACACAATCGCAATCACGCAATCACACAATCACACAATCACACAATCACACAATCACACAATCACACAATCACACAATCACACAATCACACAATCACACAATCACACAATCACACAATCACACAATCACACAATCACACAATCACACAATCACACAGTCACACAATCACTCAATCACACAATAACACACTCACACAATCACACAATAACAATCACACAGTCACACAATCACACAATCACACAATTCACACAATCTCACAATCACACAATCACACAATTCACGCAATCTCACAATCACACAATCACAATCGCACAATCACAATTACACAATCTCAATCACACAATCACACAATCACACAATCACACAATCTCACAATCACACAATCACACAATCACACAATCACAATCGCACAATCACAATTACACAATTACACAATCACACAATCACACAATCACACAATCACACAATCACACAATCACACAATCACACAATCACACAATCACAATCGCACAATCACAATTACACAATCACACAATCACACAATCACACAATCACACAATCACACAATCACACAATCACACAATCACACAATCACACAATCACACAATCATCAATCACACAATCACGGTCACACAATCACACATTCACACAATCACACAATCACACAATTCACGCAATCTCACAATCACACAATCACAATCGCACAATCACAATTACACAATCTGAATCACACAATCACACAATCACACAATCACACAATCTCACAATCACACAATCACACAATCACACAATCACAATCGCACAATCACAATTACACAATTACACAATCACACAATCACACAATCACACAATCACACAATCACACAATCACACAATCACACTATCATCAATCACACAATCACGGTCACACAATCACACATTCACACAATCACACAATCACACAATCACTCAATCACAAAATCACACAATCACACAAGCACACAATCACTCAATCACACAATCACACAATCACACAATCACACAATCACACAATCACACAATCACACAATCACACAATCACACAATCACAATCACAAAATCACAATCACACAATCGCAATCACACAATCGCAATCACACAATCACACAATCACACAATCACACAACCACACAATTCACACAATCTCACAATCACACAATCACACAAGCACACAATCACTCAATCACACAATCACACAATCACAAAATCACACAATCACAATCACACAATCACAATCACACAATCGCAATCACACAATCACACAATCACACAATCACACAATCACACAATCACACAATCACACAATCACACAAGCACACAATCACTCAATTACACAATCACACAATCACACAATCACACAATCACACAATCACACTATCACACAATCACACAATCACACAATCACACAATCACACAATCACACAATCACACAATCACACAATCACTCAATCACAACATCACACAATCACACAAGCCCACAATCACTCAATCACACAATCACACAATCACATAATCACACAATCACACAATCACACAATCACACAATCACAATTACACAATCACACAATCACACAATCACACAATCACACAATCACACAATCACACAATCACACAATCACACAATCACACAATCACACAATCACAATTACACAATCACACAATCACACAATCACACAATCACACAATCACACAATCACACAATCACACAACCACACAATCACACAATCACACAATCACACAATCACACAGTCACACAATCACTCAATCACACAATAACACACTCACACAATCACACAGTCACAATCACACAGTCACAATCACACAGTCACAATCACACAGTCACAATCACACAGTCACACAATCACTCAATCACACAATAACACACTCACACAATCACACAGTCACAATCACACAGTCGCAACCACACAATCACGGTCACACAATAACGGTAACACAATCACACATTCACACAATCACACAATCACACAATCACACAATCACAATCACACAATCACAATCACACAATCACAATCACACAATCACAATCACACAATCACAATCACACAATCACAATCACACAATCACAATCACACAATCACAATCACACAATCACAATCACACAATCACAATCACACAATCACAATCACACAATCACAATCACACAATCACAATCACACAATCACAATCACACAATCACAATCACACAATCACTCAATCACACTATCACACAATCACACAATCACACAATCACAATCACACAATCACAATTACACAATCACACAATCACGCAATCACGCAATCACACAATCACACAAACACACAATCACTCAATCACACGATCACACAACCACACAATCACACAATCACACAATCACACAATCACACAATCACACACTCACACAATCACACAGTCACAATCACACAATCACAATCACACAATCACAATCACACAACCACAATCACACAACCACAATCACACAATCACAATCACACAATCACAATCACACAATCACAATCACACAATCACAATCACACAATCACAATCACACAATCACAATCACACAATCACAATCACACAATCACAATCACACAATCGCAATCACACAATCACACAATCACACAATCACACAATCACACAATCACACAATCACACAATCACACCATCACACAATCACACAATCACACAATCACACAATCACACAATCACACAATCACACAATCACACAATCACAATTACACAATCACACAATCACACAATCACACAATCACAATCACACAATCACACAATCACAATTACACAATCACACAATCACACAATCACACAATCACACAATCACACAATCACTCAATCACACAATCACACAACCACAATCACACAATCACAATCACACAATCACAATCACACAATCACAATCACACAATCACAATCACACAATCACAATCACACAATCACAATCACACAATCACAATCACACAATCACAATCACACAATCACAATCACACAATCACAATCACACAATCACAATCACACAATCACAATCATACAATCACAATCACACAATCACAATCACACAATCACAATCACACAATCACAATCACACAATCACAATCACACAATCACAATCACGCAATCACTCAATCACACAATCACACAATCACATAATCACACAATCACACAATCACAATCACACAATCACAATTACACAATCACACAATCACACAATCACGCAATCATACAATCACACAAACACACAATCACTCAATCACACGATCACACAACCACACAATCACACAATCACACAATCACACAATCACACAATCACACAATCACACACTCACACAATCACACAATTCACACAATCTCATAATCACACAAACACAATCACACAATCACAATCACACAATCACAATCACACAATCAGACAATCACACAATCACACAATCACACAATCACAAACACACAATCACAATCATACAATCACAATCACACAATCGCAATCACACAATCGCAATCACACAAGCACACAATCACACAATCACACAACGACACAATTCACACAATCACACAAGCACACAATCACACAATCACAATCACACAATCACAATCACACAATCACAATCACACAATCGCAATCACACAATCGCAATCACACAATCACACAATCACACAATCACACAACCACACAATTCACACAATCTCACAATCACACAATCACACAAGCACACAATCACTCAATCACACAATCACACAATCGCAAAATCACACAATCACAATCACACAATCACAATCACACAATCGCAATCACACAATCACACAATCACACAATCACACAATCACACAATCACTCTATCACAAAATCACACAATCACACAATCACACAAGCACACAATCACTCAATCACACAATCACAAAATCACACAATCACACAATCACACAATCACACAATCACAATCGCACAATCACAATTACACAATCACAGAATCACACAATCACACAATCACACAATCACACAATCACACAATCACACAATCACACAACCACACAATCACACAATCACAATCACACAATCACAATCACACAATCACAATCACACAATCGCAATCACACAATCACACAATCACACAATCACACAACGACACAATTCACACAATCACACAAGCACACAATCACACAATCGCAATCACACAATCACAATCACACAATCACAATCGCACAATCGCAATCACACAATCGCAATCACACAATCACACAATCACACAATCACACAATCACACAATCACACAATCACACAATCACACAAGCACACAATCACTCAATCACGCAATCACACAATCACACAATCACACAATCACACAATCACACTATCACACAATCACACAATCACACAATCACACAATCACACAATCACACAATCACACAATCACACAATCACACAATCACACAATCACACAATCACACAATTCACACAATCTCACAATCACACAATCACACAATCACAATCACACAATCACAATCACACAATCACACAATCACACAATCACACAATCTCACAATCACACAATCACACAATCACACAATCACACAATCACAATCGCACAATCACAATTACACAATCACACAATCTCACAATCACACAATCACACAATCACACAATCACAATCGCACAATCACACTTACACAATCACACAATCACACAATCACACAATCACACAATCACATAATTCACACAATCTCACAATCACACAATCACACAATCACACAATCACACCATCACAATCACACAATCACACAATCACACAATCACACAATCACACAATCAGACAATCTCACAATCACACAAGCACACAATCACTCAATCACACAATCACACAATCATCAATCACACAATCACGGTCACACAATCACACAATCACACAATCACACAATCACACAATCACACAATCACACAATCACACAATCACACAATCACTCAATCACAACATCACACAATCACACAAGCCCACAATCACTCAATCACACAATCACACAATCACATAATCACACAATCACACAATCACACAATCACACAATCACAATTACACAATCACACAATCACACAATCACACAATCACACAATCACAATTACACAATCACACAATCACACAATCACACAATCACACAATCACACAATCACACAATGCCACAATCACACAATCACACAATCACACAGTCACACAATCACACAATCACAATTACACAATCACACAATCACACAATCACACAATCACACAATCACACAATCACACAATCACACAATCACACAATCACACAATCACACAATCACACAGTCACACAATCACTCAATCACACAATAACACACTCACACAATCACACAGTCACAATCACACAGTCACAATCACACAGTCACAATCACACAGTCGCAACCACACAATCACGGTCACACAATCACGGTCACACAATAACGGTAACACAATCACACATTCACACAATCACACAATCACACAATCACACAACCACGATCACACAATCACGGTCACACAATCACGATCACACAATCACGATCACACAATCATGATCACACAATTACGGTCACACAATGACGGTCACACAATCACAGTCACACAATCACACAATCACAATCACAATCACATAATCACAATCACACAATCACAATCACATAATCACAATCACACAATCGCAATCACACAATCACACAATCACACAATCACACAATCACACAATTCACACAATCTCACAATCACACAATCACACAATCACACAATCACACAATCACAATCAAACAATCACACAATCACACAATCACACAATCTCACAATAACACAATCACACAATCACACAATCACAATCGCACAATCACAATAACACAATCACACAATCTCACAATCACACAATCACACAATCACAATCGCACAATCACAATTACACAATCACACAATCACACAATCACACAATCACACAATCACACAATCACGCAATTCACACAATCTCACAATCACACAATCACACAATCACACAATCACACAATCACAATCACACTATCACACAATCACACAATCACACAATCACACAATCACACAATCTCACAATCACACAATCACACGATCACAATCGCACAATCACAATTACACAATCACACAATCACACAATCACGCAATCACAGAATCACACAATCACACAATCGCACAATCACACAATCACACAATCACACCATCATCAATCACACAATCACGGTCACACAATCACACATTCACACAATCACACAATCACACAATCACACAATTCACACAATCTCACAATCACACAATCACACACTCACACAATCACACAGACACTATCACACAATCACAATCACACAATCACAACCACACAATCACACAATCACACAATCACAATCACACAATCACAATCACACAATCACAATCACACAATCACAATCACTCAATCACAATCACAGAATCACAATCACACAATCACAATCACACAATCACACAATCACACGATCACACAATCACGGTCACTCAATCACGGTCACTTAATCACGGTCACACAATCACGGTCACACAATCACACAATCACACAATCACAAAATCACACAATCACACAATCACACAGTCACACAATCACTCAATCACACAATAACACACTCACACAATCACACAGTCACAATCACACAGTCGCAACCACACAATCACGGTCACACAATAACGGTAACACAATCACACATTCACACAATCACACAATCACACAATCACACAATCACAAAATCACGATCACACAATCACGGTCACACAATCACGATCACACAATCACGATCACACAATCATGATCACACAATTACGGTCACACAATCACGGTCACACAATCACAGTCACACAATCACACAATCACAATCACGCAATCACACAATCACGATCACACAATCACGATCGCACAACTACACAATCACGCAATCACACAATCACACAATCACACAATCACACAATCACACAATCACACAATCACACAATCACACAATCACACAATCACACAATCACACAATCACACAATCACACAATCACACAATTCACGCAATCTCACAATCACACAATCACAATCGCACAATCACAATTACACAATCTCAATCACACAATCACACAATCACACAATCACACAATCTCACAATCACACAATCACACAATCACACAATCACACAATCACACAATCACACAATCACACAATCATCAATCACACAATCACGGTCACACAATCACACATTCACACAATCACACAATCACACAATTCACGCAATCTCACAATCACACAATCACAATCGCACAATCACAATTACACAATCTCAATCACACAATCACACAATCACACAATCACACAATCTCACAATCACACAATCACACAATCACACAATCACAATCGCACAATCACAATTACACAATTACACAATCACACAATCACACAATCACACAATCACACAATCACACAATCACACAATCACACTATCATCAATCACACAATCACGGTCACACAATCACACATTCACACAATCACACAATCACACAATCACTCAATCACAAAATCACACAATCACACAAGCACACAATCACTCAATCACACAATCACACAATCACACAATCACACAATCACACAATCACACAATCACACAATCACACAATCACACAATCACACAATCACACAATCACACAATCACACAATCATCAATCACACAATCACGGTCACACAATCACACATTCACACAATCACACAATCACACAATCACTCAATCACAAAATCACACAATCACACAAGCACACAATCACTCAATCACACAATCACACAATCACACAATCACACAATCACACAATCACACAATCACACAATCACACAATCACACAATCACACAATCACACAATCACACAATCACACAATCACACAATCACACAATCACACAATCACACAATCACACAATCACACAATCACACAATCACACAATCACTCAATCACAAAATCACACAGTCACACAAGCACACAATCACTCAATCACACAATCACACAGTCACACAATCACTCAATCACACAATAACACACTCACACAATTACACAGTCACAATCACACAGTCGCAACCACACAATCACGGTCACACAACAACGGTAACACAATCACACATTCACACAATCACACAATCACACAATCACACAATCACGATCACACAATCACGGTCACACAATCACGATCACACAATCACTATCACACAATCATGATCACACAATTACGGTCACACAATCACAGACACACAATCACACAATCACAATCACAATCACATAATCACAATCACACAATCGCAATCACACAATCACACAATCACACAATCACACAATCACACAATTCACACAATCTCACAATCACACAATCACACAATCACACAATCACACAATCACACAATCACAATCACACAATCACACAATCACACAATCACACAATCTCACAATCACACAATCACACAATCACACAATCACAATCGCACAATCACAATTACACAATCACACAATCTCACAATCACACAATCACACAATCACACAATCACAATCGCACAATCACAATTACACAATCACACAATCACACAATCACACAATCACACAATCACGCAATTCACACAATCTCACAATCACACAATCACACAATCACACAATCACAATCACACAATCACACAATCACACAATCACACAATCACACAATCACACAATCACACAATCTCACAATCACACAATCACACAATCACAATCGCACAATCACAATAACACAATCACACAATCACGCAATCACAGAATCACACAATCACACAATCGCACAATCACACAATCACACAATCACACCATCATCAATCACACAATCACGGTCACACAATCACACATTCACACAATCACACAATCACACAATTCACACAATCTCACAATCACACAATCACACACTCACACAATCACACAGACACTATCACACAATCACAATCACACAATCACAATCACACAATCACACAATCACACAATCACACAATCACACAATCACACAGTCACACAATCACACAATCACACAATCACACAATCACACAATCACAATCGCACAATCACACAATCACACAATCACACAGTCACACAATCACACAACCACACAATCACACAATCACACAATCACACAATCACACACTCACACAATCACACACTCACACAATCACACAATCACACAATCACACAATCACACAATCACACAATTCACACAATCTCACAATCACACAATCACACAATCACAATCACACAATCACACAATCACACAATCACACAATCACACAATCACACAATCACACAATCACACAATCACACAATCACACTATCACACAATTACACATTCACACAATCTCATAATCACACAATCACAATCACACAATCACAATCACACAATCACAATCACACAATCACAATCACACAATCACAATCACACAATCACAATCACACAATCACAATCACACAATCACACAATCACACAATCACACAATCACACAATCACACAATCACAATCACACAATCACAATCACACAATCACAATCACACAATCGCAATCACACAATCACACAATCACACAATCACACAACGACACAATTCACACAATCACACAAGCACACAATCACACAATCGCAATCACACAATCACAATCACACAATCACAATCGCACAATCGCAATCACACAATCGCAATCACACAATCACACAATCACACAATCACACAATCACACAATCACACAATCACACAATCACACAAGCACACAATCACTCAATCACGCAATCACACAATCACACAATCACACAATCACACAATCACACTATCACACAATCACACAATCACACAATCACACAATCACACAATCACACAATCACACAATCACACAATCACACAATCACACAATCACACAATTCACACAATCTCACAATCACACAATCACACAATCACAATCACACAATCACAATCACACAATCACACAATCACACAATCACACAATCTCACAATCACACAATCACACAATCACACAATCACACAATCACAATCGCACAATCACAATTACACAATCACACAATCTCACAATCACACAATCACACAATCACACAATCACAATCGCACAATCACACTTACACAATCACACAATCACACAATCACACAATCACACAATCACATAATTCACACAATCTCACAATCACACAATCACACAATCACACAATCACACCATCACAATCACACAATCACACAATCACACAATCACACAATCACACAATCAGACAATCTCACAATCACACAAGCACACAATCACTCAATCACACAATCACACAATCATCAATCACACAATCACGGTCACACAATCACACAATCACACAATCACACAATCACACAATCACACAATCACACAATCACACAATCACACAATCACTCAATCACAACATCACACAATCACACAAGCCCACAATCACTCAATCACACAATCACACAATCACATAATCACACAATCACACAATCACACAATCACACAATCACAATTACACAATCACACAATCACACAATCACACAATCACACAATCACAATTACACAATCACACAATCACACAATCACACAATCACACAATCACACAATCACACAATGCCACAATCACACAATCACACAATCACACAATCACACAATCACACAATCACAATTACACAATCACACAATCACACAATCACACAATCACACAATCACACAATCACACAATCACACAATCACACAATCACACAATCACACAATCACACAGTCACACAATCACTCAATCACACAATAACACACTCACACAATCACACAGTCACAATCACACAGTCACAATCACACAGTCGCAACCACACAATCACGGTCACACAATCACGGTCACACAATAACGGTAACACAATCACACATTCACACAATCACACAATCACACAATCACACAACCACGATCACACAATCACGGTCACACAATCACGATCACACAATCACGATCACACAATCATGATCACACAATTACGGTCACACAATGACGGTCACACAATCACAGTCACACAATCACACAATCACAATCACAATCACATAATCACAATCACACAATCACAATCACATAATCACAATCACACAATCGCAATCACACAATCACACAATCACACAATCACACAATCACACAATTCACACAATCTCACAATCACACAATCACACAATCACACAATCACACAATCACAATCAAACAATCACACAATCACACAATCACACAATCTCACAATAACACAATCACACAATCACACAATCACAATCGCACAATCACAATAACACAATCACACAATCTCACAATCACACAATCACACAATCACAATCGCACAATCACAATTACACAATCACACAATCACACAATCACACAATCACACAATCACACAATCACGCAATTCACACAATCTCACAATCACACAATCACACAATCACACAATCACACAATCACAATCACACTATCACACAATCACACAATCACACAATCACACAATCACACAATCTCACAATCACACAATCACACGATCACAATCGCACAATCACAATTACACAATCACACAATCACACAATCACGCAATCACAGAATCACACAATCACACAATCGCACAATCACACAATCACACAATCACACCATCATCAATCACACAATCACGGTCACACAATCACACATTCACACAATCACACAATCACACAATCACACAATTCACACAATCTCACAATCACACAATCACACACTCACACAATCACACAGACACTATCACACAATCACAATCACACAATCACAACCACACAATCACACAATCACACAATCACAATCACACAATCACAATCACACAATCACAATCACACAATCACAATCACACAATCACAATCACAGAATCACAATCACACAATCACAATCACACAATCACACAATCACACGATCACACAATCACGGTCACTCAATCACGGTCACTTAATCACGGTCACACAATCACGGTCACACAATCACACAATCACACAATCACAAAATCACACAATCACACAATCACACAGTCACACAATCACTCAATCACACAATAACACACTCACACAATCACACAGTCACAATCACACAGTCGCAACCACACAATCACGGTCACACAATAACGGTAACACAATCACACATTCACACAATCACACAATCACACAATCACACAATCACAAAATCACGATCACACAATCACGGTCACACAATCACGATCACACAATCACGATCACACAATCATGATCACACAATTACGGTCACACAATCACGGTCACACAATCACAGTCACACAATCACGCAATCACAATCACGCAATCACACAATCACGATCACACAATCACGATCGCACAACTACACAATCACGCAATCACACAATCACACAATCACACAATCACACAATCACACAATCACACAATCACACAATCACACAATCACACAATCACACAATCACACAATCACACAATCACACAATTCACGCAATCTCACAATCACACAATCACAATCGCACAATCACAATTACACAATCTCAATCACACAATCACACAATCACACAATCACACAATCTCACAATCACACAATCACACAATCACACAATCACAATCGCACAATCACAATTACACAATTACACAATCACACAATCACACAATCACACAATCACACAATCACACAATCACACAATCACACAATCACAATCGCACAATCACAATTACACAATCACACAATCACACAATCACACAATCACACAATCACACAATCACACAATCACACAATCACACAATCATCAATCACACAATCACGGTCACACAATCACACATTCACACAATCACACAATCACACAATTCACGCAATCTCACAATCACACAATCACAATCGCACAATCACAATTACACAATCTCAATCACACAATCACACAATCACACAATCACACAATCTCACAATCACACAATCACACAATCACACAATCACAATCGCACAATCACAATTACACAATTACACAATCACACAATCACACAATCACACAATCACACAATCACACAATCACACAATCACACTATCATCAATCACACAATCACGGTCACACAATCACACATTCACACAATCACACAATCACACAATCACTCAATCACAAAATCACACAATCACACAAGCACACAATCACTCAATCACACAATCACACAATCACACAATCACACAATCACACAATCACACAATCACACAATCACACAATCACACAATCACACAATCACACAATCACACAATCATCAATCACACAATCACGGTCACACAATCACACATTCACACAATCACACAATCACACAATCACTCAATCACAAAATCACACAATCACACAAGCACACAATCACTCAATCACACAATCACACAATCACACAATCACACAATCACACAATCACACAATCACACAATCACACAATCACACAATCACACAATCACACAATCACACAATCACACAATCACACAATCACACAATCACACAATCACACAATCACACAATCACACAATCACACAATCACACAATCACACAATCACACAATCACTCAATCACAAAATCACACAGTCACACAAGCACACAATCACTCAATCACACAATCACACAGTCACACAATCACTCAATCACACAATAACACACTCACACAATTACACAGTCACAATCACACAGTCGCAACCACACAATCACGGTCACACAACAACGGTAACACAATCACACATTCACACAATCACACAATCACACAATCACACAATCACGATCACACAATCACGGTCACACAATCACGATCACACAATCACTATCACACAATCATGATCACACAATTACGGTCACACAATCACAGACACACAATCACACAATCACAATCACAATCACATAATCACAATCACACAATCGCAATCACACAATCACACAATCACACAATCACACAATCACACAATTCACACAATCTCACAATCACACAATCACACAATCACACAATCACACAATCACACAATCACAATCACACAATCACACAATCACACAATCACACAATCTCACAATCACACAATCACACAATCACACAATCACAATCGCACAATCACAATTACACAATCACACAATCTCACAATCACACAATCACACAATCACACAATCACAATCGCACAATCACAATTACACAATCACACAATCACACAATCACACAATCACACAATCACACAATCACGCAATTCACACAATCTCACAATCACACAATCACACAATCACAATCACACAATCACACAATCACACAATCACACAATCACACAATCACACAATCACACAATCTCACAATCACACAATCACACAATCACAATCGCACAATCACAATAACACAATCACACAATCACGCAATCACAGAATCACACAATCACACAATCGCACAATCACACAATCACACAATCACACCATCATCAATCACACAATCACGGTCACACAATCACACATTCACACAATCACACAATCACACAATTCACACAATCTCACAATCACACAATCACACACTCACACAATCACACAGACACTATCACACAATCACAATCACACAATCACAATCACACAATCACAATCACACAATCACACAATCACACAATCACACAATCACACAATCACACAGTCACACAATCACACAATCACACAATCACACAATCACACAATCACAATCGCACAATCACACAATCACACAATCACACAGTCACACAATCACACAACCACACAATCACACAATCACACAATCACACAATCACACACTCACACAATCACACACTCACACAATCACACAGACACTATCACACAATCACACAATCACACAATCACACAATCACACAATCACACAATCACACAATCACACAATCACACAATCACACAATCACACAATCACACAATCACACAATCACACAATCACACAATCACACAATCACACAATCACACAATCACACAATCACACAATCACACAATCACACAATCACACAATCACACAATCACTCAATCACAAAATCACACAATCACACAAGCACACAATCACTCAATCACACAATCACACAGTCACACAATCACTCAATCACACAATAACACACTCACACAATTACACAGTCACAATCACACAGTCGCAACCACACAATCACGGTCACACAACAACGGTAACACAATCACACATTCACACAATCACACAATCACACAATCACACAATCACGATCACACAATCACGGTCACACAATCACGATCACACAATCACTATCACACAATCATGATCACACAATTACGGTCACACAATCACAGACACACAATCACACAATCACAATCACAATCACATAATCACAATCACACAATCGCAATCACACAATCACACAATCACACAATCACACAATCACACAATTCACACAATCTCACAATCACACAATCACACAATCACACAATCACACAATCACACAATCACAATCACACAATCACACAATCACACAATCACACAATCTCACAATCACACAATCACACAATCACACAATCACAATCGCACAATCACAATTACACAATCACACAATCTCACAATCACACAATCACACAATCACACAATCACAATCGCACAATCACAATTACACAATCACACAATCACACAATCACACAATCACACAATCACGCAATTCACACAATCTCACAATCACACAATCACACAATCACACAATCACAATCACACAATCACACAATCACACAATCACACAATCACACAATCACACAATCACACAATCTCACAATCACACAATCACACAATCACAATCGCACAATCACAATAACACAATCACACAATCACGCAATCACAGAATCACACAATCACACAATCGCACAATCACACAATCACACAATCACACCATCATCAATCACACAATCACGGTCACACAATCACACATTCACACAATCACACAATCACACAATTCACACAATCTCACAATCACACAATCATACACTCACACAATCACACAGACACTATCACACAATCACAATCACACAATCACAATCACACAATCACACAATCCCACAATCACACAATCACAATCACACAATCACAATCACACAATCACAATCACACAATCACAATCACACAATCACACAATCACACGATCACACAATCACGGTCACTCAATCACGGTCACTCAATCACGGTCACACAATCACGGTCACAAAATCGCGGTCACACAATCACGGTCACACAATCACACAATCACACAATCACACAATCACACAATCACACAATCACACAATCAGACAATCACACAATCACACAATCACAATCACACAATCACACAGTCACACAATCACACAACCACACAATCACACACTCACACAATCACACAGACACTATGACACAATCACACAGACACTATCACACAATCACAATCACACAATCACAATCACACAATCACAATCGCACAATCACACAATCACACGATCACACAATCACGGTCACTCAATCACGGTCACTCAATCACAGTCACACAATCACGGTCACAAAATCGCGGTCACACAATCACGGACACACAATCACACATTCACACAATCACAAAATCACACAATCACACAATCACACAGTCACACAATCACTCAATCACACAATAACACACTCACACAATCACATAGTCACAATCACACAGTCGCAACCACACAATCACGGTCACACAATAACGGTAACACAATCACACATTCACACAATCACACAATCACACAATCACAAAATCACGATCACACAATCACGGTCACACAATCACGATCACACAATCACGATCACACAATCATGATCACACAATTACGGTCACACAATCACGGTCACACAATCACAGTCACACAATCACACCATCACAATCACGCAATCACACATTCACGATCACACAATCACGATCGCACAACCACACAATCACGCAATCACACAATCACACAATCACACAATCACACAATCACACAATCACACAATCACGCAATCACACAATCACACAATCACACAATCACACAATCACACAATCACACAATCACACAATCACACAATCACACAATCACACAATCACACAATCACACAATCACACAATCACACAATCACACAATCACACATTCACACAATCACACAATCACACAATCACACAATCACGATCACACAATCACGGTCACACAATCACGATCCCCACAATCACGATCACACAATCATGATCACACAATTACGGCCACACAATGACGGTCACACAATCACAGTCACACAATCACACAATCACAATCACATAATCACAATCACACAATCGCAATCACACAATCACACAATCACACAATCACACAATCACACAATCACACAATCACACAATCACACAATTCACACAATCTCACAATCACACAATCACACAATCACACAATCACACAATCACAATCACACAATCACACAATCACACAATCACTCAATCACAAAATCACACAATCCCACAAGCACACAATCACTGAATCAAACAATCACACATCACACAATCACACAATCACAATCGCACAATCACAATTACACAATCACACAATCACACAATCACACAATCACACAATTCACACAATCTCACAATCACACAATCACACAATCACACAATCACACAATCACAATCACACAATCACACAATCACACAATCACACAATCACACAATCACACAATCACACAATCACACAATCACACAATCACACAATCACACAATCTCACAATCACACAAGCACACAATCACTCAATCGCACAATCACACAATCACACAATCACACAATCACACAATCACACAATCACACAATCACACAATCACACAATCACAATCGCACAATCACACAATCACACAATCACACAGTCACACAATCACACAATCACACAATCACACAATCACACAATCACACAATCACACAATCACACAGTCACACAATCACTCAATCACACAATAACACACTCACACAATCACACAGTCACAATCACACAGTCACACAATCACTCAATCACACAATAACACACTCACACAATCACACAGTCACAATCACACAGTCGCAACCACACAATCACACAATCACACAATCACACAATCACAATCGCACAATCACAATTACACAATCACACAATCTCACAATCACACAATCACACAATCACACAATCACACAATCACAATCGCACAATCACAATTACACAATCACACAATCACACAATCACACAATCACACAATCACACAATCACACAATCACACAATCACACAATCACACAATCACACAATTCACACAATCTCACAATCACACAATCACACAATCACACAATCACACAATCGCAATCACACAATCACACAATCACACAATCACACAATCACACAATCACACAATCACACAATCACACAATCTCACAATCACACAATCACACAATCACAATCGCACAATCACAATTACACAATCACACAATCACACAATCACAGAATCACACCATCACACAATCACACAATCACACAATCACACCATCATCAATCACACAATCACGGTCACACAATCACGATCACACAATCACGATCATACAATCATGATCACACAATTACGGTCACACAATGACGGTCACACAATCACAGTCACACAATCACACAATCACAATCACAATCACATAATCACAATCACACAATCGCAATCACACAATCACACAATCACACAATCACACAATCACACAATTCACACAATCTCACAATCACACAATCACACAATCACACAATCACACAATCACAATCACGCAATCACACAATCACACAATCACACAATCACACAACCACAATCGCACAATCACAATTACACAATCACACAATCTCACAATCACACAATCACACAATCACACAATCACAATCGCACAATCACAATTACACAATCACACAATCACACAATCACACAATCACACAATCACACAATCACACAATCACACAATCACACAATCACACAATTCACACAATCTCACAATCACACAATCACACAATCACACAATCACACAATCACAATCACACAATCACACAATCACACAATCACACAATCACACAATCACACAATCACACAATCTCACAATCACACAATCACACAATCACAATCGCACAATCACAATTACACAATCACACAATCACACAATCACAGAATCACACAATCACACAATCACACAATCACACAATCACACCATCATCAATCACACAATCACGGTCACACAATCACACATTCACACAATCACACAATCACACAATTCACACAATCTCACAATCACACAATCACAATCGCACAATCACAATTACACAATCACAATCACACAATCACACAATCACACAATCACACAATCTCACAATCACACAATCACACAATCACACAATCACAATCGCACAATCACAATTACACAATCACACAATCAAACAATCACACAATCACACAATCACACAATCACACAATCATCAATCACACAATCACGGTCACACAATCACACATTCACACAATCACACAATCACACAATCACTCAATCACAAAATCACACCATCACACAAGCACACAATCACTCAATCACACAATCACACAATCTCACAATCACACAATCACACAATCACAATCGCACAATCACAATTACACAATCACACAATCACACAATCACAGAATCACACAATCACACAATCACACAATCACACCATCATCAATCACACAATCACGGTCACACAATCACACATTCACACAATCACACAATCACACATTCACACAATCACACAATCACAATCACACAATCACACAATCACACAATCACACAATCACACAGTCACACAATCACACAATCACACACTCACACAATCACACAGACACTATCACATAATCACAATCACACAATCACAATCACACAATCACAATCACACAATCACAATCACACAATCACAATCACACAATCACAATCACACAATCACACATCACACGATCACACAATCACGGTCACTCAATCACGGTCACTCAATCACGGTCACACAATCACGGTCACAAAATCGCGGTCACACAATCACGGTCACACAATCACACAATCACACAATCACAAAATCACACAATCACACAATCACACAATCACACAATCACACAATCACACAATCACACAATCACACAATCACACAATCACACAATCACACAATCACACAATCACACAATCACACAATCACACAATCACACAGTCACACAATCACACAATCACACAATCACACAATCACACAATCACACAATCACAATCGCACAATCACACAATCACACAATCACACAGTCACACAATCACACAACCACACAATCACACAATCACACAATCACACAATCACACAATCACACAATCACACAATCACACAATCACACAATCACACAATTCACACAATCTCACAATCACACAATCACACAATCACACAATCACACAATCACACAATCACACAATCACAATCACACAATCACACAATCACACAATCACACAATCTCACAATCACGCAATCACACAATCACACAATCACAATCGCACAATCACAATTACACAATCACACAATCTCACAATCACACAATCACACAATCACACAATCACACAATCACACAATCACAAAATCACACAATCACACAAGCACACAATCACTCAATCACACAATCACACAATCTCACAATCACACAATCACACAATCACAATCGCACAATCACAATTACACAATCACACAATCACACAATCACAGAATCACACAATCACACAATCACACCATCATCAATCACACAATCACGGTCACACAATCACACATTCACACAATCACACAATCACACATTCACACAATCACACAATCACACAATCACACAATTCACACAATCTCACAATCACACAATCACAATCGCACAATCACAATTACACCATCCCAATCACACAATCACACAATCACACAATCACACAATCTCACAATCACACAATCACACAATCACACAATCACAATCGCACAATCACAATTACACAATCACACAATCACACAATCACACAACCCCACAATCACACAATCACACAATCATCAATCACACAATCACGGTCACACAATCACACATTCACACAATCACACAATCACACAATCACTCAATCACAAAATCACACAATCACACAAGCACACAATCACTCAATCACACAATCACACAATCACACAATCACACAATCACTCAATCACACAATCACACAATCACACAATCACACAATCACACAATCACACAATCACACAATCACACAATCACACAATCACACAATCACTCAATCACACAATCACACAATCTCACAATCACACAATCACACAATCACACAGTCATACAATTACACCAGCACAATCACGCAATCACACAATCACGCAATCACACAATCACACAATCACACAATCACACAGTCACACAATCACACAATCACACAATCACACAATCACACAATCACACAATCACACAATCACACAATCACACAATCACACAATCACACAATCACACAATCACACAATCACACAATCACACAATCACACAATCACAAAATCACGATCACACAATCACGGTCACACAATCACGATCACACAATCACGATCACACAATCATGATCACACAATTACGGTCACACAATCACGGTCACACAATCACGATCACACAATCATGATCACACAATTACGGTCACACAATGACGGTCACACAATCACAGTCACACAATCACAGTCACACAATCACACAATCACAATCACAATCACATAATCACAATCACACAATCGCAATCACACAATCACACAATCACACAATCACACAATCACACAGTCACACAATCACTCAATCACACAATAACACACTCACACAATCACACAGTCACAATCACACAGTCACACAATCACTCAATCACACAATAATACGCTCACACAATCACACAGTCACAATCACACAGTCGCAACCACACAATCACGGTCACACAATCACGGTCACACAATAACGGTAACACAATCACACATTCACACAATCACACAATCACACAATCACACAATCACACAATCACGATCACACAATCACGATCACACAATCACGATCACACAATCACGATCACACAATCATGATCACACAATTACGGTCACACAATGACGGTCACACAATCACAGTCACACAATCACACAATCACAATCACAATCACATAATCACAATCACACAATCGCAATCACACAATCACACAATCACACAATCACACAATCACACAATCACACAATTCACACAATCTCACAATCACACAATCACACAATCACACAATCACACAATCACACAATCACAATCACACAATCACACAATCACACAATCACACAATCTCACAATCACACAATCACACAATCACACAATCACAATCGCACAATCACAATTACACAATCACACAATCACACAATCACACAATTCACACAATCTCACAATCACACAATCACACAATCACACAATCACACAATCACAATCACACAATCACACAATCACACAATCACACAATCACACAATCACACCATCTCACAATCACACAATCACTCAATCACAATCGCACAATCACAATTATACAATCACAGAATCACACAATCACACAATCACACAATCACACAATCACACAATCACACCATCATCAATCACACAATCACGGTCACACAATCACACATTCACACAATCACACAATCACACAATTCACACAATCTCACAATCACACAATCACAATCGCACAATCACAATTACACAATCACAATCACACAGTCACACAATCACACAATCACACAATCTCACAATCACACAATCACACAATCACACAATCACAATCGCACAATCACAATTACACAATCACACAATCACACCATCATCAATCACACAATCACGGTCACACAATCACACAATCATCAATCACACATTCACGGTCACACAATCACACATTCACACAGTCATACAATCACACCATCACAATCACGCAATCACATAATCACACAATCACACAATCACACAATCACACAATCACACAATGACACAATTCACACAATCTCACAATCACACAACCACACAATCACACAATCACACAATCACACAATCACAATCACACAATCACACAATCACACAATCACACAATCACACAATCACACAATCACACAATCTCACAATCACACAATCACACAATCACAATCGCACAATCACAATTATACAATCACACAATCACACAATCACAGAATCACAGAATCACACAATCACACAATCACACAATCACACCATCATCATTCACACAATCACGGTCACACAATCACACATTCACACAATCACACAATCACACAATTCACACAATCTCACAATCACACAATCACAATCGCACAATCACAATTACACAATCACAATCACACAATCACACAATCACACAATCACACAATCACACAATCTCACAATCACACAATCACACAATCACACAATCACAATAGCACAATCACAATTACACAATCACACAATCACACAATCACACAATCACACAATCACACAATCACACAATCACACAATCACACAATCACACAATCACACAATCACACAATCACACAATCACACAATCACACAATCACACAATCACACAATCACACAATCATCAATCACACAATCACGGTCAGACAATCACACATTCACACAATCACACATTCACACAATCACACAATGACACAATCACTCAATCACAAAATCACACAATCACACAAGCACACAATCACACAATCACACAATCACACAATCACACAATCACACAATCACACAATCACACAATCACACAATCACACAATCACACAATCACACAATCACAATCACACAATCACACAATCACACAATCACACAATCACACAATCACACAATCTCACAATCACACAATCACACAATCACAATCGCACAATCACAATTACACAATCACACAATCACACAATCACAGAATCACACAATCACACCATCATCAATCACACAATCACGGTCACACAATCACACATTCACACAATCACACAATCACACAATTCACACAATCTCACAATCACACAATCACAATCGCACAATCACAATCACACAATCACACAATCACACGATCACACAATCACGGTCACTCAATCACGGTCACTCAATCACGGTCACACAATCACGGTCACTAAATCGCGGTCACACAATCACGGTCACACAATCACACAATCACACAATCACAAAATCACACAATCACACAATCACACAGTCACACAATCACTCAATCACACAATAACGCACTCACACAATCACACAGTCACAATCACACAGTCGCAACCACACAATCACGGTCACACAATAACGGTAACACAATCACACATTCACACAATCACACAATCACACAATCACACAATCACACAATCACACAATCACACAATCACACAATCACACAATCACACAATCACACAATCACACAATCATCAATCACACAATCACGGTCACACAATCACACATTCACACAATCACACAATCACACAATCACTCAATCACAAAATCGCACAATCACACAAGCACACAATCACACAATCACACAATCACACAATCACACAATCACACAATCACACAATCACACAATCTCACAATCACACAATCACAAAATCACACAATCACACAAGCACACAATCACTCAATCACACAATCACACAATCTCACAATCACACAATCACACAATCACAATCGCACAATCACAATTACACAATCACACAATCACACAATCACACAATCACACAATCACACCATCATCAATCACACAATCACGGTCACACAATCACACATTCACACAATCACACAATCACACATTCACACAATCACACAATCACACTATCACACAATTCACACAATCTCACAATCACACAATCACAATCGCACAATCACAATTACACAATCACAATCACACAATCACACAATCACACAATCACACAATCACACAATCTCACAATCACACGATCACACAATCACACAATCACAATCGCACAATCACAATTACACAACCACACAATCACACAATCACACAATCACACAATCACACAATCACACAATCACACAATCACACAATCACACAATCATCAATCACACAATCACGGTCACACAATCACACATTCACACAATCACACAATCACACAATCACACAATCACAATCGCACAATCACACAATCACACAATCACACAGTCGCACAATCACACAACCACACAATCATACAATCACACAATCACACAGACACTATCACACAATCACAATCACACAATCACAATCACACAATCACAATCACACAATCACACAATCACACGATCACACAATCACGGTCACTCAATCACGGTCACTCAATCACGGTCACACAATCACGGTCACAAAATCGCGGTCACACAATCACGGTCATACAATCACACAATCACACAATCGCAAAATCACACAATCACAGAATCACACAGTCACACAATCACTCAATCATACAATAACACACTCACACAATCACACAGTCACAATCACACAGTCGGAACCACACAATCACGGTCACACAATAACGATAACACAATCACACATTCACACAATCACACAATCACACAATCACACAATCACACAATCACACAATCACACAATCACACAATCACACAATCACACAATCACACAATCACACAATCACACAATCACACAATCACACAATCACACAATCACACAATCACACAATCACACAATCACACAATCACACAATCACACAATCATCAATCACACAATCACGGTCACACAATCACACATTCACACAATCACACAATGACACAATCACTCAATCACAAAATCACACAATCACACAAGCACACAATCACACAATCACACAATCACACAATCACACAATCACACAATCACACAATCACACAATCACACAATCACACAATCACACAATCACACAATCACACAGTCACAATCACACAATCACACAATCACACAATCACACAATCACACAATCACACAATCTCACAATCACACAATCACACAATCACAATCGCACAATCACAATTACACAATCACACAATCACACAATCACAGAATCACACAATCACACCATCATCAATCACACAATCACGGTCACACAATCACACATTCACACAATCACACAATCACACAATTCCCACAATCTCACAATCACACAATCACAATCGCACAATCACAATCACACAATCACACAATCACACGATCACACAATCACGGTCACTCAATCACGGTCACTCAATCACGGTCACACAATCACGGTCACTAAATCGCGGTCACACAATCACGGTCACACAATCACACAATCACACAATCACAAAATCACACAATCACACAATCACACAGTCACACAATCACTCAATCACACAATAACGCACTCACACAATCACACAGTCACAATCACACAGTCGCAACCACACAATCACGGTCACACAATAACGGTAACACAATCACACATTCACACAATCACACAATCACACAATCACACAATCACACAATCACACAATCACACAATCACACAATCACACAATCACACAATCACACAATCACACAATCACACAATCATCAATCACACAATCACGGTCACACAATCACACATTCACACAATCACACAATCACACAATCACTCAATCACAAAATCGCACAATCACACAAGCACACAATCACACAATCACACAATCACACAATCACACAATCACACAATCACACAATCTCACAATCACACAATCACAAAATCACACAATCACACAAGCACACAATCACTCAATCACACAATCACACAATCTCACAATCACACAATCACACAATCACAATCGCACAATCACAATTACACAATCACACAATCACACAATCACACAATCACAGAATCACACAATCACACAATCACACCATCATCAATCACACAATCACGGTCACACAATCACACATTCACACAATCACACAATCACACATTCACACAATCACACAATCACACAATCACACAATTCACACAATCTCACAATCACACAATCACAATCGCACAATCACAATTACACAATCACAATCACACAATCACACAATCACACAATCACACAATCACACAATCTCACAATCACACGATCACACAATCACACAATCACAATCGCACAATCACAATTACACAACCACACAATCACACAATCAGACAATCACACAATCACACAATCACACAATCACACAATCATCAATCACACAATCACGGTCACACAATCACACATTCACACAATCACACAATCACACAATCACTCAATCACAAAATCACACAATCACACAAGCACACAATCACTCAATCACACAATCACACAATCACACAATCACACAATCACACAATCACACAATCACACAATCTCACAATCACACGATCACACAATCACACAATCACAATCGCACAATCACAATTACACAACCACACAATCACACAATCAGACAATCACACAATCACACAATCACACAATCACACAATCATCAATCACACAATCACGGTCACACAATCACACATTCACACAATCACACAATCACACAATCACTCAATCACAAAATCACACAATCACACAAGCACACAATCACTCAATCACACAATCACACAATCACACAATCACACAATCACACAATCACACAATCACACAATCACACAATCACACAATCACACAATCACACAATCACACAATCACACAATCACACAATCACACAATCACACAGTCACACAATCACACAATCACACAATCACACAATCACACAATCACACAATCACTCAATCACAAAATCACACAATCACAAAATCACACAATCACTCAATCACACAATCACACAATCACACAATCACACAATCACACAATCACACAATCACACAATCACACAATCACACAATCACACAATCACAATCACACAATCACACAATCACACAATCACACAATCACACAATCACACAATCACACAATCACACAATCACACAATCACACAATCACACAATCACACAATCACACAATCACACAATCACACAATCACACAATCACACAATCACACAGTCACACAATCACTCAATCACACAATAACACACTCACACAGTCACACAGTCACAATCACACAGTCACACAATCACTCAATCACACAATAACACGCTCACACAATCACACAGTCACAATCACACAGTCGCAACCACACAATCACGGTCACACAATAACGGTAACACAATCACACATTCACACAATCACACAATCACACAATCACGATCACACAATCACGGTCACACAATCACGATCACACAATCACGATCACACAATCACGATCACACAATCATGATCACACAATTACGGTCACACAATGACGGTCACACAATCACAGTCACACAATCACACAATCACAATCACAATCACATAATCACAATCACACAATCGCAATCACACAATCACACAATCACACAATCACACAATCACACAATCACACAATTCACACAATCTCACAATCACACAATCACACAATCACACAATCACACAATCACACAATCACAATCGCACAATCACAATTACACAATCACAATCACACAATCACACAATCACACAATCACACAATCACACAATCTCACAATCACACAATCACACAATCACACAATCACAATCGCACAATCACAATTACACAATCACACAGTCACACAATCACACAATCACACAATCACACAATCATCAATCACACAATCACACATTCACACAATCACACAATCACACAATCACACAATCACTCAATCACAAAATCACACAATCACACAAGCACACAATCACTCAATCACACAATCACACAACCACACAATCACACAATCACACAATCACACAATCACACAATCACACAATCACACAATCACACAATCTCACAATCACACAATCACACAATCACACAATCACAATCGCACAATCACAATTACACAATCACACAATCTCACAATCACACAATCACAATCGCACAATCACAATTACACAATCACAATCACACAATCACACAATCACACAATCACACAATCTCACAATCACACAATCACACAATCACACAATCACAATCGCACAATCACAATTACACAATCACACAATCACGCAATCACACAATCACACAATCACACAATCACACAATCACACAATCACACAATCACACAATCACACAATCACACAGTCACACAATCACACAATCACACAATCACACAATCACACAATCACACAATCACACAATCACAATCGCACAATCACACAATCACACAATCACACAGTCACACAATCACACAACCACACAATCACACAATCACACAGACACTATCACACAATCACAATCACACAATCACAATCACACAATCACAATCACACAATCACACAATCACACGATCACACAATCACGGTCACTCAATCACGGTCACTCAATCACGGTCACACAATCACGGTCACAAAATCGCGGTCACACAATCACGGTCACACAATCACACAATCACACAATCGCAAAATCACACAATCACAGAATCACACAGTCACACAATCACTCAATCACACAATAACACACTCACGCAATCACACAGTCACAATCACACAGTCGGAACCACACAATCACGGTCACACAATAACGGTAACACAATCACACATTCACACAATCACACAATCACACAATCACACAATCACACAATCACACAATCTCACAATCACACAATCACACAATCACACCATCATCAATCACACAATCACGGTCACACAATCACACATTCACACAATCACACAATCACACAATTCACACAATCTCACAATCACACAATCACAATCGCACAATCACAGTCACACAATCACACAATCACACGATCACACGATCACACAATCACGGTCACTCAATCACGGTCACTCAATCACGGTCACACAATCACGGTCACACAATCACACAATCACACAATAACAAAATCACACAATCACACAATCACACAGTCACACAATCACTCAATCACACAATAACGCACTCACACAATCACACAGTCACAATCACACAGTCGCAACCACACAATCACGGTCACACAATAACGGTAACACAATCACACATTCACACAATCACACAATCACACAATCACACAATCACACAGTCACACAATCACACAATCACACAATCATCAATCACACAATCACGGTCACACAATCACACATTCACACAATCACACAATCACACGATCACTCAATCACATAATCACACAATCACACAAGCACACAATCACACAATCACACAATCACACAATCACACAATCACACAATCACACAATCACACAATCACACAATCACACAATCACTCAATCACACAATCACACAATCTCACAATCACACAATCACACAATCACACACTCACACAATCACACAGACACTATCACACAATCACAATCACACAATCACACAGACACTATCACACAATCACAATCACACAATCACAATCACACAATCACAATCACACAATCACAATCACACAATCACAATCACACAATCACACAGTCACACGATCACACAATCACGGTCACTCAATCACGGTCACACAATCACGATCACACAATCACGATCACACAATCATGATCACACAATTACGGTCACACAATCACGGTCACACAATCACAGTCACACAATCACAAAATCACAATCACGCAATCACACAATCACGATCACACAATCACGATCGCACAACCACACAATCACGCAATCACACAATCACACAATCACACAATCACACAATCACGCAATCACACAATCACACAATCACACAATCATCAATCACACAATCACACAATCACACAATCACACAATCACACAATCACACAATCACACAATCACACAATCACACAATCACACAATCACACAATCACACAATCACACAATCACAATCACACAATCACACAATCACACAATCACACAATCACACAATCACACAATCTCACAATCACACAATCACACAATCACACAATCTCACAATCACACAATCACACAATCACACAATCACAATCGCACAATCACAATTACACAATCACACAATCACGCAATCACACAATCACACAATCACACAATCATCAATCACACAATCACACAATCACACAATCACACAATCACACAATCATCAATCACACATTCACGGTCACACAATCACACATTCACACAGTCATACAATCACACCATCACAATCACGCAATCACACAATCACACAATCACACAATCACACAATCACACAATCACACAGTCACACAATCACACAATCACACAATCACACAATCACACAATCACACAATCACACAATCACACAATCACACAATCACACAATCACACAATCACACAATCACACAGTCACACAATCACACAATCACACAATCACACAATCACACAATCACAATCGCACAATCACACAATCACACAATCACACAGTCACACAATCACACAACCACACAATCACACAATCACACAGACACTATCACACAATCACAATCACACAATCACAATCACACAATCACAATTACACAATCACACAATCTCACAATCACACAATCACAATCGCACAATCACAATTACACAATCACAATCACACAATCACACAATCACACAATCACACAATCTCACAATCACACAATCACACAATCACACAATCACAATCGCACAATCACAATTACACAATCACACAATCACGCAATCACACAATCACACAATCACACAATCACACAATCACACAATCACACAATCACACAATCACACAATCACACAGTCACACAATCACACAATCACACAATCACACAATCACACAATCACACAATCACACAATCACAATCGCACAATCACACAATCACACAATCACACAGTCACACAATCACACAACCACACAATCACACAATCACACAGACACTATCACACAATCACAATCACACAATCACAATCACACAATCACAATCACACAATCACACAATCACACGATCACACAATCACGGTCACTCAATCACGGTCACTCAATCACGGTCACACAATCACGGTCACAAAATCGCGGTCACACAATCACGGTCACACAATCACACAATCACACAATCGCAAAATCACACAATCACAGAATCACACAGTCACACAATCACTCAATCACACAATAACACACTCACGCAATCACACAGTCACAATCACACAGTCGGAACCACACAATCACGGTCACACAATAACGGTAACACAATCACACATTCACACAATCACACAATCACACAATCACACAATCACACAATCACACAATCTCACAATCACACAATCACACAATCACACCATCATCAATCACACAATCACGGTCACACAATCACACATTCACACAATCACACAATCACACAATTCACACAATCTCACAATCACACAATCACAATCGCACAATCACAGTCACACAATCACACAATCACACGATCACACGATCACACAATCACGGTCACTCAATCACGGTCACTCAATCACGGTCACACAATCACGGTCACACAATCACACAATCACACAATAACAAAATCACACAATCACACAATCACACAGTCACACAATCACTCAATCACACAATAACGCACTCACACAATCACACAGTCACAATCACACAGTCGCAACCACACAATCACGGTCACACAATAACGGTAACACAATCACACATTCACACAATCACACAATCACACAATCACACAATCACACAGTCACACAATCACACAATCACACAATCATCAATCACACAATCACGGTCACACAATCACACATTCACACAATCACACAATCACACGATCACTCAATCACATAATCACACAATCACACAAGCACACAATCACACAATCACACAATCACACAATCACACAATCACACAATCACACAATCACACAATCACACAATCACACAATCACTCAATCACACAATCACACAATCTCACAATCACACAATCACACAATCACACACTCACACAATCACACAGACACTATCACACAATCACAATCACACAATCACACAGACACTATCACACAATCACAATCACACAATCACAATCACACAATCACAATCACACAATCACAATCACACAATCACAATCACACAATCACACAGTCACACGATCACACAATCACGGTCACTCAATCACGGTCACACAATCACGATCACACAATCACGATCACACAATCATGATCACACAATTACGGTCACACAATCACGGTCACACAATCACAGTCACACAATCACAAAATCACAATCACGCAATCACACAATCACGATCACACAATCACGATCGCACAACCACACAATCACGCAATCACACAATCACACAATCACACAATCACACAATCACGCAATCACACAATCACACAATCACACAATCATCAATCACACAATCACACAATCACACAATCACACAATCACACAATCACACAATCACACAATCACACAATCACACAATCACACAATCACACAATCACACAATCACACAATCACAATCACACAATCACACAATCACACAATCACACAATCACACAATCACACAATCTCACAATCACACAATCACACAATCACACAATCTCACAATCACACAATCACACAATCACACAATCACAATCGCACAATCACAATTACACAATCACACAATCACGCAATCACACAATCACACAATCACACAATCATCAATCACACAATCACACAATCACACAATCACACAATCACACAATCATCAATCACACATTCACGGTCACACAATCACACATTCACACAGTCATACAATCACACCATCACAATCACGCAATCACACAATCACACAATCACACAATCACACAATCACACAATCACACAGTCACACAATCACACAATCACACAATCACACAATCACACAATCACACAATCACACAATCACACAATCACACAATCACACAATCACACAATCACACAATCACACAGTCACACAATCACACAATCACACAATCACACAATCACACAATCACAATCGCACAATCACACAATCACACAATCACACAGTCACACAATCACACAACCACACAATCACACAATCACACAGACACTATCACACAATCACAATCACACAATCACAATCACACAATCACAATCACACAATCACACAATCACACGATCACACAATCACAATCACACAATCACACAATCACACGATCACACAATCACGGTCACTCAATCACGGTCACTCAATCACGGTCACACAATCACGGTCACAAAATCGCGGTCACACAATCACGGTCACACAATCACACAATCACACAATCGCAAAATCACACAATCACAGAATCACACAGTCACACAATCACTCAATCACACAATAACACACTCACGCAATCACACAGTCACAATCACACAGTCGGAACCACACAATCACGGTCACACAATAACGGTAACACAATCACACATTCACACAATCACACAATCACACAATCACACAATCACACAATCACACAATCTCACAATCACACAATCACACAATCACACCATCATCAATCACACAATCACGGTCACACAATCACACATTCACACAATCACACAATCACACAATTCACACAATCTCACAATCACACAATCACAATCGCACAATCACAGTCACACAATCACACAATCACACGATCACACGATCACACAATCACGGTCACTCAATCACGGTCACTCAATCACGGTCACACAATCACGGTCACACAATCACACAATCACACAATAACAAAATCACACAATCACACAATCACACAGTCACACAATCACTCAATCACACAATAACGCACTCACACAATCACACAGTCACAATCACACAGTCGCAACCACACAATCACGGTCACACAATAACGGTAACACAATCACACATTCACACAATCACACAATCACACAATCACACAATCACACAGTCACACAATCACACAATCACACAATCATCAATCACACAATCACGGTCACACAATCACACATTCACACAATCACACAATCACACAATCACTCAATCACATAATCACACAATCACACAAGCACACAATCACACAATCACACAATCACACAATCACACAATCACACAATCACACAATCACACAATCACACAATCACACAATCACACAATCACACAATCACACAATCATCAATCACACAATCACGGTCACACAATCACACATTCACACAATCACACAATCACACAATCACTCAATCACAAAATCACACAATCACACAAGCACACAATCACACAATCACACAATCACACAATCACACAATCACACAATCACACAATCACACAATCACACAATCACACAATCACACAATCACTCAATCACACAATCACACAATCTCACAATCACACAATCACACAATCACACACTCACACAATCACACAGACACTATCACACAATCACAATCACACAATCACACAGACACTATCACACAATCACAATCACACAATCACAATCACACAATCACAATCACACAATCACAATCACACAATCACAATCACACAATCACACAATCACACGATCACACAATCACGGTCACTCAATCACGGTCAATCAATCACGGTCACACAATCACGGTCACAAAATCGCGGTCACACAATCACGGTCACACAATCACACAATCACACAATCACACAATCACAAAATCACACAATCACACAATCACACAGTCACACAACCACACAATCACACAATAACACACTCACGCAATCACACAGTCACAATCACACAGTCGCAACCACACAATCACGGTCACACAATAACGCTAACACAATCACACATTCACACAATCACACAATCACACAATCACAAAATCACGATCACACAATCACGGTCACACAATCACGATCACACAATCACGATCACACAATCATGATCACACAATTACGGTCACACAATCACGGTCACACAATCACAGTCACACAATCACACAATCACAATCACGCAATCACACAATCACGATCACACAATCACGATCGCACAACCACACAATCACGCAATCACACAATCACACAATCACACAATCACACAATCACGCAATCACACAATGACACAATCACACAATCACACAATCACACAATCACACAATCACACAATCACACAATCACACAGTCACACAATCACACAATCACACAATCACACAATCACACAATCACACAATCACAATCGCACAATCACACAATCACACAATCACACAGTCACACAATCACACAACCACACAATCACACAATCACACAATCACACAATCACACAATCACACAATCACACAATCACACAATCACTCAATCACAAAATCACACAATCACAAAATCACACGATCACTTAATCACACAATCACACAATCACACAATCACACAATCACACAATCACACAATCACACAATCACACAATCACAATCACACAATCACACAATCACACAATCACACAATCACAAAATCACACAATCACAAAATCACACAATCACACAATCACACAGTCACACAACCACACAATCACACAATAACACACTCACACAATCACACAGTCACAATCACACAGTCGCAACCACACAATCACGGTCACACAATAACGGTAACACAATCACACATTCACACAATCACACAATCACACAATCACACAATCACAAAATCACGATCACACAATCACGGTCACACAATCACGATCACACAATCACGATCACACAATCATGATCACACAATTACGGTCACACAATCACGGTCACACAATCACAGTCACACAATCACACAATCACAATCACGCAATCACACAATCACGATCACACAATCACGATCGCACAACCACACAATCACGCAATCACACAATCACACAATCACACAATCACACAATCACGCAATCACACAATCACACAATCACACAATCATCAATCACACAATCACACAATCACACAATCACACAATCACACAATCACACAATCACACAATCACACAATCACACAATCACACAATCACACAATCACACAATCACACAATCACACAATCACACAATCACACAATCACACAATCACACAATCACAATCACACAATCACACAATCACACAATCACACAATCACACAATCACACAATCTCACAATCACACAATCACACAATCACAATCGCACAGTCACAATTATACAATCACACAATCACACAATCACAGAATCACACAATCACACAATCACACAATCACACAATCACACAATCACACAATCACACCATCATCAATCACACAATCACGGTCACACAATCACACATTCACACAATCACACAATCACACAATTCACACAATCTCACAATCACACAATCACAATCGCACAATCACAATTACACAATCACAATCACACAATCACACAATCACACAATCACACAATCTCACAATCACACAATCACACAATCACACAATCACAATCGCACAATCACAATTACACAATCACACAATCACGCAATCACACAATCACACAATCACACAATCATCAATCACACAATCACACAATCACACAATCACACAATCACACAATCATCAATCACACATTCACGGTCACACAATCACACATTCACACAGTCATACAATCACACCATCACAATCACGCAATCACACAATCACACAATCACACAATCACACAATCACACAATCACACAGTCACACAATCACACAATCACACAATCACACAATCACACAATCACACAATCACACAATCACACAATCACACAATCACACAATCACACAATCACACAGTCACACAATCACACAGTCACACAATCACACAATCACACAATCACACAATCACACAATCACAATCGCACAATCACACAATCACACAATCACACAGTCACACAATCACACAACCACACAATCACACAATCACACAGACACTATCACACAATCACAATCACACAATCACAATCACACAATCACAATCACACAATCACACAATCACACGATCACACAATCACGGTCACTCAATCACGGTCACTCAATCACGGTCACACAATCACGGTCACAAAATCGCGGTCACACAATCACGGTCACACAATCACACAATCACACAATCGCAAAATCACACAATCACAGAATCACACAGTCACACAATCACTCAATCACACAATATCACACTCACGCAATCACACAGTCACAATCACACAGTCGGAACCACACAATCACGGTCACACAATAACGGTAACACAATCACACATTCACACAATCACACAATCACACAATCACACAATCACACAATCACACAATCACACAATCACACAATCACACAATCACACAATCACACAATCACACAATCACACAATCACACAATCACACAATCATCAATCACACAATCACGGTCACACAATCACACATTCACACAATCACACAATGACACAATCACTCAATCACAAAATCACACAATCACACAAGCACACAATCACACAATCACACAATCACACAATCACACAATCACACAATCACACAATCACACAATCACACAATCACACAATCACAATCACACAATCACACAATCACACAATCACACAATCACACAATCACACAATCTCACAATCACACAATCACACAATCACAATCGCACAATCACAATTTCACAATCACACAATCACACAATCACAGAATCACACAATCACACAATCACACAATCACACCATCATCAATCACACAATCACGGTCACACAATCACACATTCACACAATCACACAATCACACAATTCACACAATCTCACAATCACACAATCACAATCGCACAATCACAATCACACAATCACACAATCACACGATCACACAATCACGGTCACTCAATCACGGTCACTCAATCACGGTCACACAATCACGGTCACTAAATCGCGGTCACACAATCACGGTCACACAATCACACAATCACACAATCACAAAATCACACAATCACACAATCACACAGTCACACAATCACTCAATCACACAATAACGCACTCACACAATCACACAGTCACAATCACACAGTCGCAACCACACAATCACGGTCACACAATAACGGTAACACAATCACACATTCACACAATCACACAATCACACAATCACACAATCACACAATCACACAATCACACAATCACACAATCACACAATCACACAATCATCAATCACACAATCACGGTCACACAATCACACATTCACACAATCACACAATCACACAATCACTCAATCACAATATCACACAATCACACAAGCACAAAATCACACAATCACACAATCACACAATCACACAATCACACAATCACACAATCACACAATCACACAATCACACAATCACACAATCACTCAATCACACAATCACACAATCTCACAATCACACAATCACACAATCACACACTCACACAATCACACAGACACTATCACACAATCACAATCACACAATCACACAGACACTATCACACAATCACAATCACACAATCACAATCACACAATCACAATCACACAATCACAATCACACAATCACAATCACACAATCACACAATCACACGATCACACAATCACGGTCACTCAATCACGGTCAATCAATCACGGTCACACAATCACGGTCACAAAATCGCGGTCACACAATCACGGTCACACAATCACACAATCACACAATCACACAATCACAAAATCACACAATCACACAATCACACAGTCACACAACCACACAATCACACAATAACACACTCACGCAATCACACAGTCACAATCACACAGTCGCAACCACACAATCACGGTCACACAATAACGCTAACACAATCACACATTCACACAATCACACAATCACACAATCACACAATCACAAAATCACGATCACACAATCACGGTCACACAATCACGATCACACAATCACGATCACACAATCATGATCACACAATTACGGTCACACAATCACGGTCACACAATCACAATCACACAATCACACAATCACACAATCACACAATCACACAATCACACAATCACACAATCACACAATCACACAATCACACAATCACACAATCACACAATCACACAATCATCAATCACACAATCACGGTCACACAATCACACATTCACACAATCACACAATCACACAATCACTCAATCACAAAATCACACAATCACACAATCACACAATCACACAATCACACAATCACACAATCACACAATCACACAATCACACAATCACACAATCACACAATCACTCAATCACACAATCACACAATCACACAATCACACAATCACACAATCACACAATCACACAATCACACAATCACACAATCACACAATAACACAATCACACAATCACACAATCACACAAGCACACAATCACACAATCACACAATCACACAATCACACAATCACACAATCACACAATCACACTATCACACAATCACACAATCACACAATCACACAATCACACAATCACACAATCACACAATCACACAATCACTCAATCACAAACTCACACAATCACACAAGCACACAATCACTTGTAAACGTGGTTTTGTTTATTTAGATACGCCCGGAGACGGGCGTTGCTTCTACGAATTTTGTCGTTATATTTTCTGTGAATTCTGTCTGGTTTAAAGTCCAGCTTGGGCTTCTCAGTAAGAATAAACGTGCTTTAATCTACGAATGATTTAAATGGAGGGTTCGGGCCTCCAGGTACTGGATAGCGGAGTGGTCTGACTGGTCGTTAAAGAAAGTTAGAAACCTCTTTCATTTAGAGTTAACATAAGACAATATATATATATATATATATTCTGCAAATCCAACACATACGTACATACATGTATATTTAACAATAAGTTTCGTTCAATCTACTGACTTTCAATGAGTCGGCGCTCGAAGATGCGAAAGGAATGTAAATGCTTTATGTGAAATTTCGATTAGTTATTTACATATAATTATTGAAATTGGTGGTTGGAGTCGATGCCTCGGTAAATAGCACGATTGAGGATTGTCGCAGCACCTTTTACACTCGGCCGATAAATCGGAGGAGATGTTCCGGTGGAGACTCGCACGAAGTCGAGATCAGGTTGTGACACCTAGGAGTTCGTCTAGAGGAGTTTATTGGGGCTCAAGACTTGCTCTGATGCCGGACGCCTGATTCCAACAGTACTGATCCGATCGTGTAATTCGCGACGCGAATAGTACAGTAACACACAAATTGACCTTGTCGAGCAACTCGGGAAAAGCCAAAAGGTGCCTGTACTATGAGATTCATGCACTGATTGACAACAACCAGAAGATGACGGCAGGCACGATATGTGGGCTGGGCGACACTTCGGTTACCCAAACTGAGTATGAATCCGATTCGAACAAATTAACCTCTAAACAGAGCGAAAGCTGTGCCACGCGGTCGTGTCCACCTCTTCACAAAGGCATTTGAGAACAACCAAGGAGTAGCGGCAGGGCACTTTTGTGAGCTGGGCGATACTCTGGTTACTCAAACGAGTCTGTGAGCTGTGCCTCGATCAAACATGGCAGAAATCATACAATTCTACACCAGCGAGACTACCCCTCGCAAGGGCACACAGGTACAATTAGAAGATACGGCGGGACACTTTACGTGCGCCGAGCGACACTTCAATTGCCTGTATGAGCCTGAGAGCTGTACCACGCCAAAATGTACAATTTAAATGATCTCAATCGCTGATCACAACTGCGGGAATAACGACGAAAATTATTAAAGAGAATCGACTTCCAATCAACCGTTACTTACTACAACTTTACCCAAAGAATTTAGAAATTATCTATTTGATTATTCGCTTTAATACAAATCAATATTTACGTTCTGACTACTACGCTGTTCACGATCGACTAATTGTTCCGAAATCTGACTCTGACTGTGCCACCGTTCGGCTTGAACGATCGACTCCTCGGTTTGAGGCGTTTACGCGTCGCGGACAAATTGTCGGCATGACGAATCTATCAGGTCGGTTTGACCTCGCAATCGCGTACCGTGTTTCGCAGAATAGATTTTTCTTGAACCGACTCGATTCGCTTCCAGACGTCGAGTGCCTAATTTGATCCTCCTAACGCACGCATAATTAGTGAAAGTGGGGTAAATACTCTACCCGTAACCCCATGAAATCATGATCACGACGTATGAGCGGAGTAGGGATACCCCATACCGCGGCAATACATAAACTGATATATAATGTGTTCTTATATTATGTAACCAGCACGGTTACACACTCAATCACACAATCACACAATCACACAATCACACAATCACACAATCACACAATCACACAATCACACAATCACAATTACACAATCACACAATCACACAATCACACAATCACACAATCACGCAATCACACAATCACACAATCACACAATCACACAATCACACAATCACACAATCACACAATCACACAATCACTCAATCACACAATCACACAATCTCACAATCACACAATCACACAATCACACAGTCATACAATCACACCATCACAATCACGCAATCACGCAATCACACAATCACAATCGCACAATCACACAATCACACAATCACACAGTCACACAATCACACAACCACACAATCACACAATCACACAATCACACAAGCACACAATCACTCAATCACACAATCACACAATCACACAATCACACAATCTCACAATCACACTATCACACAATCACACAATCACACAATCACACAATCACACAATCACACAATCACACAATCACACAATCACACAATCACTCAATCACAAAATCACACAATCACACAAGCACACAATCACTCAATCACACAATCACACAATCACACAATCACACAATCACACAATCACACAATCACACAATCACACAATCACACAATCACACAATCACACAATCACACAATCACAATCACACAATCACACAATCACACAATCACACAATCACACAATCACACAATCACACAATCACACAATCACACAATCACACAATCACACAATCACACAATCACACAGTCACACAATCACTCAATCACACAATAACACACTCACACAATCACACAGTCACAATCACACAGTCACACAATCACTCAATCACACAATAACACATTCACACAATCACACAGTCACAATCACACAGTCGCAACCACACAATCACGATCACACAATCATGATCACACAATTACGGTCACACAATGACGGTCACACAATCACAATCACACAATCACACAATCACAATCACAATCACATAATCACAATCACACAATCGCAATCACACAATCACACAATCACACAATCACACAATCACACAATTCACACAATCTCACAACCACACAATCACACAATCACACAATCACACAATCACAATCACACAATCACACAATCACACAATCACACAATCTCACAATCACACAATCACACAATCACACAATCACAATCGCACAATCACAATTACACAATCACACAATCTCACAATCACACAATCACACAATCACACAATCACAATCGCACAATCACAATTACACAATCACACAATCACTCAATCACACAATCACACAATCTCACAATCACACAATCACACAATCACACACTCACACAATCACACAGACACTATCACACAATCACAATCACACAATCACAATCACACAATCACACAATCACACAATCACACAATCACACAATCACACAATCACACAATCACACAATCACACAGTCACACAATCACACAATCACACAATCACACAATCACACATTCACACAATCACAATCGCACAATCACACAATCACACAATCACACAGTCACACAATCACACAACCACACAATCACACAATCACACAATCACACAATCACACACTCACACACTCACACAATCACACAGACACTATCACACAATCACACAATCACACAATCACACAATCACACAATCGCACAATCACACAATCACACAATCACACAATCACACAATCACACAATCACACAATCACACAATCACACAATCACACAATCACACAATCACACAATCACACAAGCACACAATCACTCAATCACACAATCACACAATCACACAATCACACAATCACACAATCACACAATCACACAATCACACTATCACACAATCACACAATCACACAATCACACAATCACACAATCACACAATCACACAATCACACAATCACACAATCACACAATCACTCAATCACAAAATCACACAATCACACAAGCACACAATCACTCAATCACACAATCACACAATCACACAATCACAATCACACAATCACACAATCACACAATCACACAATCACACAATCACACAATCACACAATCACACAATCACACAATCACACAATCACACAATCACACAATCACACAATCACACAATCACACAATCACACAATCACACAATCACACAATCACACAATCACACAATCACACAATCACACAGTCACACAATCACTCAATCACACAATAACACACTCACACAATCACACAGTCACAATCACACAGTCACACAATCACTCAATCACACAATAACACACTCACACAATCACACAGTCACAATCACACAGTCGCAACCACACAATCACGGTCACACAATCACACAGTCGCAACCTCACAATCACGGTCACACAATCACGGTCACACAATAACGGTAACACAATCACACATTCACACAATCACACAATCACACAATCACACAATCACGATCACACAATCACGGTCACACAATCACGATCACACAATCACGATCATACAATCATGATCACACAATTACGGTCACACAATGACGGTCACACAATCACAGTCACACAATCACACAATCACAATCACAATCACATAATCACAATCACACAATCGCAATCACACAATCACACAATCACACGGTCACACAATCACACATTCACACAATCACACAATCACACAATCACTCAATCACAAAATCACACAATCACACAAGCACACAATCACTCAATCACACAATCACACAATCACACAATCACACAATCACACAATCACACAATCACACAATCACACAATCACTCAATCACACAATCACACAATCTCACAATCACAATCACACAGTCGCAACCACACAATCACGGTCACACAATAACGGTAACACAATCACACATTCACACAATCACACAATCACACAATCACACAATCACACAATCACAAAATCACGATCACACAATCACGGTCACACAATCACGATCACACAATCACGATCACACAATCATGATCACACAATTACGGTCACACAATCACGGTCACACAATCACAGTCACACAATCACACAATCACAATCACGCAATAACACAATCACGATCACACAATCACGATCGCACAACCACACAATCATGCAATCACACAATCACACAATCACGCAATCACACAATGACACAATCACACAATCACACAATCACACAATCACACAATCACACAATCACACAATCACACAATCACAAAGTCACACAATCACACAATCACACAATCACACAATCACACAATCACACAATCACACAATCACAATCGCACAATCACACAATCACACAATCACACAGTCACACAATCACACAACCACACAATCACACAATCACACAATCACACAATCACAAAATCACACAATCACTCAATCACAAAATCACACAATCACAAAATCACACGATCACTCAATCACACAATCACACAATCACACAATCACACAATCACACAATCACACAATCACACAATCACAATCACACAATCACACAATCACACAATCACACAATCACACAATCACACAATCACACAATCACACAATCACACAATCACACAATCACACAATCACTCAATCACACAATCACACAATCTCACAATCACACAATCACACAATCACACAATCACAATCACACAATCACACAATCTCACAATCACACAATCGCACAATCACACAATCACAATCACACAATCACACAATCACACAATCACACAATCACACAATCACACAATCACACAGTCACACAATCACACAATCACACAATCACACAATCACACAATCACACAATCACTCAATCACACAATCACACAATCTCACAATCACACAATCACACAATCACACACTCACACAATCACACAGACACTATCACACAATCACAATCACACAATCACACAGACACTATCACACAATCACAATCACACAATCACAATCACACAATCACAATCACACGATCACAATCACACAATCACAATCACACAATCACACAATCACACGATCACACAATCACGGTCACTCAATCACGGTCACTCAATCACGGTCACACAATCACGGTCACAAAATCGCGGTCACACAATCACGGTCACACAATCACACAATCACACAATCACAAAATCACACAATCACAAAATCACACAATCACACAATCACACAATCACACAATCACACAATCACACAATCACACAATCACACAATCACACAATCACACAATCACACAATCACACAATCACACAATCACACAATCACACAATCACACAATCACACAATCACACAATCACACAATCACACAATAACACAATCACACAATCACACAATCACACAAGCACACAATCACACAATCACACAATCACACAATCACACAATCACACTATCACACAATCACACAATCACACAATCACACAGTCACACAATCACACAATCACACAATCACACAATCACTCAATCACAAAATCACACAATCACACAAGCACACAATCACTCAATCACACAATCACACAATCACACAATCACACAATCACACAATCACACAATCACACAATCACACAATCACAATTACACAATCACACAATCACACAATCACACAATCACACAATCACACAATCACACAATCACACAATCACACAATCACACAATCACACAATCACTCAATCACACAATCACACAATCTCACAATCACACAGTCACACAATCACACAGTCATACAATCACACCATCACAATCACGCAATCACGCAATCACACAATCACAATCGCACAATCACACAATCACACAATCACACAGTCACACAATCACACAACCACACAATCACACAATCACACAATCACACAAGCACACAATCACTCAATCACACAATCACACAATCACACAATCACACAATCTCACAATCACACTATCACACAATCACACAATCACACAATCACACAATCACACAATCACACAATCACTCAATCACAAAATCACACAATCACACAAGCACACAATCACTCAATCACACAATCACACAATCACACAATCACACAATCACACAATCACACAATCACACAATCACACAATCGCACAATCACAATCACACAATCACACAATCACACAATCACACAATCACACAATCACACAATCACACAATCACACAATCACACAATCACACAATCACACAATCACACAATCACACAGTCACACAATCACTCAATCACACAATAACACACTCACACGATCACACAGTCACAATCACACAGTCACACAATCACTCAATCACACAATAACACACTCACACAATCACACAGTCACAATCACACAGTCGCAACCACACAATCACGATCACACAATCATGATCACACAATTACGGTCACACAATGACGGTCACACAATCACAATCACACAATCACACAATCACAATCACAATCACATAATCACAATCACACAATCGCAATCACACAATCACACAATCACACAATCACACAATTCACACAATCTCACAATCACACAATCACACAATCACACAATCACAATCACACAATCACACAATCACACAATCACACAATCTCACAATCACACAATCACACAATCACACAATCACAATCGCACAATCACAATTACACAATCACACAATCTCACAATCACACAATCACACAATCACACAATCACAATCGCACAATCACAATTACACAATCACACAATCACTCAATCACACAATCACACAATCTCACAATCACACAATCACACAATCACACACTCACACAATCACACAGACACTATCACACAATCACAATCACACAATCACAATCACACAATCACACAATCACACAATCACACAATCACACAGTCACACAATCACACAATCACAGAATCACACAATCACACAATCACACAATCACAATCGCACAATCACACAATCACACAATCACACAGTCACACACTCACACACTCACACAATCACACAGACACTATCACACAATCACACAATCACACAATCACACAATCACACAATCACACAATCACACAATCACACAATCACACAATCACACAATCACACAATCACACAATCACACAATCACACAATCACACAATCACACAATCACACAATCACACAATCACACAATCACACAATCACACAATCACACAATCACACAATCACACAATCACACAAGCACACAATCACTCAGTCACACAATCACACAATCACACAATCACACAATCACACAATCACACTATCACACAATCACACAATCACACAATCACACAATCACACAATCACACAATCACACAATCACACAATCACTCAATCACAAAATCACACAATCACACAAGCACACAATCACTCAATCACACAATCACACAATCACACAATCACACAATCACACAATCACACAATCACACAATCACAATCACACAATCACACAATCACACAATCACACAATCACACAATCACACAATCACACAATCACACAATCACACAATCACACAATCACACAATCACACAATCACACAATCACACAATCACACAATCACACAATCACACAGTCACACAATCACTCAATCACACAATAACACACTCACACAATCACACAGTCACAATCACACAGTCACACAATCACTCAATCACACAATAACACACTCACACAATCACACAGTCACAATCACACAGTCGCATCCACTTAATCACGGTCACACAATCACACAGTCGCAACCACACAATCACGGTCACACAATCACGGTCACACAATAACGGTAACACAATCACACATTCACACAATCACACAATCACACAATCACACAATCACGATCACACAATCACGGTCACACAATCACGATCACACAATCACGATCGTACAATCATAATCACACAATTACGGTCACACATTGACGGTCACACAATCAGAGTCACACAATCACACAATCACAATCACAATCACATAATCACAATCACACAATCGCAATCACACAATCACACAATCACACGGTCACACAATCACACATTCACACAATCACACTATCACACAATCACTCAATCACAAAATCACACAATCACACAAGAACACAATCACTCAATCACACAATCACACAATCACACAATCACACAATCACACAATCACACAATCACACAATCACACAATCACAATTACACAATCACACAATCACACAATCACACAATCACACAATCACGCAATCACACAATCACACAATCACACAATCACACAATCACACAATCACACAATCACTCAATCACACAATCACACAATCTCACAATCACACAATCACACAATCACACAGTCATACAATCACACCATCACAATCACGCAATCACGCAATCACACAATCACAATCGCACAATCACACAATCACACAATCACACAGTCACACAATCACACAACCACACAATCACACAATCACACAATCACAAAATCACGATCACACAATCACGGTCACACAATCACGATCACACAATCACGATCACACAATCATGATCCCACAATTACGGTCACACAATCACGGTCACACAATCACAGTCACACAATCACACAATCACAATCACGCAATCACACAATCACGATCACACAATCACGATCGCACAACTACACAATCACGCAATCACACAATCACACAATCACACAATCACACAATCACACAATCACACAATCACACAATTACACAATCACACAATCACACAATCACACAATCACACAATCACACAATCACACAATCTCACAATCACACTATCACACAATCACACAATCACACAATCACACAATCACACAATCACACAATCACACAATCACACAATCACACAATCACTCAATCACAAAATCACACAATCACACAAGCACACAATCACTCAATCACACAATCACACAATCACACAATCACACAATCACACAATCACACAATCACACAATCACACAATCACACAATCACACAATCACACAATCACAATCACACAATCACACAATCACACAATCACACAATCACACAATCACACAATCACACAATCACACAATCACACAATCACACAATCACACAATCACACAGTCACACAATCACTCAATCACACAATAACACACTCACACAATCACACAGTCACAATCACACAGTCACACAATCACTCAATCACACAATAACACACTCACACAATCACACAGTCACAATCACACAGTCGCAACCACACAATCACGATCACACAATCATGATCACACAATTACGGTCACACTATGACGGTCACACAATCACAATCACACAATCACACAATCACAATCACAATTACATAATCACAATCACACAATCGCAATCACACAATCACACAATCACACAATCACACAATCACACAATTCACACAATCTCACAACCACACAATCACACAATCACACAATCACACAATCACAATCACACAATCACACAATCACACAATCACACAATCTCACAATCACACAATCACACAATCACACAATCACAATCGCACAATCACAATTACACAATCACACAATCTCACAATCACACAATCACACAATCACACAATCACAATCGCACAATCACAATTACACAATCACACAATCACTCAATCACACAATCACACAATCTCACAATCACACAATCACACAATCACACACTCACACAATCACACAGACACTATCACACAATCACAATCACACAATCACAATCACACAATCACACAATCACACAATCACACAATCACACAATCACACAATCACACAATCACACAGTCACACAATCACACAATCACACAATCACACAATCACACATTCACACAATCACAATCGCACAATCACACAATCACACAATCACACAGTCACACAATCACACAACCACACAATCACACAATCACACAATCACACAATAACACACTCACACACTCACACAATCACACAGACACTATCACACAATCACACAATCACACAATCACACAATCACACAATCGCACAATCACACAATCACACAATCACACAATCACACAATCACACAATCACACAATCACACAATCACACAATCACACAATCACACAATCACACAATCACACAATCACACAAGCACACAATCACTCAATCACACAATCACACAATCACACAATCACACAATCACACAATCACACAATCACACAATCACACTATCACACAATCACACAATCACACAATCACACAATCACACAATCACACAATCACACAATCACACAATCACACAATCACTCAATCACAAAATCACACAATCACACAAGCACACAATCACTCAATCACACAATCACACAATCACACAATCACAATCACACAATCACACAATCACACAATCACACAATCACACAATCACACAATCACACAATCACACAATCACACAATCACACAATCACACAATCACACAATCACACAATCACACAATCACACAATCACACAATCACACAATCACACAATCACACAATCACACAATCACACAATCACACAATCACACAATCACACAATCACACAATCACACAATCACACAATCACACAGTCACACAATCACTCAATCACACAATAACACACTCACACAATCACACAGTCACAATCACACAGTCACACAATCACTCAATCACACAATAACACACTCACACAATCACACAGTCACAATCACACAGTCGCAACCACACAATCACGGTCACACAATCACACAGTCGCAACCTCACAATCACGGTCACACAATCACGGTCACACAATAACGGTAACACAATCACACATTCACACAATCACACAATCACACAATCACACAATCACGATCACACAATCACGGTCACACAATCACGATCACACAATCACGATCATACAATCATGATCACACAATTACGGTCACACAATGACGGTCACACAATCACAGTCACACAATCACACAATCACAATCACAATCACATAATCACAATCACACAATCGCAATCACACAATCACACAATCACACGGTCACACAATCACACATTCACACAATCACACAATCACACAATCACTCAATCACAAAATCACACAATCACACAAGCACACAATCACTCAATCACACAATCACACAATCACACAATCACACAATCACACAATCACACAATCACACAATCACACAATCACACAATCACACAATCACTCAATCACACAATCACACAATCTCACAATCACAATCACACAGTCGCAACCACACAATCACGGTCACACAATAACGGTAACACAATCACACATTCACACAATCACACAATCACACAATCACGCAGTCACACAATCACAAAATCACGATCACACAATCACGGTCACACAATCACGATCACACAATCACGATCACACAATCATGATCACACAATTACGGTCACACAATCACGGTCACACAATCACAGTCACACAATCACACAATCACAATCACGCAATCACAATCGCACAATCACACAATCACACAATCACACAGTCACACAATCACACAACCACACAATCACACAATCACACAATCACACAATCACAAAATCACACAATCACTCAATCACAAAATCACACAATCACAAAATCACACGATCACTCAATCACACAATCACACAATCACACAATCACACAATCACACAATCACACAATCACACAATCACAATCACACAATCACACAATCACACAATCACACAATCACACAATCACACAATCACACAATCACACAATCACACAATAACTCAATCACACAATCACACAATCTCACAATCACACAATCACACAATCACACAATCACAATCACACAATCACACAATCACACAATCACACAATCACACAATCACACAATCTCACAATCACACAATCGCACAATCACACAATCACACAATCACACAATCACTCAATCACACAATCACACAATCTCACAATCACAATCACACAGTCGCAACCACACAATCACGGTCACACAATAACGGTAACACAATCACACATTCACACAATCACACAATCACACAATCACGCAGTCACACAATCACAAAATCACGATCACACAATCACGGTCACACAATCACGATCACACAATCACGATCACACAATCATGATCACACAATTACGGTCACACAATCACGGTCACACAATCACAGTCACACAATCACACAATCACAATCACGCAATCACAATCGCACAATCACACAATCACACAATCACACAGTCACACAATCACACAACCACACAATCACACAATCACACAATCACACAATCACAAAATCACACAATCACTCAATCACAAAATCACACAATCACAAAATCACACGATCACTCAATCACACAATCACACAATCACACAATCACACAATCACACAATCACACAATCACACAATCACACAATCACAATCACACAATCACACAATCACACAATCACACAATCACACAATCACACAATCACACAATCACACAATCACACAATAACTCAATCACACAATCACACAATCTCACAATCACACAATCACACAATCACACAATCACAATCACACAATCACACAATCACACAATCACACAATCACACAATCACACAATCTCACAATCACACAATCGCACAATCACACAATCACAATCACACAATCACACAATCACACAATCACACAATCACACAATCACACAATCACACAATCACACAATCACACAATCACACAATCACACAATCACACAATCACACAATCACACAATCACACAATCACACAATCACACAATCATCAATCACACAATCACGGTCACACAATCACACATTCACACAATCATACAATCACACAATCACTCAATCACAAAATCACACAATCACACAATCACACAATCACACAATCACACAATCACACAATCACACAATCACACAATCACACAATCACACAATCACACAATCACAATCACATAATCACAATCACACAATCGCAATCACACAATCACACAATCACACAATTCACACAATCTCACAATCACACAATCACACAATCACACAATCACAATCACACAATCACACAATCACACAATCACACAATCTCACAATCACACAATCACACAATCACACAATCACAATCGCACAATCACAATTACACAATCACACAATCTCACAATCACACAATCACACAATCACACAATCACAATCGCACAATCACAATTACACAATCACACAATCACTCAATCACACAATCACACAATCTCACAATCACACAATCACACAATCACACACTCACACAATCACACAGACACTATCACACAATCACAATCACACAATCACAATCACACAATCACACAATCACACAATCACACAATCACACAGTCACACAATCACACAATCACAGAATCACACAATCACACATTCACACAATCACAATCGCACAATCACACAATCACACAATCACACAGTCACACACTCACACACTCACACAATCACACAGACACTATCACACAATCACACAATCACACAATCACACAATCACACAATCACACAATCACACAATCACACAATCACACAATCACACAATCACACAATCACACAATCACACAATCACACAATCACACAATCACACAATCACACAATCACACAATCACACAATCACACAATCACACAATCACTCAGTCACACAATCACACAATCACACAATCACACAATCACACAATCACACTATCACACAATCACACAATCACACAATCACACAATCACACAATCACACAATCACACAATCACTCAATCACAAAATCACACAATCACACAAGCACACAATCACTCAATCACACAATCACACAATCACACAATCACACAATCACACAATCACACAATCACACAATCACAATCACACAATCACACAATCACACAATCACACAATCACACAATCACACAATCACACAATCACACAATCACACAATCACACAATCACACAATCACACAATCACACAATCACACAATCACACAATCACACAATCACACAATCACACAGTCACACAATCACTCAATCACACAATAACACACTCACACAATCACACAGTCACAATCACACAGTCACACAATCACTCAATCACACAATAACACACTCACACAATCACACAGTCACAATCACACAGTCGCATCCACTTAATCACGGTCACACAATCACACAGTCGCAACCACACAATCACGGTCACACAATCACGGTCACACAATAACGGTAACACAATCACACATTCACACAATCACACAATCACACAATCACACAATCACGATCACACAATCACGGTCACACAATCACGATCACACAATCACGATCGTACAATCATAATCACACAATTACGGTCACACAATGACGGTCACACAATCACAGTCACACAATCACACAATCACAATCACAATCACATAATCACAATCACACAATCGCAATCACACAATCACACAATCACACGGTCACACAATCACACATTCACACAATCACACTATCACACAATCACTCAATCACAAAATCACACAATCACACAAGAACACAATCACTCAATCACACAATCACACAATCACACAATCACACAATCACACAATCACAATTACACAATCACACAATCACACAATCACACAATCACACAATCACGCAATCACACAATCACACAATCACACAATCACGCAATCACACAATCACACAATCACTCAATCACACAATCACACAATCTCACAATCACACAATCACACAATCACACAGTCATACAATCACACCATCACAATCACGCAATCACGCAATCACACAATCACAATCGCACAATCACACAATCACACAATCACACAGTCACACAATCACACAACCACACAATCACACAATCACACAATCACAAAATCACGATCACACAATCACGGTCACACAATCACGATCACACAATCACGATCACACAATCATGATCCCACAATTACGGTCACACAATCACGGTCACACAATCACAGTCACACAATCACACATTCACAATCACGCAATCACACAATCACGATCACACAATCACGATCGCACAACTACACAATCACGCAATCACACAATCACACAATCACACAATCACACAATCACACAATCACACAATCACACAATCACACAATCACACAATCACACAATCACACAATCACACAATCACACAATCACACAATCACACAATCACACAATCACACAATCACACAATCACACAATCACACAATCACACAATCACACAATCACACAATCACACAATCACACAATCACACAATCACTCAATCACAAAATCACACAATCACACAAGAACACAATCACTCAATCACACAATCACACAATCACACAATCACACAATCACACAATCACACAATCACACAATCACACAATCACAATTACACAATCACACAATCACACAATCACACAATCACACAATCACACAATCACACAATCACACAATCACACAATCACACAATCACACAATCACACAATCACTCAATCACACAATCACACAATCTCACAATCACACAATCACACAATCACACAGTCATACAATCACACCATCACAATCACGCAATCACGCAATCACACAATCACAGTCGCACAATCACACAATCACACAATCACACAGTCACACAATCACACAACCACACAATCACACAATCACACAATCACACAAGCACACAATCACTCAATCACACAATCACACAATCACACAATCACACAATCTCACAATCACACTATCACACAATCACACAATCACACAATCACACAATCACACAATCACACAATCACACAATCACACAATCACACAATCACTCAATCACAAAATCACACAATCACACAAGCACACAATCACTCAATCACACAATCACACAATCACACAATCACACAATCACACAATCACACAATCACACAATCACACAATCACACAATCACAATCACACAATCACACAATCACACAATCACAATCGCACAATCACAATTACACCAATCACACAATCTCACAATCACACAATCACACAACCACACAATCACAATCGCACAATCACAATTACACAATCACACAATCACTCAATCACACAATCACACAATCTCGCAATCACACAATCACACAATCACACACTCACACAATCACACAGACACTATCACACAATCACAATCACACAATCACAATCACACAATCACACAATCACACAATCACACAATCACACAATCACGCAATCACACAATCACACAATCACACAATCACGCAATCACACAATCACACAATCACTCAATCACACAATCACACAATCTCACAATCACACAATCACACAATCTCACAATCACACAATCACACAATCACACAATCACACAATCACACAATCACACAATCACACAATCACACAATCACACAATCACTCAATCACACAATCACACAATCTCACAATCACACAATCACACAATCACACAGTCATACAATCACACCATCACAATCACGCAATCACGCAATCACACAATCACAATCGCACAATCACACAATCACACAATCACGCAGTCACACAATCACACAACCACACAATCACACAATCACACAATCACACAAGCACACAATCACTCAATCACACAATCACACAATCACACAATCACACAATCTCACAATCACACTATCACACAATCACACAATCACACAATCACACAATCACACAATCACACAATCACACAATCACACAATCACACAATCACTCAATCACAAAATCACACAATCACACAAGCACACAATCACTCAATCACACAATCACACAATCACACAATCACACAATCACACAATCACACAATCACACAATCACACAATCACACAATCACAATCACACAATCACACAATCACACAGTCACAATCGCACAATCACAATTACACCAATCACACAATCTCACAATCACACAATCACACAACCACACAATCACAATCGCACAATCACAATTACACAATCACACAATCACTCAATCACACAATCACACAATCTCGCAATCACACAATCACACAATCACACACTCACACAATCACACAGACACTATCACACAATCACAATCACACAATCACAATCACACAATCACACAATCACACAATTACACAATCACACAATCACACAGTCACACAATCACACAATCACACAATCACACAATCACACATTCACACAATCACAATCGCACAATCACACAATCACACAATCACACAGTCACACAATCACACAACCACACAATCACACAATCACACAATCACACAATCACACACTCACACACTCACACAATCACACAGACACTATCACACAATCACACAATCACACAATCACACAATCACACAATCACACAATCACACAATCACACAATCACACAATCACACAATCACACAATCACACAATCACACAATCACACAGTCACACAATCACACAATCACACAATCACACAATCACACATTCACACAATCACAATCGCACAATCACACAATCACACAATCACACAGTCACACAATCACACAACCACACAATCACACAGTCACACAATCACTCAATCACACAATAACACACTCACACAATCACACAGTCACAATCACACAGTCATACAATCACTCAATCACACAATAACACACTCACACAATCACACAGTCACAATCACACAGTCGCAACCACACAATCACGGTCACACAATCACACAGTCGCAACCACACAATCACGGTCACACAATCACGGTCACACAATAACGGTAACACAATCACACATTCACACAATCACACAATCACACAATCACACAATCACGATCACACAATCACGGTGACACAATCACGATCACACAATCACGATCATACAATCATGATCACACAATTACGGTCACACAATGACGGTCACACAATCACAGTCACACAATCACACAATCACAATCACAATCACATAATCACAATCACACAATCGCAATCACACAATCACACAATCACACGGTCACACAATCACACATTCACACAATCACACAATCACACAATCACTCAATCACAAAATCACACAATCACACAAGCACACAATCACTCAATCACACAATCACACAATCACACAATCACGCAATCACACAATCACACAATCACACAATCACACAATCACACAATCACACAATCACACAAGCACACAATCACTCAATCACACAATCACACAATCACACAATCTCACAATCACACTATCACACAATCACACAATCACACAATCACACAATCACACAATCACACAATCACACAATCACACAATCACTCAATCACAAAATCACACAATCACACAAGCACACAATCACTCAATCACACAATCACACAATCACACAATCACACAATCACACAATCACACAATCACACAATCACACAATCACACAATCACAATCACACAATCACACAATCACACAATCACACAATCACACAATCACACAATCACACAATCACACAATCACACAATCACACAATCACACAATCACACAATCACACAATCACACAATCACACAATCACACAATCACACAATCACACAATCACACAATCACAATCACACAATCACACAATCACACAATCACACAATCACACAATCACACAATCACACAATCACACAATCACACAGTCACACAGTCACTCAATCACACTATAACACACTCACACAATCACACAGTCACAATCACACAGTCACACAATCACTCAATCACACAATAACACACTCACACAATCACACAGTCACAATCACACAGTCGCAATCACACAATCACGGTCACACAATCACACAGTCGCAACCACACAATCACGGTCACACAATCACGGTCACACAATAACGGTAACACAATCACACATTCACACAATCACACAATCACACAATCACACAATCACGATCACACAGTCACGGTCACACAATCACGATCACACAATCACGATCATACAATCATGATCACACAATTACGGTCACACAATGACGGTCACACAATCACAGTCACACAATCACAGAATCACAATCACAATAACATAATCACAATCACACAATCGCAATCACACAATCACACAATCACACGGTCACACAATCACACATTCACACAATCACACAATCACACAATCACTCAATCACAAAATCACACAATCACACAAGCACACAATCACTCAATCACACAATCACACAATCACACAATCACACAATCACACAATCACACAATCACACAATCACACAATCACACAATCACACAATCACACAATCACACAATCACACAATCACACAATCACACAATCACACAATCACACAATCACACAATCACACAATCTCACAATCACACTATCACACAATCACACAATCACACAATCACACAATCACACAATCACACAATCACACAATCACACAATCACTCAATCACAAAATCACACAATCACACAAGCACACAATCACTCAATCACACAATCACACAATCACACAATCACACAACCACACAATCACACAATCACACAATCACACAAGCACACAATCACTCAATCACACAATCACACAATCACACAATCACACAATCTCACAATCACACTATCACACAATCACACAATCACACAATCACACAATCACACAATCACACAATCACACAATCACACAATCACACAATCACTCAATCACAAAATCACACAATCACACAAGCACACAATCACTCAATCACACAATCACACAATCACACAATCACACAATCACACAATCACACAATCACACAATCACACAATCACAATCACACAATCACACAATCACACAATCACACAATCACACAATCACACAATCACACAATCACACAATCACACAATCACACAATCACACAATCACACAATCACACAATCACACAATCACACAGTCACACAATCACTCAATCACACAATAACACACTCACACGATCACACAGTCACAATCACACAGTCACACAATCACTCAATCACACAATAACACACTCACACAATCACACAGTCACAATCACACAGTCGCAACCACACAATCACGATCACACAATCATGATCACACAATTACGGTCACACAATGACGGTCACACAATCACAATCACACAATCACACAATCACAATCACAATCACATAATCACAATCACACAATCGCAATCACACAATCACACAATCACACAATTCACACAATCTCACAATCACACAATCACACAATCACACAATCACAATCACACAATCACACAATCACACAATCACACAATCTCACAATCACACAATCACACAATCACACAATCACAATCGCACAATCACAATTACACAATCACACAATCTCACAATCACACAATCACACAATCACACAATCACAATCGCACAATCACAATTACACAATCACACAATCACACAATCACACAATCACACAATCTCACAATCACACAATCACAAAATCACACACTCACACAATCACACAGACACTATCACACAATCACAATCACACAATCACAATCACACAATCACACAATCACACAATCACACAATCACACAGTCACACAATCACACAATCACAGAATCACACAATCACACATTCACACAATCACAATCGCACAATCACACAATCACACAATCACACAGTCACACACTCACACACTCACACAATCACACAGACACTATCACACAATCACACAATCACACAATCACACAATCACACAATCACACAATCACTCAGTCACACAATCACACAATCACACAATCACACAATCACACAATCACACAATCACACAATCACACAATCACACAATCACACAATCACACAATCACTCAGTCACACAATCACACAATCACACAATCACACAATCACACAATCACACTATCACACAATCACACAATCACACAATCACACAATCACACAATCACACAATCACACAATCACACAATCACTCAATCACAAAATCACACAATCACATAAGCACACAATCACTCAATCACACAATCACACAATCACACAATCACACAATCACACAATCACACAATCACACAATCACAATCACACAATCACACAATCACACAATCACACAATCACACAATCACACAATCACACAATCACACAATCACACAATCACACAATCACACAATCACACAATCACACAATCACACAATCACACAATCACACAATCACACAATCACACAGTCACACAATCACTCAATCACACAATAACACACTCACACAATCACACAGTCACAATCACACAGTCACACAATCACTCAATCACACAATAACACACTCACACAATCACACAGTCACAATCACACAGTCGCATCCACTTAATCACGGTCACACAATCACACAGTCGCAACCACACAATCACGGTCACACAATCACGGTCACACAATAACGGTAACACAATCACACATTCACACAATCACACAATCACACAATCACACAATCACGATCACACAATCACGGTCACACAATCACGATCACACAATCACGATCGTACAATCATAATCACACAATTACGGTCACACAATGACGGTCACACAATCACAGTCACACAATCACACAATCACAATCACAATCACATAATCACAATCACACAATCGCAATCACACAATCACACAATCACACGGTCACACAATCACACATTCACACAATCACACTATCACACAATCACTCAATCACAAAATCACACAATCACACAAGAACACAATCACTCAATCACACAATCACACAATCACACAATCACACAATCACACAATCACACAATCACACAATCACACAATCACAATTACACAATCACACAATCACACAATCACACAATCACACAATCACGCAATCACACAATCACACAATCACACAATCACGCAATCACACAATCACACAATCACTCAATCACACAATCACACAATCTCACAATCACACAATCACACAATCACACAGTCATACAATCACACCATCACAATCACGCAATCACGCAATCACACAATCACAATCGCACAATCACACAATCACACAATCACACAGTCACACAATCACACAACCACACAATCACACAATCACACAATCACAAAATCACGATCACACAATCACGGTCACACAATCACGATCACACAATCACGATCACACAATCATGATCCCACAATTGCGGTCCCACAATCACGGTCACACAATCACAGTCACACAATCACACAATCACAATCACGCAATCACACAATCACGATCACACAATCACGATCGCACAACTACACAATCACGCAATCACACAATCACACAATCACACAATCACACAATCACACAATCACACAATCACACAATCACACAATCACACAATCACACAATCACACAATCACACAATCACACAATCACACAATCACACAATCACGCAATCACACAATCACACAATCACACAATCACACAATCACACAATCACACAATCACACAATCACACAATCACACAATCACACAATCACACAATCACACAATCACACAATCACACAATCACTCAATCACAAAATCACACAATCACACAAGAACACAATCACTCAATCACACAATCACACAATCACACAATCACACAATCACACAATCACACAATCACACAATCACACAATCACAATTACACAATCACACAATCACACAATCACACAATCACACAATCACACAATCACACAATCACACAATCACACAATCACACAATCACACAATCACACAATCACTCAATCACACAATCACACAATCTCACAATCACACAATCACACAATCACACAATCACACAGTCATACAATCACACCATCACAATCACGCAATCACGCAATCACACAATCACAATCGCACAATCACACAATCACACAATCACACAGTCACACAATCACACAACCACACAATCACACAATCACACAATCACACAAGCACACAATCACTCAATCACACAATCACACAATCACACAATCACACAATCTCACAATCACACTATCACACAATCACACAATCACACAATCACACAATCACACAATCACACAATCACACAATCACACAATCACTCAATCACAAAATCACACAATCACACAAGCACACAATCACTCAATCACACAATCACACAATCACACAATCACACAATCACACAATCACACAATCACACAATCACACAATCACACAATCACACAATCACAATCACACAATCACACAATCACACAATCACAATCGCACAATCACAATTACACCAATCACACAATCTCACAATCACACAATCACACAACCACACAATCACAATCGCACAATCACAATTACACAATCACACAATCACTCAATCACACAATCACACAATCTCACAATCACACAATCACACAATCACACACTCACACAATCACACAGACACTATCACACAATCACAATCACACAATCACAATCACACAATCACACAATCACACAATCACACAATCACACAATCACACAGTCACACAATCACACAATCACACAATCACACAATCACACATTCACACAATCACAATCGCACAATCACACAATCACACAATCACACAGTCACACAATCACACAACCACACAATCACACAATCACACAATCACACAATCACACAACCACACAATCACACAATCACACAATCACACAATCACACAATCACACAATCACAATCACACAATCACACAATCACACAATCACACAATCACACAATCACACAATCACACAATCACACAATCACACAGTCACACAGTCACTCAATCACACTATAACACACTCACACAATCACACAGTCACAATCACACAGTCACACAATCACTCAATCACACAATAACACACTCACACAATCACACAGTCACAATCACACAGTCGCAATCACACAATCACGGTCACACAATCACACAGTCGCAACCACACAATCACGGTCACACAATCACGGTCACACAATAACGGTAACACAATCACACATTCACACAATCACACAATCACACAATCACACAATCACGATCACACAGTCACGGTCACACAATCACGATCACACAATCACGATCATACAATCATGATCACACAATTACGGTCACACAATGACGGTCACACAATCACAGTCACACAATCACAGAATCACAATCACAATCACATAATCACAATCACACAATCGCAATCACACAATCACACAATCACACGGTCACACAATCACACATTCACACAATCACACAATCACACAATCACTCAATCACAAAATCACACAATCACACAAGCACACAATCACTCAATCACACAATCACACAATCACACAATCACACAATCACACAATCACACAATCACACAATCACACAATCACACAATCACACAATCACACAATCACACAATCACACAATCACACAATCACACAATCACACAATCACACAATCTCACAATCACACTATCACACAATCACACAATCACACAATCACACAATCACACAATCACACAATCACACAATCACACAATCACTCAATCACAAAATCACACAATCACACAAGCACACAATCACTCAATCACACAATCACACAATCACACAATCACACAATCACACAATCACACAATCACACAATCACACAATCACAATCACACAATCACACAATCACACAATCACACAATCACACAATCACACAATCACACAATCACACAATCACACAATCACACAATCACACAATAACACACTCACACAATCACACAGTCACACAATCACTCAATCACACAATAACACACTCACACAATCACACAGTCACAATCACACAGTCACACAGTCACACAATCACACAACCACACAATCACACAATCACACAATCACACAATCACACAATCACACAATCACTCAATCACAAAATCACACAACCACAAAATCACACAATCACTCAATCACACAATCACACAATCACACAATCACACAATCACACAATCACAATCACACAATCACACAATCACACAATCACACAATCACACAATCACACAATCACACAATCACACAATCACACAATCACACAATCACACAATCACACAATCACACAATCACACAATCACACAATCGCACAATCACACAATCACACAATCACACAGTCACACAATCACTCAATCACACAATAACACACTCACACAATCACACAGTCACAATCACACAGTCACACAATCACTCAATCACACAATCACGGTCACACAATCACGGTCACACAATAACGGTAACACAATCACACATTCACACAATCACACAATCACACAATCACACAATCACACAATCACACAATCACACAATCACACAATCACACAATCACACAATCACACAATCACACAATCACACAATCACACAATCACACAATCACACAATCACACAATCACACAATCACACAATCACACAATCACACAGTCACACAATCACTCAATCACACAATAAGACACTCACACAATCACACAGTCACAATCACACAGTCACACAATCACTCAATCACACAATAACACACTCACACAATCACACAGTCACAATCACACAGTCACACAATCACTCAATCACACAATAACACACTCACACAATCACACAGTCACAATCACACAGTCGCAACCACACAATCACGGTCACACAATCACGGTCACACAATCACGGTCACACAATAACGGAAACACAATCACACATTCACACAATCACACAATCACACAATCACACAATCACGATCACACAGTCACGTTCACACAATCACGATCACACAATCACGATCATACAAACATGATCACACAATTACGGTCACACAATGACGGTCACACAATCACAGTCACACAATCACACAATCACACAATCACACAATCACACAATCACAATCGCACAATCACACAATCACACAATCACACAGTCACACAATCACACAACCACACAATCACACAATCACACAATCACACACTCACACAATCACACAGACACTATCACACAATCACAGTCACACAATCACAATCACACAATCACAATCACACAATCACACAATCACACGATCACACAATCACGGTCACTCAATCACGGTCACTCAATCACGGTCACACAATCACGGTCACAAAATCGCGGTCACACAATCACGGTCACACAATCACACAATCACACAATCACAAAATCACACAATCACACAATCACACAGTCACACAATCACTCAATCACACAATAACACACTCACACAATCACACAGTCACAATCACACAGTCGCAACCACACAATCACGGTCACACAATAACGGTAACACAATCACACATTCACAGAATCACACATTCACACAATCACACAATCACACAATCACACAATCACACAATCACACAATCACACAATCACACAATCATCAATCACACAATCACGGTCACACAATCACACATTCACACAATCACACAATCACACAATCACTCAATCACAAAATCACACAATCACACAAGCACACAATCACACAATCACACAATCACACAATCACACAATCACACAATCACACAATCACACAATCACACAATCACACAATCACACAATCACACAATCACACAATCACAATCACACAATCACACAATCACACAATCACACAATCACACAATCTCACAATCACACAATCACACAATCACAATCGCACAATCACAATTACACAATCACACAATCACACAATCACAGAATCACACAATCACACAATCACACAATCACACAATCACACAATCACACCATCATCAATCACACAATCACGGTCACACAATCACATATTCACACAATCACACAATCACACAATTCACACAATCTCACAATCACACAATCACAATCGCACAATCACAATCACACAATCACACAATCACACGATCACACAATCACGGTCACTCAATCACGGTCACTCAATCACGGTCACACAATCACGGTCACAAAATCGCGGTCACACAATCACGGTCACACAATCACACAATCACACAATCACAAAATCACACAATCACACAATCACACAGTCACACAATCACTCAATCACACAATAACACACTCACACAATCACACAGTCACAATCACACAGTCGCAACCACACAAGCACGGTCACACAATAACGGTAACACAATCACACATTCACACAATCACACAATCACACAATCACACAATCACACAGTCACACAATCACACAATCACACAATCATCAATCACACAATCACGGTCACACAATCACACATTCACACAATCACACAATCACACAATCACTCAATCACAAAATCACACAATCACACAAGCACACAATCACACAATCACACAATCACACAATCACACAATCACACAATCACACAATCACACAATCACACAATCACACAATTCACACAATCTCACAATCACACAATCACAATCGCACAATCACAATTACACAATCACAATCACACAATCACACAATCACACAATCACACAATCTCACAATCACACAATCACACAATCACACAATCACTCAATCACACAATCACACAATCACACAATCACACAATCACAGAATCACACAATCACACAATCACACAATCACACAATCACACAATCACACCATCATCAATCACACAATCACGGTCACACAATCACACATTCACACAATCACACAATCACACAATTCACACAATCTCACAATCACACAATCACAATCGCACAATCACAATTACACAATCACAATCACACAATCACACAATCACACAATCACACAATCTCACAATCACACAATCACACAATCACACAATCACAATCGCACAATCACAATTACACAATCACACAATCACACAATCACACAATCACACAATCACACAATCACACAATCACACAATCATCAATCACACAATCACGGTCACACAATCACACATTCACACAATCACACAATCACACAATCACTCAATCACAAAATCACACAATCACACAAGCACACAATCTCTCAATCACTCAATCACACAATCACACAATCTCACAATCACACAATCACACAATCACACAGTCATACAATCACACCATCACAATCACGCAATCACACAATCACACAATCACACAATCACACAGTCACACAATCACACAATCACACAAACACACAATCACACAATCACACAATCACACAATCACACAATCACACAATCACACAATCACACAATCACACAATCACACAATCACACAATCACACAATCACACAATCACACAATCACACAATCACACAATCACACAATCACACAGTCACACAATCACACAATCACAAAATCACACAATCACACAAGCACACAATCACACAATCCCACAATCACACAATCACACAATCACACAATCACACAATCACACAATCACACAATCACACAATCACACAATCACACAATCACACAATCACACAATCACACAATCACACAATCACTCAATCACACAATCACACAATCACACAATCACACAATCACACAATCACACCATCATCAATCACACAATCACGGTCACACAATCACACATTCACACAATCACACAATCACGGTCACACAATCACACATTCACACAATCACACAATCACACAATTCACACAATCTCACAATCACACAATCACAATCGCACAATCACAATTACACAATCACAATCACACAATCACACAATCACACAATCACACAATCTCACAATCACACAATCACACAATCACACAATCACAATCGCACAATCACAATTACGCAATCACACAATCACACAATCACACAATCACACAATCACACAATCATCAATCACACAATCACGGTCACACAATCACACATTCACACAATCACACAATCACACAATCACTCAATCACAAAATCACACAATCACACAAGCACACAATCACTCAATCACTCAATCACACAATCACACAATATCACAATCACACAATCACACAAACACACAGTCATACAATCACCCCATCACAATCACGCAATCACACAATCACACAATCACACAATCACACAATCACACAATCACACAGTCACACAATCACACAATCACACAATCACACAATCACACAATCACACAATCACACAATCACACAATCACACAATCACACAATCACACAAGCACACAATCACTCAATCACTCAATCACACAATCACACAATCTCACAATCACACAATCACACAATCACACAGTCATACAATCACACCATCACAATCACGCAATCACACAATCACACAATCACACAATCACACAATCACACAATCACACAATCACACAAGCACACAATCACACAATCACACAATCACACACTCACACAATCACACAGACACTATCACACAATCACAATCACACAATCACAATCACACAATCACAATCACACAATCACAATCACACAATCACACAATCACACAATCACACAATCACACAATCACACAATCACACAATCATCAATCACACAATCACGGTCACACAATCACACATTCACACAATCACACAATCACACAATCACTCAATCACAAAATCACACAATCACACAAGCACACAATCACACAATCACACAATAACACAATCACACAATCACACAATCACACAATCACACAATCACACAATCACACAATCACACAATCACACAATCACACAATCACTCAATCACACAATCACACAATCTCACAATCACACAATCACACAATCACACACTCACACAATCACACAGACACTATCACACAATCACAATCACACAATCACACAGACACTATCACACAATCACAATCACACAATCACAATCACACAATCACAATCACACAATCACAATCACACAATCACAATCACAAAATCACAATCACACAATCACAATCACACAATCACAATCACACAATCACAATCACACAATCACAATCACACAATCACAATCACACAATCACAATCACACAATCGCAATCACACAATCACAATCACACAATCACAATCACACAATCACAATCACACAATCACAATCACACAATCACAATCACACAATCACACAATCACACGATCACACAATCACGGTCACTCAATCACGGTCAATCAATCACGGTCACACAATCACGGTCACAAAATCGCGGTCACACAATCACGGTCACACAATCACACAATCACACAATCACAAAATCACACAATCACACGGTCACACAATCACACAATCACACAATAACACACTCACACAATCACACAGTCACAATCACACAGTCGCAACCACACAATCACGGTCACACAATAACGGTAACACAATCACACATTCACACAATCACACAATCACACAATCACACAATCACACAATCACACAATCACAAAATCACGATCACACAATCACGGTCACACAATCACGATCACACAATCACGATCACACAATCATGATCACACAATTACGGTCACACAATCACGGTCACACAATCACAGTCACACAATCACACAATCACAATCACGCAATCACACAATCACGATCACACAATCACGATCGCACAACTACACAATCACGCAATCACACAATCACACAATCACCCAATCACACAATCACACAATCACACAAGCACACAATCACACAATCACACAATCACACAATCACTCAATCACAAAATCACACAATCACACAAGCACACAATCACTCAATCACACAATCACACAATCACACAATCACACAATCACACAATCACACAATCACAATTACACAATCACACAATCACACAATCACACAATCACACAATCACACAATCACGCAATCACACAATCACACAATCACACAATCACACAATCACTCAATCACACAATCACACAATCTCACAATCACACAATCACACAATCACACAGTCATACAATCACACCATCACAATCACACAATCACACAATCACACAATCGCACAATCACACAATCACACAATCACACAATCACACAATCACACAATCACACAATCACACAATCACACAATCACACAATCACACAATCACACAGTCACACAATCACTCAATCACACAATCACTCAATCACACAATAACACACTCACACAATCACATAGTCACAATCACACAGTCACACAATCACTCAATCACACAATAACACACTCACACAATCACACAGTCACAATCACACAGTCGCAACCACACAATCACGATCACACAATCATGATCACACAATTACGGTCACACAATGACGGTCACACAATCACAATCACACAATCACACAATCACAATCACAATCACAATCACATAATCACAATCACACAATCGCAATCACACAATCACACAATCACACAATCACACAATCACACAATTCACACAATCTCACAATCACGCAATCACACAATCATACAATCACACAATCACACAATCACAATCACACAATCACACAATCACACAATCACACAATCTCACAATCACACAATCACACAATCACAATCGCACAATCACAATTACACAATCACACAATCTCACAATCACACAATCACACAATCACACAATCACAATCGCACAATCACAATTACACAATCACACAATCACTCAATCACACAATCACACAATCTCACAATCACACAATCACACAATCACACACTCACACAATCACACAGACACTATCACACAATCACAATCACACAATCACAATCACACAATCACACAATCACACAATCACACAATCACACAATCACACAGTCACACAATCACACAATCATACAATCACACAATCACACATTCACACAATCACAATCGCACAATCACACAATCACACAATCACACAGTCACACAATCACACAACCACACAATCACACAATCACACAATCACACACTCACACACTCACACAATCACACAGACACTATCACACAATCACACAATCACACAATCACACAATCACACAATCACACAATCACACAATCACACAATCACACAGTCACACAATCACTCAATCACACAATCACACAATCACACAATCACACAATCACACAATCACACTATCACACAATCACACAATCACACAATCACACAATCACACAATCACACAATCACACAATCACACAATCACACAATCACTCAATCACAAAATCACACAATCACACAAGCACACAATCACTCAATCACACAATCACACAATCACACAATCACACAATCACACAATCACACAATCACACAATCACAATCACACAATCACACAATCACACAATCACACAATCACACAATCACACAATCACACAATCACACAATCACACAAACACACAATCACACAATCACACAATCACACAATCACACAATCACACAATCACACAATCACACAATCACACAGTCACACAATCACTCAATCACACAATAACACACTCACACAATCACACAGTCACAATCACACAGTCACACAATCACTCAATCACACAATAACACACTCACACAATCACACAGTCACAATCACACAGTCGCAACCACACAATCACGGTCACACAATCACGGTCACACAATAACGGTAACACAATCACACATTCACACAATCACACAATCACACAATCACACAATCACGATCACACAATCACGGTCACACAATCACGATCATACAATCACGATCATACAATCATGATCACACAATTACGGTCACACAATGACGGTCACACAATCACAGTCACACAATCACACAATCACAATCACAATCACATAATCACAATCACACAATCGCAATCACACAATCACACAATCACACAATCACACGGTCACACAATCACACATTCACACAATCACACAATCACACAATCACACAATCACACAATCACACAATCACACAATCACACAATCACACAATCACACAATCACACAATCACACAATAACACACTCACACAATCACACAGTCACAATCACACAGTCGCAACCACACAATCACGGTCACACAATAACGGTAACACAATCACACATTCACACAATCACACAATCACACAATCACACAATCACACAATCACACAATCACACAATCACACAATCATCAATCACACAATCACGGTCACACAATCACACATTCACACAATCACACAATCACACAGTCACTCAATCACAAAATCACACAATCACACAAGCACACAATCACACAATCACACAATCACACAATCACACAATCACGCAATCACACAATCACACAATCACACAATCACACAATCACACAATCACACAATCACACAATCACACAATCACTCAATCACACAATCACACAATCACACAATCACACAATCACACACTCACACAATCACACAGACACTATCACACAATCACAATCACACAATCACACAGACACTATCACACAATCACAATCACACAATCACAATCACACAATCACAATCACACAATCACAATCACACAATCACAATCACACAATCACAATCACACAATCACAATCACACAATCACACAATCACAATCACACAATCACAATCACACAATCACAATCACACAATCACAATCACACAGTCACAATCACACAATCACAATCACACAATCACAATCACACAATCACAATCACACAATCACACAATCACACGATCACACAATCACGGTCACTCAATCACGGTCAATCAATCACGGTCACACAATCACGGTCACAAAATAGCGGTCACACAATCACGGTCACACATTCACACAATCACACAATCACAAAATCACACAATCACACGGTCACACAATCACACAATCACACAATAACACACTCACACAATCACACAGTCACAATCACAAAGTCGCAACCACACAATCACGGTCACGAAATAACGGTAACACAATCACACATTCACACAATCACACAATCACACAATCACACAATCACACAATCACAAAATCACGATCACACAATCACGGTCACACAATCACGATCACACAATCACGATCACACAATCATGATCACACAATTACGGTCACACAATCACGGTCACACAATCACAGTCACACAATCACACAATCACAATCACGCAATCACACAATCACGATCACACAATCACGATCGCACAACTACACAATCACGCAATCACACAATCACACAATCACCCAATCACACAATCACACAATCACACAATCACACAATCACACAATCACACAATCACACAATCACACAATCACACAATCACACAATCACACAATCACACAATCACACAATCACACAATCACACAATCACACAATCACACAATCACACAATCACACAATCGCACAATCACACAATCACACAATCACACAATCACACAATCACACAATCACACAATCACACAATCACACAATCACACAATCACACAATCACACAATCACACAATAACACAATTACACAATCACACAATCACAATCGCACAATCACAATTACACAATCACACAATCACACAATCACAGAATCACACAATCACACAATCACACAATCACACAATCACACAATCACACAATCACACAATCACACAAGCACACAATCACTCAATCACACAATCACACAATCACACAATCTCACAATCAAACTATCACACAATCGCACAATCACAATTACACAATCACACAATCACACAATCACAGAATCACACAATCACACAATCACACAATCGCACAATCACACAATCACACAATCACACAATCACAGAATCACACAATCACACAATCACACAATCACACAATCACACAATCACACCATCATCAATCACACAATCACGGTCACACAATCACACATTCACACAATCACACAATCACGGTCACACAATCACACATTCACACAATCACACAATCACACAATCACACAATCACACAATCACAATCACACAATCATACAATCACAATCGCACAATCACACAATCACACAATCACACAATCACACAATCTCACAATCACACAATCACACAATCACAATCGCACAATCACAATTACACAATCACACAATCACAGAATCACAGAATCACAGAATCACACAATCACACAATCACACCATCATCAATCACACAATCACGGTCACACAATCACACATTCACACAATCACACAATCACACAATTCACACAATCTCACAATCACACAATCACAATCGCACAATCACAATCACACAATCACCCAATCACACGATCACACAATCACGGTCACTCAATCACGGTCACTCAATCACGGTCACACAATCACGGTCACAAAATCGCGGTCACACAATCACGGTCACACAATCACACAATCACACAATCACAAAATCACAAAATCACACAATCACACAATCACACAGTCACACAATCACTCAATCACACAATAACACACTCACTCAATCACACAGTCACAATCACACAGGCGCAACCACACAATCACGGTCACACAATAACGGTAACACAATCACACATTCACACAATCACACAATCACACAATCACACAATCACACAATCACACAATTACACAATCACACAATCACACAATCACACAATCACACAATCACACAATCATCAATCACACAATCACGGTCACACAATCACACATTCACACAATCACACAATCACACAATCACACAATCACAAAATCACGATCACACAATCACGGTCACACAATCACGATCACACAATCACGATCACACAATCATGATCACACAATTACGGTCACACAATCACGGTCACACAATCACAGTCACACAATCACACAATCACAATCACGCAATCACACAATCACGATCACACAATCACGATCGCACAACTACACAATCACGCAATCACACAATCACACAATCACCCAATCACACAATCACACAATCACACAATCACACAATCACACAATCACACAATCACACAATCACTCAATCACAAAATCACACAATCACACAAGCACACAATCACTCAATCACACAATCACACAATCACACAATCACACAATCACACAATCACACAATCACAATTACACAATCACACAATCACACAATCACACAATCACACAATCACACAATCACACAATCACACAGTCACACAATCACACAATCACACAATCACACAATCACACAATCACTCAATCACACAATCACACAATCACACAATCACACAATCACACAATCACACAATCACACAATCACAAAATCACACAGTCACACAATCACTCAATCACACAATCACTCAATCACACAATAACACACTCACACAATCACACAGTCACAATCACACAGTCACACAATCACTCAATCACACAATAACACACTCACACAATCACACAGTCACAATCACACAGTCGCAACCACACAATCACGATCACACATTCATGATCACACAATTACGGTCACACAATGACGGTCACACAATCACAATCACACAATCACACAATCACAATCACAATCACATAATCACAATCACACAATCACACAATCACAAAATCACTAAATCACACAATTCACACAATCTCACAATCACACAATCACACAATCACACAATCACACAATCACAATCACACAATCACACAATCACACAATCACACAATCTCACAATCACACAATCACACAATCACACAATCTCACAATCACACTATCACACAATCACACAATCACACAATCACACAATCACACAATCACACAATCACACAATCACACAATCACACAATCACACAATCACACAATCACACAATCACACAGTCACACAATCACTCAATCACACAATCACTCAATCACACAATAACACCCTCACAAAATCACACAGTCACAATTACACAGTCACACAATCACACAATCACACAATCACACAATCACACAATCACACAATCACACAATCACACAATCACACAATCACACAATCACACAATCACACAGTCACACAATCACTCAATCACACAATCACTCAATCACACAATAACACACTCACACAATCACACAGTCAAAATCACACAGTCACACATTCACTCAATCACACAATAACACACTCACACAGTCACACAATCACTCAATCACACAATCACTCAATCACACAATAACACACTCACACAATCACACAGTCACTATCACACAGTCACACAATCACTCAATCACACAATAACACACTCACACAATCACACAGTCACAATCACACAGTCGCAACCACACAATCACGATCACACATTCATGATCACACAATTACGGTCACACAATCACAATCACACAATCACACAATCACAATCACAATCACATAATCACAATCACACAATCACACAATCACACAATCACTAAATCACACAATTCACACAATGTCACAATCACACAATCACACAATCACACAATCACAATCACACAATCACACAATCACACAATCACACAATCTCACAATCACACAATCACACAATCACAATCACACAATCACACTATCACACAATCACACAATCACACAATCACACAATCACACAATCACACAATCACACAATCACACAATCACACAATCACACAATCACACACTCACACAATCACACAGTCACAATCACACAGTCACACAATCACTCAATCACACAATAACACACTCACACAATCACACAGTCACAATCACACAGTCGCAACCACACAATCACGGTCACACAATCACACAGTCGCAACCATACAATCACGGTCACACAATCACGGTCACACAATAACGGTAACACAATCACACATTCACACAATCACACAATCACACAATCACACAATCACGATCACACAATCACGGTCACACAATCACGATCACACAATCACGATCATACAATCATGATCACACAATTACGGTCACACAATGACGGTCACACAATCACAGTCACACAATCACACAATCACAATCACAATCACATAATCACAATCACACAATCGCAATCACACAATCACACAATCACACGGTCACACAATCACACATTCACACAATCACAAAATCACACAATCACTCAATCGCAAAATCAGACAATCACACAAGCACACAATCACTCAATCACACAATCACACAATCACACAATCACACAATCACACAATCACACAATCACACAATCACACAATCACACAATCACACAATCACAATCACACAATCACACAATCACACAATCACAACCACACAATCACACAATCACACAATCACACAATCACACAATCACACAATCACACAATCACACAATCACACAATCACACAATCACACAATCACACAATCACACAATCACACAATCACACAATCACACAATCACACAATCACACAATCACTCAATCACACAATAACACACTCACACAATCACACAGTCACAATCACACAGTCACACAATCACTCATTCACACAATAACACACTCACACAATCACACAGTCACAATCACACAGTCGCAACCACACAATCACGATCACACAATCATGATCACACAATTACGGTCACACAATGACGGTCACACAATCACAATCACACAATCACACAATCACAATCACAATCACATAATCACAATCACACAATCGCAATCACACAATCACACAATCACACAATCACACAATCACACAATTCACACAATCTCACAATCACACAATCACACAATCACACAATCACACAATCACAATCACACAATCACACAATCACACAATCACACAATCTCACAATCACACAATCACACAATCACACAATCACAATCGCACAATCACAATTACACAATCACACAATCACACAATCACACAATCACACAATCACACAAGCACACAATCACTCAATCACACAATCACACAATCACACAATCACACAATCACACAATCACACTATCACACAATCACACAATCACACAATCACACAATCACACAATCACACAATCACACAATCACTCAATCACAAAATCACACAATCACAGAAGCACACAATCACTCAATCACACAATCACACAATCACACAATCACACAATCACACAATCACACAATCACACAATCACAATCACACAATCACACAATCACACAATCACACAATCACACAATCACACAATCACACAATCACACAATCACACAATCACACAATCACACAATCACACAATCACACAATCACACAATCACACAATCACACAATCACAAAATCACACAATCACACAATCACACAATCACACAATCACACAATCACAAAATCACACAATCACGATCACACAATCACGGTCACACAATCACGATCACACAATCACGATCATACAATCATGATCACACAATTACGGTCACACAATGACGGTCACACAATCACAGTCACACAATCACACAATCACAATCACAATCACATAATCACAATCACACAATCGCAATCACACAATCACACAATCACACGGTCACACAATCACACATTCACACAATCACACAATCACACAATCACTCAATCACAAAATCACACAATCACACAATCACACAATCACACAATCACACAATCACACAATCACACAATCACACAATCACACAATCACACAATCACACAATCACACAATCACACAGTCACACAATCACACAATCACACAATCACACAATCACACAATCACACAATCACACAATCACACAATCACACAATCACACAATCACAAAATCACGATCACACAATCACGGTCACACAATCACGATCACACAATCACGATCACACAATCATGATCACACAATTACGGTCACACAATCACGGTCACACAATCACAGTCACACAATCACGCAATCACACAATCACGATCACACAATCACGATCGCACAACCACACAATCACGCAATCACACAATCACACAATCACACAATCACACAATCACACAATCACACAATCACACAATCACACAATCACACAATCACTCAATCACAAAATCACACAATCACAAAATCACACAATCACTCAATCACACAATCACACAATCACACAATCACACAATCACACAATCACACAATCACACAATCACAATCACACAATCACAGAATCACACAATCATACAATCACACAATCACACAATCACACAATCACACAATCACACAATCACACAATCACACAATCACACAATCACACAATCACACAATCACACAATCACACAATCACAAAATCACACAGGCACACAATCACTCAATCACACAATAACACACTCACACAATCACACAGTCACAATCACACAGTCACACAATCACACAATCACACAATGACACAATCACACAATCACACAATCACGCAATCACGCAATCACACAATCTCACAATCACACAATCACACAATCACACAGTCATACAATCACACCATCACAATCACGCAATCACACAATCACACAATCACACAATGACACAATCACACAATCACACAGTCACACAATCACACAATCACACAATCACACAATCACACAATCACAATCACACAATCACACAATCACACAATCACACAATCACACAATCACACAATCACACAATCACACAATCACACAATCACACAATCACACAATCACACAATCACACAATCACACAATCACACAATCACACAATCACACAATCACACAATCACACAATCACACAATCACACAATCACACAATCACACAATCACACAATCACACAATCACACAATCACACAATCACAAAATCACGATCACACAATCACGGTCACACAATCACGATCACACAATCACGATCACACAATCATGATCACACAATTACGGTCACACAATCACGGTCACACAATCACAGTCACACAATCACGCAATCACACAATCACGATAACACAATCACGATCGCACAACCACACAATCACGCAATCACACAATCACACAGTCACACAATCACACAATCACACAATCACACAATCACACAATCACACAATCACACAATCACACAATCACACAATCACACAATCACACAATCACACAATCACACAATCACACAATCACACAATCACACAGTCACACAATCACACAATCACACAATCACACAATCACACAATCACACAATCACACAATCACAATCGCACAATCACACAATCACACAATCACACAGTCACACAATCACACAACCACACAATCACACAATCACACAATCACACAATCACACAATCACACAATCACTCAATCACAAAATCACACAATCACAAAATCACACAATCACTCAATCACACAATCACACAATCACACAATCACACAATCACACAATCACACAATCACACAATCACAATCACACAATCACACAATCACACAATCACACAATCACACAATCACACAATCACACAATCACACAATCACACAATCACACAATCACACAATCACACAATCACACAATCACACAATCACACAATCACACAATCACACAGTCACACAATCACTCAATCACACAATAACACACTCACACAATCACACAGTCACAATCACACAGTCACACAATCACTCAATCACACAATAACACACTCACACAATCACACAGTCACAATCACACAGTCGCAACCACACAATCACGGTCACACAATCACGGTCACACAATAACGGTAACACAATCACACATTCACACAATCACACAATCACACAATCACACAATCACGATCACACAATCACGGTCACACAATTACGATCACACAATCACGATCACACAATCATGATCACACAATTACGGTCACACAATGACGGTCACACAATCACAGTCACACAATCACACAATCACAATCACAATCACATAATCACAATCACACAATCGCAATCACACAATCACACAATCACACGGTCACACAATCACACATTCACACAATAACAAAATCACACAATCACTCAATCACAAAATCACACAATCACACAAGCACACAATCACTCAATCACACAATCACACAATCACACAATCACACAATCACACAATCACACAATCACACAATCACACAATCACACAATCACACAATCACACAATCACACAAGCACACAATCACTCAATCACACAATCACACAATCACACAATCTCACAATCACACTATCACACAATCACACAATCACACAATCACACAATCATACAATCACACAATCACACAATCACTCAATCGCAAAATCACACAATCACACAAGCACACAATCACTCAATCACACAATCACACAATCACACAATCACACAATCACACAATCACACAATCACACAATCACACAATCACAATCACACAATCACACAATCACACAATCACAATCACACAATCACACAATCACACAATCACACAATCACACAATCACACAATCACACAATCACACAATCACACAATCACACAATCACACAATCACACAATCACACAATCACACAATCACACAATCACACAATCACACAATCACACAATCACACAATCACTCAATCACACAATAACACACTCACACAATCACACAGTCACAATCACACAGTCACACAATCACTCATTCACACAATAACACACTCACACAATCACACAGTCACAATCACACAGTCGCAACCACACAATCACGATCACACAATCATGATCACACAATTACGGTCACACAATGACGGTCACACAATCACAATCACACAATCACACAATCACAATCACAATCACATAATCACAATCACACAATCGCAATCACACAATCACACAATCACACAATCACACAATCACACAATTCACACAATCTCACAATCACACAATCACACAATCACACAATCACACAGTCACAATTACACAATCACACAATCACACAATCACACAATCTCACAATCACACAATCACACAATCACACAATCACAATCGCACAATCACAATTACACAATCACACAATCACACAATCACACAATCACACAATCACACAAGCACACAATCACTCAATCACACAATCACACAATCACACAATCACACAATCACACAATCACACTATCACACAATCACACAATCACACAATCACACAATCACACAATCACACAATCACTCAATCACTCAATCACAAAATCACACAATCACACAAGCACACAATCACTCAATCACACAATCACACAATCACACAATCACACAATCACACAATCACACAATCACAATCACACAATCACACAATCACACAATCACACAATCACACAATCACACAATCACACAATCACACAATCACACAATCACACAATCACACAGTCACACAATCACACAATCACACAATCACACAATCACACAATCACACAATCACACAATCACACAATCACACAATCACACAATCACACAATCACTCAATCACACAATAACACACTCCCACAATCACACAGTCACAATCACACAGTCACACAATCACTCAATCACACAATAACACACTCACACAATCACACAGTCACAATCACACAGTCGCAACCACACACTCACGGTCACACAATCACACAGTCGCAACCACACAATCACGGTCACACAATCACGGTCACACAATAACGGTAACACAATCACACATTCACACAATCACACAATCACAAAATCACACAATCACGATCACACAATCACGGTCACACAATCACGATCACACAATCACGATCATACAATCATGATCACACAATTACGGTCACACAATGACGGTCACACAATCACAGTCACACAATCACACAATCACAATCACAATCACATAATCACAATCACACAATCGCAATCACACAATCACACAATCACACGGTCACACAATCACACATTCACACAATCACACAATCACACAATCACTCAATCACAAAATCACACAATCACACAATCACACAATCACACAATCACACAATCACACAATCACACAATCACACAATCACACAATCACACAATCACACAATCACACAATCACACAATCACACAGTCACACAATCACACAATCACACAATCACACAATCACACAATCACACAATCACACAATCACACAATCACACAATCACAAAATCACGATCACACAATCACGGTCACACAATCACGATCACACAATCACGATCACACAATCATGATCACACAATTACGGTCACACAATCACGGTCACACAATCACAGTCACACAATCACGCAATCACACAATCACGATCACACAATCACGATCGCACAACCACACAATCACGCAATCACACAATCACACAATCACACAATCACACAATCACACAATCACACAATCACACAATCACTCAATCACAAAATCACACAATCACAAAATCACACAATCACTCAATCACACAATCACACAATCACACAATCACACAATCACACAATCACACAATCACACAATCACAATCACACAATCACAGAATCACACAATCACACAATCACACAATCACACAATCACACAATCACACAATCACACAATCACACAATCACACAATCACACAATCACACAATCACACAATCACACAATCACACAATCACACAATCACAAAATCACACAGTCACACAATCACTCAATCACACAATAACACACTCACACAATCACACAGTCACAATGACACAGTCACACAATCACACAATCACACAATGACACAATCACACAATCACACAATCACGCAATCACGCAATCACACAATCTCACAATCACACAATCACACAATCACACAGTCATACAATCACACCATCACAATCACGCAATCACACAATCACACAATCACACAATGACACAATCACACAATCACACAGTCACACAATCACACAATCACACAATCACACAATCACACAATCACACAATCACACAATCACACCATCACAAAATCACGATCACACAATCACGGTCACACAATCACGATCACACAATCACGATCACACAATCATGATCACACAATTACGGTCACACAATCACGGTCACACAATCACAGTCACACAATCACGCAATCACACAATCACGATAACACAATCACGATCGCACAACCACACAATCACGCAATCACACAATCACACAGTCACACAATCACACAATCACACAATCACACAATCACACAATCACACAATCACACAATCACACAATCACACAATCACACAATCACACAATCACACAATCACACAATCACACAATCACACAGTCACACAATCACACAATCACACAATCACACAATCACACAATCACACAATCACAATCGCACAATCACACAATCACACAATCACACAGTCACACAATCACACAACCACACAATCACACAATCACACAATCACACAATCACACAATCACACAATCACTCAATCACAAAATCACACAATCACAAAATCACACAATCACTCAATCACACAATCACACAATCACACAATCACACAATCACACAATCACACAATCACACAATCACAATCACACAATCACACAATCACACAATTACACAATCACACAATCACACAATCACACAATCACACAATCACACAATCACACAATCACACAATCACACAATCACACAATCACACAATCACACAATCACACAATCACACAATCACACAGTCACACAATCACTCAATCACACAATAACACACTCACACAATCACACAGTCACAATCACACAGTCACACAATCACTCAATCACACAATAACACACTCACACAATCACACAGTCACAATCACACAGTCGCAACCACACAATCACGGTCACACAATCACGGTCACACAATAACGGTAACACAATCACACATTCACACAATCACACAATCACACAATCACACAATCACACAATCACGATCACACAATCACGGTCACACAATTACGATCACACAATCACGATCACACAATCATGATCACACAATTACGGTCACACAATGACGGTCACACAATCACAGTCACACAATCACACAATCACAATCACAATCACATAATCACAATCACACAATCGCAATCACACAATCACACAATCACACAATCACACAATCACACAATCACACAATTCACACAATCTCACAATCACACAATCACACAATCACACAATCACACAATCACACAATCACACAATCACACAATCACACAATCACACAATCACACAAGCACACAATCACTCAATCACACAATCACACAATCACACAATCAAACAATCACACAATCACACTATCACACAATCACACAATCACACAGTCACACAATCACACAATCACACAATCACACAATCACTCAATCACAAAATCACACAATCACACAAGCACACAATCACTCAATCACACAATCACACAATCACACAATCACACAGTCACACAATCACACAATCACACAATCACACAATCACACAATCACACAATCACACAATCACACAATCACACAATCACACAATCACACAATCACTCAATCACACAATAACACACTCCCACAATCACACAGTCACAATCACACAGTCACACAATCACTCAATCACACAATAACACACTCACACAATCACACAGTCACAATCACACAGTCGCAACCACACACTCACGGTCACACAATCACACAGTCGCAACCACACAATCACGGTCACACAATCACGGTCACACAATAACGGTAACACAATCACACATTCACACAATCACACAATCACAAAATCACACAATCACGATCACACAATCACGGTCACACAATCACGATCACACAATCACGATCATACAATCATGATCACACAATTACGGTCACACAATGACGGTCACACAATCACAGTCACACAATCACACAATCACAATCACAATCACATAATCACAATCACACAATCGCAATCACACAATCACACAATCACACGGTCACACAATCACACATTCACACAATCACACAATCACACAATCACTCAATCACAAAATCACACAATCACACAATCACACAATCACACAATCACACAATCACACAATCACACAATCACACAATCACACAATCACACAATCACACAATCACACAATCACACAATCACACAGTCACACAATCACACAATCACACAATCACACAATCACACAATCACACAATCACACAATCACACAATCACACAATCACACAATCACACAATCACAAAATCACGATCACACAATCACGGTCACACAATCACGATCACACAATCACGATCACACAATCATGATCACACAATTACGGTCACACAATCACGGTCACACAATCACAGTCACACAATCACGCAATCACACAATCACGATCACACAATCACGATCGCACAACCACACAATCACGCAATCACACAATCACACAATCACACAATAACACACTCACACAATCACACAGTCACAATGACACAGTCACACAATCACACAATCACACAATGACACAATCACACAATCACACAATCACGCAATCACGCAATCACACAATCTCACAATCACACAATCACACAATCACACAGTCATACAATCACACCATCACAATCACGCAATCACACAATCACACAATCACACAATGACACAATCACACAATCACACAGTCACACAATCACACAATCACACAATCACACAATCACACAATCACACAATCACACAATCACACAATCACACAATCACACAGTCACACAATCACACAATCACACAATCACACAATCACACAATCACACAATCACAATCGCACAATCACACAATCACACAATCACACAGTCACACAATCACACAACCACACAATCACACAATCACACAATCACACAATCACACAATCACACAATCACTCAATCACAAAATCACACAATCACAAAATCACACAATCACTCAATCACACAATCACACAATCACACAATCACACAATCACACAATCACACAATCACACAATCACAATCACACAATCACACAATCACACAATTACACAATCACACAATCACACAATCACACAATCACACAATCACACAATCACACAATCACACAATCACACAATCACACAATCACACAATCACACAATCACACAATCACACAGTCACACAATCACTCAATCACACAATAACACACTCACACAATCACACAGTCACAATCACACAGTCACACAATCACTCAATCACACAATAACACACTCACACAATCACACAGTCACAATCACACAGTCGCAACCACACAATCACGGTCACACAATCACGGTCACACAATAACGGTAACACAATCACACATTCACACAATCACACAATCACACAATCACACAATCACACAATCACGATCACACAATCACGGTCACACAATTACGATCACACAATCACGATCACACAATCATGATCACACAATTACGGTCACACAATGACGGTCACACAATCACAGTCACACAATCACACAATCACAATCACAATCACATAATCACAATCACACAATCGCAATCACACAATCACACAATCACACAATCACACAATCACACAATCACACAATTCACACAATCTCACAATCACACAATCACACAATCACACAATCACACAATCACACAATCACACAATCACACAATCACACAATCACACAATCACACAAGCACACAATCACTCAATCACACAATCACACAATCACACAATCAAACAATCACACAATCACACTATCACACAATCACACAATCACACAATCACACAATCACACAATCACACAATCACACAATCACTCAATCACAAAATCACACAATCACACAAGCACACAATCACTCAATCACACAATCACACAATCACACAATCACACAATCACACAATCACACAATCACACAATCACACAATCACACAATCACACAATCACACAATCACACAATCACACAATCACACAATCACACAATCACACAATCACACAGACACTATCACACAATCACACAATCACACAATCACACAATCACACAATCACACAATCACACAATCACACAATCACACAATCACACAATCACACAATCACACAGTCACACAATCACTCAATCACACTATAACACACTCACACAATCACACAGTCACAATCACACAGTCACACAATCACTCAATCACACAATAACACACTCACACAATCACACAGTCACAATCACACAGTCGCAACCACACAATCACGGTCACACAATCACACAGTCGCCATCACACAATCACGGTCGCACAATCACGGTCACACAATAACGGTAACACAATCACACATTCACACAATCACACAATCACACAATCACACAATCACGATCACACAGTCACGGTCACACAATCACGATCACACAATCACGATCATACAATCATGATCACACAATTACGGTCACACAATGACGGTCACACAATCACAGTCACACAATCACACAATCGCAATCACAATCACATAATCACAATCACACAATCGCAATCACACAATCACACAATCACACGGTCACACAATCACACATTCACACAATCACACAATCACACAATCACTCAATCACAAAATCACACAATCACACAAGCACACATTCACACAATCACACAATCACACAGTCACACAATCACACAACCACACAATCACACAATCACACAATCACACAATCGCACACTCACACACTCACACAATCACACAGACACTATCACACAATCACACAATCACACAATCACACAATCACACAATCACACAATCACACAATCACACAATCACACAATCACACAATCACACAATCACACAATCACACAATCACACAATCACACAATCACACAATCACACAATCACACAATCACACAATCACATAATCACACAATCACACAATCACACAAGCACACAATCACTCAATCACACAATCACACAATCACACAATCACACAATCACACAATCACACAATCACACAATCACACAATCGCACAATCACACAATCACACAATCACACAATCACACAATCACACAATCACACAATCACACAATCACACAATCACACAATCACACAATCACACAATCACACAATCACACAATAACACAATTACACAATCACACAATCACAATCGCACAATCACAATTACACAATCACACAATCACACAATCACAGAATCACACAATCACACAATCTCACAATCACACAATCACACAGTCATACAATCACACCATCACAATCACGCAATCACACAATCACACAATCACACAATCACACAATCACACAATCACACAGTCACACAATCACACAATCACACAATCACAGAATCACGCAATCACACAATCACACAATCACACAATCACACAATCACACAATCACACAATCACACAATCACAATCGCACAATCACACAATCACACAATCACACAGTCACACAATCACACAACCACACAATCACACAATCACACAATCACACACTCACACAATCACACAGACACTATCACACAATCACAATCACACAATCACAATCACACAATCACAATCACACAATCACACAATCACACGATCACACAATCACGGTCACTCAATCACGGTCACTCAATCACGGTCACACAATCACGGTCACAAAATCGCGGTCACACAATCACGGTCACACAATCACACAATCACACAATCACAAAATCACACAATCACACGGTCACACAATCACACAATCACACAATAACACACTCACACAATCACACAGTCACAATCACACAGTCGCAACCACACAATCACGGTCACACAATAACGGTAACACAATCACACATTCACACAATCACACAATCACACAATCACACAACCACAAAATCACGATCACACAATCACGGTCACACAATCACGATCACACAATCACGATCACACAATCATGATCACACAATTACGGTCACACAATAACGGTCACACAATCACAGTCACACAATCACACAATCACAATCACGCAATCACACAATCACGATCACACAATCACGATCGCACAACTACACAATCACGCAATCACACAATCACACAATCACCCAATCACACAATCACACAATCACACAATCACACAATCACACAATCACACAATCACACAATCACACAATCACACAATCACACAATCACTCAATCACAAAATCACACAATCACACAAGCACACAATCACTCAATCACACAATCACACAATCACACAATCACACAATCACACAATCACACAATCACAATTACACAATCACACAATCACACAATCACACAATCACACAATCACACAATCACACAATCACACAGTCACACAATCACACAATCACACAATCACACAATCACACAATCACTCAATCACACAATCACACAATCTCACAATCACACAATCACACAATCACACAGTCATACAATCACACCATCACAATCACGCAATCACGCAATCACACAATCACAATCGCACAATCACACAATCACACAATCACACAGTCACACAATCACACAACCACACAATCAAACAATCACACAATCACACAAGCACACAATCACTCAATCACACAATCACACAATCACACAATCACACAATCTCACAATCACACTATCACACAATCACACAATCACACAATCACACAATCACACAATCACACAATCACACAATCACACAATCACACAATCACTCAATCACAAAATCACACAATCACACAAGCACACAAACACTCAATCACACAATCACACAATCACACAATCACACAATCACACAATCACACAATCACACAATCACACAATCACACAATCACACAATCACAATCACACAATCACACAATCACACAATCACACAATCACACAATCACACAATCACACAATCACACAATCACACAATCACACAATCACACAATCACACAATCACACAATCACACAATCACACAGTCACACAATCACTCAATCACACAATCACTCAATCACACAATAACACACTCACACAATCACACAGTCACAATCACACAGTCACACAATCACTCAATCACACAATAACACACTCACACAATCACACAGTCACAATCACACAGTCGCAACCACACAATCACGATCACACAATCATGATCACACAATTACGGTCACACAATGACGGTCACACAATCACAATCACACAATCACACAATCACAATCACAATCACATAATCACAATCACACAATCGCAATCACACAATCACACAATCACACAATCACACAATCACACAATTCACACAATCTCACAATCACACAATCACACAATCACACAATCACACAATCACAATCACACAATCACACAATCACACAATCACACAATCTCACAATCACACAATCACACAATCACAATCACACAATCACACAATCACACAATCACACAATCACACAATCACACAATCACACAATCACACAATCACACAATCACACAATCACACAATCACACAATCACACAATCACACAATCACACAATCACACAATCACACAATCACACAGTCACAATCACACAGTCACACAATCACTCAATCACACAATAACACACTCACACAATCACACAGTCACAATCACACAGTCGCAACCACACAATCACGGTCACACAATCACACAGTCGCAACCACACAGTCGCAACCACACAATCACGGTCACACAATCACACAGTCGCAACCACACAATCACGGTCACACAATCACGGTCACACAATAACGGTAACACAATCACACATTCACACAATCACACAATCACACAATCACACAATCACGATCACACAATCACGGTCACACAATCACGATCACACAATCACGATCATACAATCATGATCACACAATTACGGTCACACAATGACGGTCACACAATCACAGTCACACAATCACACAATCACAATTACAATCACATAATCACAATCACACAATCGCAATCACACAATCACACAATCACACGGTCACACAATCACACATTCACAAAATCACAAAATCACACAATCACTCAATCACAAAATCACACAATCACACAAGCACACAATCACTCAATCACACAATCACACAATCACACAATCACACAATCACACAATCACACAATCACAAAATCACACAATCACACAATCACACAATCACACAATCACACAATCACACAATCACACAAGCACACAATCACTCAATCACACAATCACACAATCACACAATCTCACAATCACACTATCACACAATCACACAATCACACAATCACACAATCACACAATCACACAATCGCAAAATCACACAATCACACAAGCACACAATCACTCAATCACACAATCACACAATCACACAATCACACAATCACACAATCACACAATCACAATCACACAATCACACAATCACACAATCACACAATCACACAATCACACAATCACACAATCACACAATCACACAATCACACAATCACACAATCACACAATCACACAATCACACAATCACACAATCACACAATCACACAATCACACAATCACACAATCACACAATCACACAATCACACAATCACACAGTCACACAATCACTCAATCACACAATGACACACTCACACAATCACACAGTCACAATCACACAGTCGCAACCACACAATCACGGTCACACAATAGCGGTAACACAATCACACATTCACACAATCACACAATCACACAATCACACAATCACACAATCACACAATCATCAATCACACAATCACGGTCACACAATCACACATTCACACAATCACACAATCACACAATCACTCAATCACAAAATCACACAATCACACAAGCACACAATCACACAATCACACAGTCACACAATCACACAATCACACAATCACACAATCACACAATCACACAATCACACAATCACACAATCACACAATCACAATCACACAATCACACAATCACACAATCACACAATCACACAATCACACAATCACACAATCACACAATCACAATCGCACAATCACAATTACACAATCACACAATCACAGAATCACAGAATCACAGAATCACACAATCACACAATCACACAATCACACCATCATCAATCACACAATCACGGTCACACAATCACACAATCACACATTCACACAATCACACAATCACACAATTCACACAATCTCACAATCACACAATCACAATCGCACAATCACAATCACACGATCACACAATCACGGTCACTCAATCACGGTCACTCAATCACGGTCACACAATCACGGTCACAAAATCGCGGTCACACAATCACGGTCACACAATCACACAATCACACAATCACAAAATCACAAAATCACAAAATCACACAATCACACAATCACACAATCACACAATCACACAATTCACACAATCTCACAATCACACAATCACAATCGCACAATCACAATCACACGATCACACAATCACGGTCACTCAATCACGGTCACTCAATCACGGTCACACAATCACGGTCACAAAATCGCGGTCACACAATCACGGTCACACAATCACACAATCACACAATCACACAATCACACAATCACACAATCACACAATCACTCAATCACAAAATCACACAATCACACAAGCACACAATCACTCAATCACACAATCACACAATCACACAATCACACAATCACACAATCACACAATCACAATTACACAATCACACAATCACACAATCACACAATCACACAATCACACAATCACACAATCACACAGTCACACAATCACACAATCACACAATCACACAATCACACAATCACTCAATCACACAATCACACAATCTCACAATCACACAATCACACAATCACACAGTCATACAATCACACCATCACAATCACGCAATCACGCAATCACACAATCACAATCGCACAATCACACAATCACACAATCACACAGTCACACAATCACACAACCACACAATCAAACAATCACACAATCACACAAGCACACAATCACTCAATCACACAATCACACAATCACACAATCACACAATCTCACAATCACACTATCACACAATCACACAATCACACAATCACACAATCACACAATCACACAATCACACAATCACACAATCACACAATCACACAATCACTCAATCACAAAATCACACAATCACACAAGCACACAAACACTCAATCACACAATCACACAATCACACAATCACACAATCACACAATCACACAATCACACAATCACACAATCACACAATCACACAATCACAATCACACAATCACACAATCACACAATCACACAATCACACAATCACACAATCACACAATCACACAATCACACAATCACACAATCACACAATCACACAATCACACAATTCACACAATCTCACAATCACACAATCACACAATCTCACAATCACACAATCACACAATCACAATCACACAATCACACAATCACACAATCACACAATCACACAATCACACAATCACACAATCACACAATCACACAATCACACAATCACACAATCACACAGTCACACAATCACACAATCACACAATCACACAATCACACAATCACTCAATCACACAATCACACAATCTCACAATCACACAATCACACAATCACACAGTCATACAATCACACCATCACAATCACGCAATCACGCAATCACACAATCACAATCGCACAATCACACAATCACACAATCACACAGTCACACAATCACACAACCACACAATCAAACAATCACACAATCACACAAGCACACAATCACTCAATCACACAATCACACAATCACACAATCACACAATCTCACAATCACACTATCACACAATCACACAATCACACAATCACACAATCACACAATCACACAATCACACAATCACACAATCACACAATCACACAATCACTCAATCACAAAATCACACAATCACACAAGCACACAAACACTCAATCACACAATCACACAATCACACAATCACACAATCACACAATCACACAATCACACAATCACACAATCACACAATCACACAATCACAATCACACAATCACACAATCACACAATCACACAATCACACAATCACACAATCACACAATCACACAATCACACAATCACACAATCACACAATCACACAATCACACAATTCACACAATCTCACAATCACACAATCACACAATCTCACAATCACACAATCACACAATCACAATCACACAATCACACAATCACACAATCACACAATCACACAATCACACAATCACACAATCACACAATCACACAATCACACAATCACACAATCACACAATCACACAATCACACAATCACACAATCACACAGTCACAATCACACAGTCACACAATCACTCAATCACACAATAACACACTCACACAATCACACAGTCACAATCACACAGTCGCAACCACACAATCACGGTCACACAATCACACAGTCGCAACCACACAGTCGCAACCACACAATCACGGTCACACAATCACACAGTCGCAACCACACAATCACGGTCACACAATCACGGTCACACAATAACGGTAACACAATCACACATTCACACAATCACACAATCACACAATCACACAATCACGATCACACAATCACGGTCACACAATCACGATCACACAATCACGATCATGCAATCATGATCACACAATTACGGTCACACAATGACGGTCACACAATCACAGTCACACAATCACACAATCACAATTACAATCACATAATCACAATCACACAATCGCAATCACACAATCACACAATCACACGGTCACACAATCACACATTCACAAAATCACAAAATCACACAATCACTCAATCACAAAATCACACAATCACACAAGCACACAATCACTCAATCACACAATCACACAATCACACAATCACACAATCACACAATCACACAATCACAAAATCACACAATCACACAATCACACAATCACACAATCACACAATCACACAATCACACAAGCACACAATCACTCAATCACACAATCACACAATCACACAATCTCACAATCACACTATCACACAATCACACAATCACACAATCACACAATCACACAATCACACAATCACACAATCACTCAATCGCAAAATCACACAATCACACAAGCACACAATCACTCAATCACACAATCACACAATCACACAATCACACAATCACACAATCACACAATCACACAATCACAATCACACAATCACACAATCACACAATCACACAATCACACAATCACACAATCACACAATCACACAATCACACAATCACACAATCACACAATCACACAATCACACAATCACACAGTCACACAATCACTCAATCACACAATGACACACTCACACAATCACACAGTCACAATCACACAGTCGCAACCACACAATCACGGTCACACAATAGCGGTAACACAATCACACATTCACACAATCACACAATCACACAATCACACAATCACACAATCACACAATCATCAATCACACAATCACGGTCACACAATCACACATTCACACAATCACACAATCACACAATCACTCAATCACAAAATCACACAATCACACAAGCACACAATCACACAATCACACAGTCACACAATCACACAATCACACAATCACACAATCACACAATCACACAATCACACAATCACACAATCACACAATCACAATCACACAATCACACAATCACACAATCACACAATCACACAATCACACAATCACAATCGCACAATCACAATTACACAATCACACAATCACAGAATCACAGAATCACACAATCACACAATCACACAATCACACCATCATCAATCACACAATCACGGTCACACAATCACACAATCACACATTCACACAATCACACAATCACACAATTCACACAATCTCACAATCACACAATCACAATCGCACAATCACAATCACACGATCACACAATCACGGTCACTCAATCACGGTCACTCAATCACGGTCACACAATCACGGTCACAAAATCACAAAATCACACAATCACACAATCACACAATCACACAGTCACACAATCACTCAATCACACAATAACACACTCACACAATCACACAGTCACAATCACACAGGCGCAACCACACAATCACGGTCACACAATAACGGTAACACAATCACACATTCACACAATCACACAATCACACAATCACACAATCACACAATCACACAATCACACAATCATCAATCACACAATCACGGTCACACAATCACACATTCACACAATCACACAATCACACAATCACTCAATCACAAAATCACACAATCACACAAGCACACAATCACACAATCACACAATCACACAATCACACAATCACACAATCACACAATCACACAATCACACAATCACACAATCACACAATCACACAATCACACAATCACTCAATCACACAATCACACAATCACACAATCACACAATCACACAATCACACAATCACACAATCACACAATCACACAATCACACAATCACACAATCACACAATCACACAATCACACAAGCACACAATCACTCAATCACACAATCACACAATCACACAATCTCACAATCACACTATCACACAATCACACAATCACACAATCACACAATCACACAATCACACAATCACACAATCACTCAATCGCAAAATCACACAATCACACAAGCACACAATCACTCAATCACACAATCACACAATCACACAATCACACTATCACACAATCACACAATCACACAATCACACAATCACACAATCACACAATCACACAATCACACAATCACACAATCACACAATCACACAATCACACAATCACACAATCACACAATCACACAGTCACACAATCACTCAATCACACAATAACACACTCACACAATCACACAGTCACAATCACACAGTCACACAATCACTCAATCACACAATAACACACTCACACAATCACACAGTCACAATCACACAGTCGCAACCACACAATCACGATCACACAATCATGATCACACAATTACGGTCACACAATGACGGTCACACAATCACAATCACACAATCACACAATCACAATCACAATCACATAATCACAATCACACAATCGCAATCACACAATCACACAATCACACAATCACACAATCACACAATTCACACAATCTCACAATCACACAATCACACAATCACACAATCACACAATCACAATCACACAATCACACAATCACACAATCACACAATCTCACAATCACACAATCACACAATGACACAATCACAATCGCACAATCACAATTACACAATCACACAATCTCACAATCACACAATCACACAGTCACACAATCACAATCGCACAATCACAATTACACAATCACACAATCACTCAATCACACAATCACACAATCACACAGTCACACAATCACACAATCACACATTCACACAATCACACATTCACACAATCACAATCGCACAATCACACAATCACACAGTCACACAATCACACAACCACACAATCACACACTCACACAATCACACAATCACACACTCACACACTCACACAATCACACAGACACTATCACACAATCACACAATCACACAATCACACAATCACACAATCACACAATTACACAATCAAAATCGCACAATCACAATCACACAATCACACAATCACACAATCACACAATCACTCAATCACACAATCACACAATCTCACAATCACACAATCACACAATCACACAGTCATACAATCACACCATCACAATCACGCAATCACGCAATCACACAATCACAATCGCACAATCACACAATCACACAATCACACAGTCACACAATCACACAACCACACAATCAAACAATCACACAATCACACAAGCACACAATCACTCAATCACACAATCACACAATCACACAATCACACAATCTCACAATCACACTATCACACAATCACACAATCACACAATCACACAATCACACAATCACACAATCACACAATCACACAATCACTCAATCACAAAATCACACAATCACACAAGCACACAATCACACAATCACACAATCACACAATCACACAATCACACAATCACACAATCACAATCACACAATCACACAATCACACAATCACACAATCACACAATCACACAATCACACAATCACACAATCACACAATCACACAATCACACAATCACACAATCACACAATCACACAATCACACAATCACACAGTCACACAATCACTCAATCACACAATCACTCAATCACACAATAACACACTCACACAATCACACAGTCACAATCACACAGTCACACAATCACTCAATCACACAATAACACACTCACACAATCACACAGTCACAATCACACAGTCGCAACCACACAATCACGATCACACAATCATGATCACACAATTACGGTCACACAATGACGGTCACACAATCACAATCACACAATCACACAATCACAATCACAATCACATAATCACAATCACACAATCGCAATCACACAATCACACAATCACACAATCACACAATCACACAATTCACACAATCTCACAATCACACAATCACACAATCACACAATCACACAATCACAATCACACAATCACACAATCACACAGTCATACAATCACACCATCACAATCACGCAATCACGCAATCACACAATCACAATCGCACAATCACACAATCACACAATCACACAGTCACACAATCACACAACCACACAATCAAACAATCACACAATCACACAAGCACACAATCACTCAATCACACAATCACACAATCACACAATCACACAATCACACAATCTCACAATCACACTATCACACAATCACACAATCACACAATCACACAATCACACAATCACACAATCACACAATCACACAATCACTCAATCACAAAATCACACAATCACACAAGCACACAATCACTCAATCACACAATCACACAATCACACAATCACACAATCACACAATCACACAATCACACAATCACACAATCACAATCACACAATCACACAATCACACAATCACACAATCACACAATCACACAATCACACAATCACACAATCACACAATCACACAATCACACAATCACACAATCACACAATCACGATCACACAATCACGGTCACACAATCACGATCACACAATCACGATCATACAATCATGATCACACAATTACGGTCACACAATGACGGTCACACAATCACAGTCACACAATCACACAATCACAATCACAATCACATAATCACAATCACACAATCGCAATCACACAATCACACAATCACACGGTCACACAATCACACATTCACACAATCACAAAATCACACAATCACTCAATCACAAAATCACACAATCACACAAGCACACAATCACTCAATCACACAATCACACAATCACACAATCACACAATCACACAATCACACAATCACACAATCACACAATCACACAATCACACAATCACACAATCACACAATCACACAATCACACAATCACACAAGCACACAATCACTCAATCACACAATCACACAATCACACAATCTCACAATCACACTATCACACAATCACACAATCACACAATCACACAATCACACAATCACACAATCACACAATCACTCAATCGCAAAATCACACAATCACACAAGCACACAATCACTCAATCACACAATCACACAATCACACAATCACACAATCACACAATCACACAATCACACAATCACACAATCACACAATCACAATCACACAATCACACAATCACACAATCACACAATCACACAATCACACAATCACACAATCACACAATCACACAATCACACAATCACACAATCACACAATCACACAATCATCAATCACACAATCACGGTCACACAATCACACATTCACACAATCACACAATCACACAATCACTCAATCACAAAATCACACAATCACACAAGCACACAATCACACAATCACACAGTCACACAATCACACAATCACACAATCACACAATCACACAATCACACAATCACACAATCACAATCACACAATCACACAATCACACAATCACACAATCACACAATCACACAATCACACAATCACACAATCTCACAATCACACAATCACACAATCACAATCGCACAATCACAATTACACAATCACACAATCACAGAATCACAGAATCACAGAATCACACAATCACACAATCACACAATCACACCATCATCAATCACACAATCACGGTCACACAATCACACATTCACACAATCACACAATCACACAATTCACACAATCTCACAATCACACAATCACAATCGCACAATCACAATCACACAATCACCCAATCACACGATCACACAATCACGGTCACTCAATCACGGTCACTCAATCACGGTCACACAATCACGGTCACAAAATCGCGGTCACACAATCACGGTCACACAATCACACAATCACACAATCACAAAATCACAAAATCACACAATCACACAATCACACAGTCACACAATCACTCAATCACACAATAACACACTCACACAATCACACAGTCACAATCACACAGGCGCAACCACACAATCACGGTCACACAATAACGGTAACACAATCACACATTCACACAATCACACAATCACACAATCACACAATCACACAATCACACAATCACACAATCACACAATCACACAATCACACAATCACTCAATCACACAATCACACAATCTCACAATCACACATTCACACAATCACACACTCACACAATCACACAGACACTATCATACAATCACAATCACACAATCACACAGACACTATCACACAATCACAATCACACAATCACAATCACACAATCACAATCACACAATCACAATCACACAATCACAATCACACAATCACAATCACACAATCACAATCACACAATCACAATCACACAATCACAATCACACAATCACAATCACACAATCACAATCACACAATCACAATCACACAATCACAATCACACAATCACAATCACACAATCACAATCACACAATCACAATCACACAATCACAATCACACAATCACAATCACACAATCACAATCACACAATCACAATCACACAATCACACAATCACACGATCACACAATCACGGTCACTCAATCACGGTCAATCAATCACGGTCACACAATCACGGTCACAAAATCGCGGTCACACAATCACGGTCACACAATCACACAATCACACAATCACAAAATCACACAATCACACGGTCACACAATCACACAATCACACAATAACACACTCACACAATCACACAGTCACAATCACACAGTCGCAACCACACAATCACGGTCACACAATAACGGTAACACAATCACATATTCACACAATCACACAATCACACAATCACACAATCACAAAATCACGATCACACAATCACGGTCATACAATCACGATCACACAATCACGATCACACAATCATGATCACACAATTACGGTCACACAATCACAGTCACACAATCACACAATCACAATCACGCAATCACACAATCACGATCACACAATCACGATCGCACAACTACACAATCACGCAATCACACAATCACACAATCACCCAATCACACAATCACACAATCACACAATCACACAATCACACAATCACACAATCACACAATCACTCAATCACAAAATCACACAATCACACAAGCACACAATCACTCAATCACACAATCACACAATCACACAATCACACAATCACACAATCACACAATCACAATTACACAATCACACAATCACACAATCACACAATCACACAATCACACAATCACACAATCACACAGTCACACAATCACACAATCACACAATCACACAATCACACAATCACACAATCACTCAATCACACAATCACACAATCTCACAATCACACAATCACACAATCACACAGTCATACAATCACACCATCACAATCACACAATCACACAATCACACAATCTCACAATCACACAATCACACAATCACAATCACACAATCACACAATCACACAATCACACAATCACACAATCACACAATCACACAATCACACAATCACACAATCACACAATCACACAATCACACAATCACACAATCACACAATCACACAATCACACAATCACACAGTCACACAATTACTCAATCACACAATAACACACTCACACAATCACACAGTCACAATCCGACAGTCACACAATCACTCAATCACACAATAACACACTCACACAATCACACAGTCACAATCACACAGTCGCAACCACACAATCACGGTCACACAATCACACAGTCGCAACCACACAATCACGGTCACACAATCACGGTCTCACAATAACGGTAACACAATCACACATTCACACAATCACACAATCACACAATCACACAATCACGATCACACAATCACGGTCACACAATCACGATCACACAATCACGATCATACAATCATGATCGCACAATTACGGTCACACAATGACGGTCACACAATCACAGTCACACAATCACACAATCACAATCACAATCACATAATCACAATCACACAATCGCAATCACACAATCACACAATCACACGGTCACACAATCACACATTCACACAATCACAAAATCACACAATCACTCAATCACAAAATCACACAATCACACAAGCACACAATCACTCAATCACACAATCACACAATCACACAATCACACAATCACACAATCACACAATCACACAATCACACAATCACACAATCACACAATCACACAAGCACACAATCACTCAATCACACAATCACACAATCACACAATCTCACAATCACACTATCACACAATCACACAATCACACAATCACACAATCACACAATCACACAATCACACAATCACACAATCACTCAATCGCAAAATGACACAATCACACAAGCACACAATCACTCAATCACACAATCACACAATCACACAATCACACAATCACACAATCACACAATCACACAATCACACAATCACAATCACACAATCACACAATCACACAATCACACAATCACACAATCACACAATTCACACAATCTCACAATCACACAATCACACAATCACACAATCACACAATCACACAATCACACAATCACACAATCACACAATCACACAATCACACAATCACACAAGCACACAATCACTCAATCACACAATCACACAATCACACAATCAAACAATCACACAATCACACTATCACACAATCACACAATCACACAATCACACAATCACACAATTCACACAATCTCACAATCACACAATCACACAATCACACAATCACACAATCACAATCACACAATCACACAATCACACAATCACTCAATCTCACAATCACACAATCACACAATCACACAATCACAATCGCACAATCACAATTACACAATCACACAATCACACAATCACACAATCACACAATCACACAATCACACAAGCACACAATCACTCAATCACACAATCACACAATCACACAATCACACAATCACACAATCACACTATCACACAATCACACAATCACACAATCACACAATCACACAATCACACAATCACTCAATCACAAAATCACACAATCACACAAGCACACAATCACTCAATCACACAATCACACAATCACACAATCACACAATCACACAATCACACAATCACAATCACACAATCACACAATCACACAATCACACAATCACACAATCACACAATCACACAATCACACAATCACACAATCACACAATCACACAATCATCAATCACACAATCACGGTCACACAATCACACATTCACACAATCACACAATCACACAATCACTCAATCACAAAATCACACAATCACACAAGCACACAATCACACAATCACACAGTCACACAATCACACAATCACACAATCACACAATCACACAATCACACAATCACACAATCACAATCACACAATCACACAATCACACAATCACACAATCACACAATCACACAATTACACAATCACACAATCTCACAATCACACAATCACACAATCACAATCGCACAATCACAATTACACAATCACACAATCACAGAATCACAGAATCACAGAATCACACAATCACACAATCACACAATCACACCATCATCAATCACACAATCACGGTCACACAATCACACATTCACACAATCACACAATCACACAATTCACACAATCTCACAATCACACAATCACAATCGCACAATCACAATCACACAATCACCCAATCACACGATCACACAATCACGGTCACTCAATCACGGTCACTCAATCACGGTCACACAATCACGGTCACAAAATCGCGGTCACACAATCACGGTCACACAATCACACAATCACACAATCACAAAATCACAAAATCACACAATCACACAATCACACAGTCACACAATCACTCAATCACACAATAACACACTCACACAATCACACAGTCACAATCACACAGGCGCAACCACACAATCACGGTCACACAATAACGGTAACACAATCACACATTCACACAATCACACAATCACACAATCACACAATCACACAATCACACAATCACACAATCACACAATCACACAATCACTCAATCACACAATCACACAATCTCACAATCACACATTCACACAATCACACACTCACACAATCACACAGACACTATCATACAATCACAATCACACAATCACACAGACACTATCACACAATCACAATCACACAATCACAATCACACAATCACAATCACACAATCACAATCACACAATCACAATCACACAATCACAATCACACAATCACAATCACACAATCACAATCACACAATCACAATCACACAATCACAATCACACAATCACAATCACACAATCACAATCACACAATCACAATCACACAATCACAATCACACAATCACAATCACACAATCACAATCACACAATCACAATCACACAATCACAATCACACAATCACAATCACACAATCACAATCACACAATCACAATCACACAATCACACAATCACACGATCACACAATCACGGTCACTCAATCACGGTCAATCAATCACGGTCACACAATCACGGTCACAAAATCGCGGTCACACAATCACGGTCACACAATCACACAATCACACAATCACAAAATCACACAATCACACGGTCACACAATCACACAATCACACAATAACACACTCACACAATCACACAGTCACAATCACACAGTCGCAACCACACAATCACGGTCACACAATAACGGTAACACAATCACACATTCACACAATCACACAATCACACAATCACACAATCACAAAATCACGATCACACAATCACGGTCACACAATCACGATCACACAATCACGATCACACAATCATGATCACACAATTACGGTCACACAATCACAGTCACACAATCACACAATCACAATCACGCAATCACACAATCACGATCACACAATCACGATCGCACAACTACACAATCACGCAATCACACAATCACACAATCACCCAATCACACAATCACACAATCACACAATCACACAATCACACAATCACACAATCACACAATCACTCAATCACAAAATCACACAATCACACAAGCACACAATCACTCAATCACACAATCACACAATCACACAATCACACAATCACACAATCCTACACAATCACAATTACACAATCACACAATCACACAATCACACAATCACACAATCACACAATCACACAATCACACAGTCACACAATCACACAATCACACAATCACACAATCACACAATCACTCAATCACACAATCACACAATCTCACAATCACACAATCACACAATCACACAGTCATACAATCACACCATCACAATCACACAATCACACAATCACACAATCTCACAATCACACAATCACACAATCACAATCACACAATCACACAATCACACAATCACACAATCACACAATCACACAATCACACAATCACACAATCACACAATCACACAATCACACAATCACACAATCACACAATCACACAGTCACACAATTACTCAATCACACAATAACACACTCACACAATCACACAGTCACAATCCGACAGTCACACAATCACTCAATCACACAATAACACACTCACACAATCACACAGTCACAATCACACAGTCGCAACCACACAATCACGGTCACACAATCACACAGTCGCAACCACACAATCACGGTCACACAATCACGGTCTCACAATAACGGTAACACAATCACACATTCACACAATCACACAATCACACAATCACACAATCACGATCACACAATCACGGTCACACAATCACGATCACACAATCACGATCATACAATCATGATCGCACAATTACGGTCACACAATGACGGTCACACAATCACAGTCACACAATCACACAATCACAATCACAATCACATAATCACAATCACACAATCGCAATCACACAATCACACAATCACACGGTCACACAATCACACATTCACACAATCACAAAATCACACAATCACTCAATCACAAAATCACACAATCACACAAGCACACAATCACTCAATCACACAATCACACAATCACACAATCACACAATCACACAATCACACAATCACACAATCACACAATCACACAATCACACAATCACACAATCACACAATCACACAATCACACAAGCACACAATCACTCAATCACACAATCACACAATCACACAATCTCACAATCACACTATCACACAATCACACAATCACACAATCACACAATCACACAATCACACAATCACACAATCACACAATCACTCAATCGCAAAATCACACAATCACACAAGCACACAATCACTCAATCACACAATCACACAATCACACAATCACACAATCACACAATCACACAATCACACAATCACACAATCACAATCACACAATCACACAATCACACAATCACACAATCACACAATCACACAATTCACACAATCTCACAATCACACAATCACACAATCACACAATCACACAATCACACAATCACACAATCACACAAGCACACAATCACTCAATCACACAATCACACAATCACACAATCAAACAATCACACAATCACACTATCACACAATCACACAATCACACAATCACACAATCACACAATTCACACAATCTCACAATCACACAATCACACAATCACACAATCACACAATCACAATCACACAATCACACAATCACACAATCACTCAATCTCACAATCACACAATCACACAATCACACAATCACAATCGCACAATCACAATTACACAATCACACAATCACACAATCACACAATCACACAATCACACAATCACACAAGCACACAATCACTCAATCACACAATCACACAATCACACAATCACACAATCACACAATCACACTATCACACAATCACACAATCACACAATCACACAATCACACAATCACACAATCACTCAATCACAAAATCACACAATCACACAAGCACACAATCACTCAATCACACAATCACACAATCACACAATCACACAATCACACAATCACACAATCACAATCACACAATCACACAATCACACAATCACACAATCACACTATCACACAATCACACAATCACACAATCACACAATCACACAATCACACAATCACACAATCACACAATCACACAATCACACAATCACACAATCACACAATCACACAATCACTCAATCACACAATAACACACTCACACAATCACACAGTCACAATCACACAGACACACAATCACTCAATCACACAATAACACACTCACACAATCACACAGTCACAATCACACAGTCGCAACCACACAATCACGGTCACACAATCACACAGTCGCACAATCACACAATCACACAATCACACAATCACACAATCACACAGTCACACAATTACTCAATCACACAATAACACACTCACACAATCACACAGTCACAATCCGACAGTCACACAATCACTCAATCACACAATAACACACTCACACAATCACACAGTCACAATCACACAGTCGCAACCACACAATCACGGTCACACAATCACACAGTCGCAACCACACAATCACGGTCACACAATCACGGTCTCACAATAACGGTAACACAATCACACATTCACACAATCACACAATCACACAATCACACAATCACGATCACACAATCACGGTCACACAATCACGATCACACAATCACGATCATACAATCATGATCGCACAATTACGGTCACACAATGACGGTCACACAATCACAGTCACACAATCACACAATCACAATCACAATCACATAATCACAATCACACAATCGCAATCACACAATCACACAATCACACGGTCACACAATCACACATTCACACAATCACAAAATCACACAATCACTCAATCACAAAATCACACAATCACACAAGCACACAATCACTCAATCACACAATCACACAATCACACAATCACACAATCACACAATCACACAATCACACAATCACACAATCACACAATCACACAATCACACAAGCACACAATCACTCAATCACACAATCACACAATCACACAATCTCACAATCACACTATCACACAATCACACAATCACACAATCACACAATCACACAATCACACAATCACACAATCACACAATCACTCAATCGCAAAATGACACAATCACACAAGCACACAATCACTCAATCACACAATCACACAATCACACAATCACACAATCACACAATCACACAATCACACAATCACACAATCACAATCACACAATCACACAATCACACAATCACACAATCACACAATCACACAATTCACACAATCTCACAATCACACAATCACACAATCACACAATCACACAATCACACAATCACACAATCACACAATCACACAATCACACAATCACACAAGCACACAATCACTCAATCACACAATCACACAATCACACAATCAAACAATCACACAATCACACTATCACACAATCACACAATCACACAATCACACAATCACACAATTCACACAATCTCACAATCACACAATCACACAATCACACAATCACACAATCACAATCACACAATCACACAATCACACAATCACTCAATCTCACAATCACACAATCACACAATCACACAATCACAATCGCACAATCACAATTACACAATCACACAATCACACAATCACACAATCACACAATCACACAATCACACAAGCACACAATCACTCAATCACACAATCACACAATCACACAATCACACAATCACACAATCACACTATCACACAATCACACAATCACACAATCCCACAATCACACAATCACACAATCACTCAATCACAAAATCACACAATCACACAAGCACACAATCACTCAATCACACAATCACACAATCACACAATCACACAATCACACAATCACACAATCACAATCACACAATCACACAATCACACAATCACACAATCACACAATCACACAATCACACAATCACACAATCACACAATCACACAATCACACAATCATCAATCACACAATCACGGTCACACAATCACACATTCACACAATCACACAATCACACAATCACTCAATCACAAAATCACACAATCACACAAGCACACAATCACACAATCACACAGTCACACAATCACACAATCACACAATCACACAATCACACAATCACACAATCACACAATCACAATCACACAATCACACAATCACACAATCACACAATCACACAATCACACAATTACACAATCACACAATCTCACAATCACACAATCACACAATCACAATCGCACAATCACAATTACACAATCACACAATCACAGAATCACAGAATCACAGAATCACACAATCACACAATCACACAATCACACCATCATCAATCACACAATCACGGTCACACAATCACACATTCACACAATCACACAATCACACAATTCACACAATCTCACAATCACACAATCACAATCGCACAATCACAATCACACAATCACCCAATCACACGATCACACAATCACGGTCACTCAATCACGGTCACTCAATCACGGTCACACAATCACGGTCACAAAATCGCGGTCACACAATCACGGTCACACAATCACACAATCACACAATCACAAAATCACAAAATCACACAATCACACAATCACACAGTCACACAATCACTCAATCACACAATAACACACTCACACAATCACACAGTCACAATCACACAGGCGCAACCACACAATCACGGTCACACAATAACGGTAACACAATCACACATTCACACAATCACACAATCACACAATCACACAATCACACAATCACACAATCACACAATCACACAATCACACAATCACTCAATCACACAATCACACAATCTCACAATCACACATTCACACAATCACACACTCACACAATCACACAGACACTATCATACAATCACAATCACACAATCACACAGACACTATCACACAATCACAATCACACAATCACAATCACACAATCACAATCACACAATCACAATCACACAATCACAATCACACAATCACAATCACACAATCACAATCACACAATCACAATCACACAATCACAATCACACAATCACAATCACACAATCACAATCACACAATCACAATCACACAATCACAATCACACAATCACAATCACACAATCACAATCACACAATCACAATCACACAATCACAATCACACAATCACAATCACACAATCACAATCACACAATCACAATCACACAATCACAATCACACAATCACAATCACACAATCACAATCACACAATCACAATCACACAATCACAATCACACAATCACAATCACACAATCACAATCACACAATCACAATCACACAATCACAATCACACAATCACACAATCACACGATCACACAATCACGGTCACTCAATCACGGTCAATCAATCACGGTCACACAATCACGGTCACAAAGTCGCGGTCACACAATCACGGTCACACAATCACACAATCACACAATCACAAAATCACACAATCACACGGTCACACAATCACACAATCACACAATAACACACTCACACAATCACACAGTCACAATCACACAGTCGCAACCACACAATCACGGTCACACAATAACGGTAACACAATCACACATTCACACAATCACACAATCACACAATCACACAATCACAAAATCACGATCACACAATCACGGTCACACAATCACGATCACACAATCACGATCACACAATCATGATCACACAATTACGGTCACACAATCACAGTCACACAATCACACAATCACAATCACGCAATCACACAATCACGATCACACAATCACGATCGCACAACTACACAATCACGCAATCACACAATCACACAATCACCCAATCACACAATCACACAATCACACAATCACACAATCACACAATCACACAATCACACAATCACTCAATCACAAAATCACACAATCACACAAGCACACAATCACTCAATCACACAATCACACAATCACACAATCACACAATCACACAATCCTACACAATCACAATTACACAATCACACAATCACACAATCACACAATCACACAATCACACAATCACACAATCACACAGTCACACAATCACACAATCACACAATCACACAATCACACAATCACTCAATCACACAATCACACAATCTCACAATCACACAATCACACAATCACACAGTCATACAATCACACCATCACAATCACACAATCACACAATCACACAATCTCACAATCACACAATCACACAATCACAATCACACAATCACACAATCACACAATCACACAATCACACAATCACACAATCACACAATCACACAATCACACAATCACACAATCACACAATCACACAATCACACAATCACACAATCACACAGTCACACAATTACTCAATCACACAATAACACACTCACACAATCACACAGTCACAATCCGACAGTCACACAATCACTCAATCACACAATAACACACTCACACAATCACACAGTCACAATCACACAGTCGCAACCACACAATCACGGTCACACAATCACACAGTCGCAACCACACAATCACGGTCACACAATCACGGTCTCACAATAACGGTAACACAATCACACATTCACACAATCACACAATCACACAATCACACAATCACGATCACACAATCACGGTCACACAATCACGATCACACAATCACGATCATACAATCATGATCGCACAATTACGGTCACACAATGACGGTCACACAATCACAGTCACACAATCACACAATCACAATCACAATCACATAATCACAATCACACAATCGCAATCACACAATCACACAATCACACGGTCACACAATCACACATTCACACAATCACAAAATCACACAATCACTCAATCACAAAATCACACAATCACACAAGCACACAATCACTCAATCACACAATCACACAATCACACAATCACACAATCACACAATCACACAATCACACAATCACACAATCACACAATCACACAATCACACAATCACACAATCACACAAGCACACAATCACTCAATCACACAATCACACAATCACACAATCTCACAATCACACTATCACACAATCACACAATCACACAATCACACAATCACACAATCACACAATCACACAATCACACAATCACTCAATCGCAAAATCACACAATCACACAAGCACACAATCACTCAATCACACAATCACACAATCACACAATCACACAATCACACAATCACACAATCACACAATCACACAATCACAATCACACAATCACACAATCACACAATCACACAATCACACAATCACACAATTCACACAATCTCACAATCACACAATCACACAATCACACAATCACACAATCACACAATCACACAATCACACAAGCACACAATCACTCAATCACACAATCACACAATCACACAATCAAACAATCACACAATCACACTATCACACAATCACACAATCACACAATCACACAATCACACAATTCACACAATCTCACAATCACACAATCACACAATCACACAATCACACAATCACAATCACACAATCACACAATCACACAATCACTCAATCTCACAATCACACAATCACACAATCACACAATCACAATCGCACAATCACAATTACACAATCACACAATCACACAATCACACAATCACACAATCACACAATCACACAAGCACACAATCACTCAATCACACAATCACACAATCACACAATCACACAATCACACAATCACACTATCACACAATCACACAATCACACAATCACACAATCACACAATCACACAATCACTCAATCACAAAATCACACAATCACACAAGCACACAATCACTCAATCACACAATCACACAATCACACAATCACACAATCACACAATCACACAATCACAATCACACAATCACACAATCACACAATCACACAATCACACTATCACACAATCACACAATCACACAATCACACAATCACACAATCACACAATCACACAATCACACAATCACACAATCACACAATCACACAATCACACAATCACTCAATCACACAATAACACACTCACACAATCACACAGTCACAATCACACAGACACACAATCACTCAATCACACAATAACACACTCACACAATCACACAGTCACAATCACACAGTCGCAACCACACAATCACGGTCACACAATCACACAGTCGCAACCACACAATCACGGTCACACAATCACGGTCACACAATAACGGTAACACAATCACACATTCACACAATCACACAATCACACAATCACACAATCACGATCACACAATCACGGTCACACAATCACGATCACACAATCACGATCATACAATCATGATCACACAATTACGGTCACACAATGACGGTCACACAATCACAGTCACACAATCACACAATCACAATCACAATCACATAATCACAATCACACAATCGCAATCACACAATCACACAATCACACGGTCACACAATCACACATTCACACAATCACACAATCACACAATCACACAATCACACAATCACTCAATCACAAAATCACACAATCACACAATCACACAATCACACAATCACACAATCACACAATCACACAATCACACAATCACACAATCACACAATCACACAATCACACAATCACACAGTCACACAATCACACAATCACACAATCACACAATCACACAATCACACAGTCACACAATCACACAATCACACAATCACACAATCACACAATCACACAATCACACAATCACACAATCACTCAATCACACAATAACACACTCACACAATCACACAGTCACAATCACACAGTCACACAATCACTCAATCACACAATCACACAGTCACAATCACACAGTCACACAATCACTCAATCACACAATAACACACTCACACAATCACACAGTCACAATCACACAGTCGCAACCACACAATCACGGTCACACAATCACGGTCACACAATAACGGTAACACAATCACACATTCACACAATCGCACAACCACACAATCACGCAATCACACAATCACACAATCACACAATCACACAATCACACAATCACACAATCACACAATCACACAATCACTCAATCACAAAATCACACAATCACAAAATCACACAATCACTCAATCACACAATCACACAATCACACAATCACACAATCACACAATCACACAATCACACAATCACACAATCACACAATCACACAATCACACAATCACACAATCACAAAATCACACAGTCACACAATCACTCAATCACACAATAACACACTCACACAATCACACAGTCACAATCACACAGTCACACAATCACACAATCACACAATCACACAATCACACAATCACACAATCACGCAATCACGCAATCACACAATCTCACAATCACACAATCACACAACCACACAGTCATACAATCACACCATCACAATCACGCAATCACACAATCACACAATCACACAATCACACAATCACACAATCACACAGTCACACAATCACACAATCACACAATCACACAATCACACAATCACACAATCACACAATCACACAATCACACAATCACACAATCACACAATCACACAATCACACAATCACACAATCACAAAATCACGATCACACAATCACGGTCACACAATCACGATCACACAATCACGATCACACAATCATGATCACACAATTACGGTCACACAATCACGGTCACACAATCACAGTCACACAATCACGCAATCACACAATCACACAATCACACAATCACAATCGCACAATCACACAATCACACAATCACACAGTCACACAATCACACAACCACACAATCACACAATCACACAATCACACAATCACACAATCACACAATCACTCAATCACAAAATCACACAATCACAAAATCACACAATCACTCAATCACACAATCACACAATCACACAATCACACAATCACACAATCACACAATCACACAATCACACAATCACACAATCACACAATCACACAATCACACAATCACACAATCTCACAATCACACAATCACACAATCACACAATCACACAATCACAATCACACAATCACACAATCACACAATCACACAATCTCACAATCACACAATCACACAATCACACAATCACAATCGCACAATCACAATTACACAATCACACAATCACACAATCACACAATCACACAAGCACACAATCACTCAATCACACAATCACACAATCACACAATCACACAATCACACAATCACACTATCACACAATCACACAATCACACAATCACACAATCACACAATTACACAATCACTCAATCACAAAATCACACAATCACACAAGCACACAATCACTCAATCACACAATCACACAATCACACAATCACACAATCACACAATCACACAATCACAATCACACAATCACACAATCACACAATCACACAATCACACTATCACACAATCACACAATCACACAATCACACAATCACACAATCACACAATCACACAATCACACAATCACACAATCACACAATCACACAATCACACAATCACACAATCACTCAATCACACAATCACTCAATCACACAATAACACACTCACACAATCACACAGTCACAATCACACAGTCGCAACCACACAATCACAGTCACACAATCACACAATCACACAATCACAATCACAATCACATAATCACAATCACACAATCGCAATCACACAATCACACAATCACACGGTCACACAATCACACATTCACACAATCACACAATCACACAATCACTCAATCACAAAATCACACAATCACACAATCACACAATCACACAATCACACAATCACACAATCACACAATCACACAATCACACAATCACACAATCACACAATCACACAATCACACAATCACACAGTCACACAATCACACAATCACACAATCACACAATCACACAATCACACAATCACACAATCACACAATCACACAATCACACAATCACACAATCACAAAATCACGATCACACAATCACGGTCACACAATCACGATCACACAATCACGATCACACAATCATGATCACACAATTACGGTCACACAATCACGGTCACACAATCACAGTCACACAATCACGCAATCACACAATCACGATCACACAATCACGATCGCACAACCACACAATCACGCAATCACACAATCACACAATCACACAATCACACAATCACACAATCACACAATCACACAATCACTCAATCACAAAATCACACAATCACAAAATCACACAATCACTCAATCACACAATCACACAATCACACAATCACACAATCACACAATCACACAATCACACAATCACACAATCAAACAATCACACAATCACACAATCACAAAATCACACAGTCACACAATCACTCAATCACACAATAACACACTCACACAATCACACAGTCACAATCACACAGTCACACAATCACACAATCACACAATCACACAATCACACAATCACACAATCACGCAATCACGCAATCACACAATCTCACAATCACACAATCACACAATCTCACAGTCATACAATCACACCATCACAATCACGCAATCACACAATCACACAATCACACAATCACACAATCACACAATCACACAGTCACACAATCACACAATCACACAATCACACAATCACACAATCACACAATCACACAATCACTCAATCACACAATAACACACTCACACAATCACACAGTCACAATCACACAGTCACACAATCACTCAATCACACAATCACACAGTCACAATCACACAGTCACACAATCACTCAATCACACAATAACACGCTCACACAATCACACAGTCACAATCACACAGTCGCAACCACACAATCACGGTCACACAATCACGGTCACACAATAACGGTAACACAATCACACATTCACACAATCGCACAACCACACAATCACGCAATCACACAATCACACAATCACACAATCACACAATCACACAATCACACAATCACACAATCACACAATCACTCAATCACAAAATCACACAATCACAAAATCACACAATCACTCAATCACACAATCACACAATCACACAATCACACAATCACACAATCACACAATCACACAATCACACAATCACACAATCACACAATCACACAATCACACAATCACACAATCACAAAATCACACATACACACAATCACTCAATCACACAATCACACAATCACACAATCACACAATCACACAATCACACAATCACACAATCACACAATCACACAATCACACAATCACACAATCACGCAATCACGCAATCACACAATCTCACAATCACACAATCACACAATCACACAGTCATACAATCACACCATCACAATCACGCAATCAAACAATCACACAATCACACAATCACACAATCACACAGTCACACAATCACACAATCACACAATCACACAATCACACAATCACACAATCACACAATCACACAATCACACAATCACACAATCACACAATCACACAATCACACAATCACACAATCACAAAATCACGATCACACAATCACGGTCACACAATCACGATCACACAATCACGATCACACAATCATGATCACACAATTACGGTCACACAATCACGGTCACACAATCACAGTCACACAATCACGCAATCACACAATCACGATCACACAATCACGATCGCACAACCACACAATCACGCAATCACACAATCACACAATCACACAATCACACAATCACACAATCACACAATCACACAATCACACAATCACACAATCACACAATCACACAATCACACAATCACACAATCACACAAACACACAGTCACACAATCACACAATCACACAATCACACAATCACACAATCACACAATCACAATCGCACAATCACACAATCACACAATCACACAGTCACACAATCACACAACCACACAATCACACAATCACACAATCACACAATCACACAATCACACAATCACACAATCACTCAATCACAAAATCACACAATCACAAAATCACACAATCACTCAATCACACAATCACACAATCACACAATCACACAATCACACAATCACACAATCACACAATCACACAATCACACAATCACAATCGCACAATCACAATTACACAATCACACAATCACACAATCACACAATCACACAAGCACACAATCACTCAATCACACAATCACACAATCACACAATCACACAATCACACAATCACACTATCACACAATCACACAATCACACAATCACACAATCACACAATCACACAATCACTCAATCACAAAATCACACAATCACACAAGCACACAATCACTCAATCACACAATCACACAATCACACAATCACACAATCACACAATCACACAATCACAATCACACAATCACACAATCACACAATCACACAATCACACTATCACACAATCACACAATCACACAATCACACAATCACACAATCACACAATCACACAATCACACAATCACACAATCACTCAATCACACAATCACTCAATCACACAATAACACACTCACACAATCACACAGTCACAATCACACAGTCGCAACCACACAATCACAGTCACACAATCACACAATCACACAATCACAATCACAATCACATAATCACAATCACACAATCGCAATCACACAATCACACAATCACACGGTCACACAATCACACATTCACACAATCACACAATCACACAATCACTCAATCACAAAATCACACAATCACACAATCACACAATCACACAATCACACAATCACACAATCACACAATCACACAATCACACAATCACACAATCACACAATCACACAATCACACAATCACACAATCACACAGTCGCACAATCACACAATCACACAATCACACAATCACACAATCACACAATCACACAATCACACAATCACACAATCACACAATCACACAATCACAAAATCACGATCACACAATCACGGTCACACAATCACGATCACACAATCACGATCACACAATCATGATCACACAATTACGGTCACACAATCACGGTCACACAATCACAGTCACACAATCACGCAATCACACAATCACGATCACACAATCACGATCGCACAACCACACAATCACGCAATCACACAATCACACAATCACACAATCACACAATCACACAATCACACAATCACACAATCACTCAATCACAAAATCACACAATCACAAAATCACACAATCACTCAATCACACAATCACACAATCACACAATCACACAATCACACAATCACACAATCACACAATCACACAATCAAACAATCACACAATCACACAATCACAAAATCACACAGTCACACAATCACTCAATCACACAATAACACACTCACACAATCACACAGTCACAATCACACAGTCACACAATCACACAATCACACAATCACACAATCACACAATCACACAATCACGCAATCACGCAATCACACAATCTCACAATCACACAATCACACAATCTCACAGTCATACAATCACACCATCACAATCACGCAATCACACAATCACACAATCACACAATCACACAATCACACAATCACACAGTCACACAATCACACAATCACACAATCACACAATCACACAATCACACAATCACACAATCACTCAATCACACAATAACACACTCACACAATCACACAGTCACAATCACACAGTCACACAATCACTCAATCACACAATCACACAGTCACAATCACACAGTCACACAATCACTCAATCACACAATAACACGCTCACACAATCACACAGTCACAATCACACAGTCGCAACCACACAATCACGGTCACACAATCACGGTCACACAATAACGGTAACACAATCACACATTCACACAATCGCACAACCACACAATCACGCAATCACACAATCACACAATCACACAATCACACAATCACACAATCACACAATCACACAATCACACAATCACTCAATCACAAAATCACACAATCACAAAATCACACAATCACTCAATCACACAATCACACAATCACACAATCACACAATCACACAATCACACAATCACACAATCACACAATCACACAATCACACAATCACACAATCACACAATCACAAAATCACACATACACACAATCACTCAATCACACAATCACACAATCACACAATCACACAATCACACAATCACACAATCACACAATCACACAATCACACAATCACACAATCACACAATCACGCAATCACGCAATCACACAATCTCACAATCACACAATCACACAATCACACAGTCATACAATCACACCATCACAATCACGCAATCAAACAATCACACAATCACACAATCACACAATCACACAGTCACACAATCACACAATCACACAATCACACAATCACACAATCACACAATCACACAATCACACAATCACACAATCACACAATCACACAATCACACAATCACACAATCACACAATCACACAATCACACAATCACAAAATCACGATCACACAATCACGGTCACACAATCACGATCACACAATCACGATCACACAATCATGATCACACAATTACGGTCACACAATCACGGTCACACAATCACAGTCACACAATCACGCAATCACACAATCACGATCACACAATCACGATCGCACAACCACACAATCACGCAATCACACAATCACACAATCACACAATCACACAATCACACAATCACACAATCACACAATCACACAATCACACAATCACACAATCACACAATCACACAATCACACAATCACACAAACACACAGTCACACAATCACACAATCACACAATCACACAATCACACAATCACACAATCACAATCGCACAATCACACAATCACACAATCACACAGTCACACAATCACACAACCACACAATCACACAATCACACAATCACACAATCACACAATCACACAATCACACAATCACTCAATCACAAAATCACACAATCACAAAATCACACAATCACTCAATCACACAATCACACAATCACACAATCACACAATCACACAATCACACAATCACACAATCACACAATCACACAATCACAATCACTCAATCGCACAATCACACAATCACACAATCACACAATCACACAATCACACAATCACACAATCACACAATCACACAATCACACAATCACACAATCACACAATCACACAGTCACATAATCACTTAATCACACAATAACACACTCACACAATCACACAGTCACAATCACACAGTCACACAATCACTCAATCACACAATAACACACTCACACAATCACACAGTCACAATCACACAGTCGCAACCACACAATCACGGTCACACAATCACGGTCACACAATAACGGTAACACAATCACACATTCACACAATCACACAATCACACAATCACACAATCACGATCACACAATCACGGTCACACAATTACGATCACACAATCACGATCACACAATCATGATCACACAATTACGGTCACACAATGACGGTCACACAATCACAGTCACACAATCACACAATCACAATCACAATCACACAATCACACAATCACACAATCACACAATCACACAATCACACAATTCACACAATCTCACAATCACACAGTCACACAATCACACAATCACACAATCACACAATCACAATCACACAATCACACAATCACACAATCACACAATCTCACAATCACACAATCACACAATCACACAATCACAATCGCACAATCACAATTACACAATCACACAATCTCACAATCACACAATCACACAATCACACAATCACAATCGCACAATCACAATTACACAATCACACAATCACACAATCACACAATCACACAATCACACAATTCACACAATCTCACAATCACACAATCACACAATCACACAATCACACAATCACAATCACACAATCACACAATCACACAATCACACAATCACACAATCACACAATCTCACAATCACACAATCACACAATCACAATCGCACAATCACAATTATACAATCACACAATCACACAATCACAGAATCACACAATCACACAATCACACAATCACACAATCACACAATCACACAATCACACCATCATCAATCACACAATCACGGTCACACAATCACACATTCACACAATCACACAATCACACAATTCACACAATCTCACAATCACACAATCACAATCGCACAATCACAATTACACAATCACAATCACACAATCACACAATCACACAATCACACAATCTCACAATCACACAATCACACAATCACACAATCACAATCGCACAATCACAATTACACAATCACACAATCACACAATCACACAATCACACAATCACACAATCACACAATCACACAATCACACAATCATCAATCACACATTCACGGTCACACAATCACACATTCACACAATCACACAATCACACAATCACTCAATCACAAAATCACACAATCACACAAGCACACAACCACTCGATCACACAATCACACAGTCACACAATCACACAATCACACAATCACACAATCACACAATCACACAATCACACAATCACTCAATCACACAATCACACAATCTCACAATCACACAATCACACAATCACACAGTCATACAATCACACCATCACAATCACGCAATCACACAATCACACAATCACACAATCACACAATCACACAATCACATAGTCACACAATCACACAATCACACAATCACACAATCACACAATCACACAATCACACAATCACACAATCACACAATCACACAATCACACAATCACACAATCACACAATCACACAATCACACAATCACACAATCACACAATCACACAATCACACAATCACACAATCACACAATCACACAATCACACAGTCACATAGTCACTCAATCACACAATAACACACTCACACAATCACACAGTCACAATCACACAGTCACACAATCACTCAATCACACAATAACACACTCACACAATCACACAGTCGCAACCACACAATCACGGTCACACAATCACGGTCACACAATAACGGTAACACAATCACACATTCACACAATCACACAATCACACAATCACACAATCACACAATCACACAATCACACAATCACACAATCACACAATCACACAATCACACAATCATCAATCACACATTCACGGTCACACAATCACACATTCACACAATCACACAATCACACAATCACTCAATCACAAAATCACACAATCACACAAGCACACAACCACTCAATCACACAATCACACAGTCACACAATCACACAATCACACAATCACACAATCACACAATCACACAATCACACAATCACACAATCACACAATCACACAATCACTCAATCACACAATCACACAATCTCACAATCACACAATCACACAATCACACAGTCATACAATCACACCATCACAATCACGCAATCACACAATCACACAATCACACAATCACACAATCACACAATCACATAGTCACACAATCACACAATCACACAATCACACAATCACACAATCACACAATCACACAATCACACAATCACACAATCACACAATCACACAATCACACAATCACACAATCACACAATCAAACAATCACTCAATCACACAACCACACAATCTCACAATCACACAATCACACAATCACACACTCACACAATCACACAGACACTATCACACAATCACAATCACACAATCACACAGACACTATCACACAATCACAATCACACAATCACAATCACACAATCACAATCACACAATCACAATCACACAATCACACAATCACACAATCACACGATCACACAATCACGGTCACTCAATCACGGTCAATCAATCACGGTCACACAATCACGGTCACAAAATCGCGGTCACACAATCACGGTCACACAATGACACAATCACACAGTCACAAAATCACACAGTCGCACAGTCACACAATCACAGAATCACACAATAACACACTCACACAATCACACAGTCACAATCACACAGTCGCAACCACACAATCACGGTCACACAATAACGGTAACACAATCACACAATCACACAATCACACAATCACACAATCACACAATCACACAATCACACAATCACACAATCACACAATCACACAATCACACAATCACACAATCACACAATCACACAATCACTCAATCACACAATCACACAATCTCACAATCACACAATCACACAATCACACAATCACACACTCACACAATCACACAGACACTATCACACAATCACAGTCACACAATCACACAGACACTATCACACAATCACAATCACACAATCACAATAACACAATCACAATCACACAATCACACAATCACAATCACGCAATCACAATCACACAATCACAATCGCACAACCACAATCACACAATCACAATCACACAATCACAATCACACAATCACACAATCACACGATCACACAATCACGGTCACTCAATCACGGTCAATCAATCACGGTCACACAATCACGGTCACAAAATCGCGGTCACACAATCACGGTCACACAATCACACAATCACACAATCACACAATCACACAATCACACAATCACACAATCACACAATCACACAATCATACAATCACACAATCACACAATAACACAATTACACAATCACATAATCTCACAATCACACAATCACACAATCACACAATCACAATCGCACAATCACAATTACACAATCACACAATCACACAATCACACAATCACACAATCACACAATCACACAATCACACAATCACACAATCACACAATCACACAATCACACAATTCACTCAATCTCACAATCACACAATCACACAATCACACAATCACACAATCACAATCACACAATCACACAATCACATAATCACACAATCACACAATCACACAATCTCACAATCACACAATCACACAATCACAATCGCACAATCACAATTACACAATCACACAATCACACAATCACAGAATCACACAATCACACAATCACACAATCACACAATCACACAATCACACCATCATCAATCACACAATCACGGTCACACAATCACACATTCACACAATCACACAATCACACAATTCACACAATCTCACAATTACACAATCACAATCGCACAATCACAATTACACAATCACAATCACACAATCACACAATCACACAATCACACCATCTCACAATCACACAATCACACAATCACACAATCACAATCGCACAATCACAATTACACAATCACACAATCACACAATCACACAATCACACAATCACACAATCACACAATCACACAATCACACAATCACACAATCACACAATCACACAATCACACAATCACACAATCACACAATCACACAATCACACAATCACACAATCACACAATCACACAATCACACAATCACACAATCATCAATCACACAATCACGGTCACACAATCACACATTCACACAATCACACAATCACACAGTCACACAATCACACAATCACACAATCACACAATCACAATCGCACAATCACACAATCACACAATCACACAGTCACACAATCACACAACCACACAATCACACAATCACACAATCACACAATCACACACTCACACAATCACACAGACACTATCACACAATCACAATCACACAATCACACAATCACACGATCACACAATCACGGTCACTCAATCACGGTCACTCAATCACGGTCACACAATCACGGTCACAAAATCGCGGTCACACAATCACGGTCACACAATCACACAATCACACAATCACACAATCACACAATCACACAATCACACAATCACACAATCACACAATCACACAATCACACAATCACACAATAACACAATTGCACAATCACATAATCTCACAATCACACAATCACACAATCACACAATCACAATCGCACAATCACAATTACACAATCACACAATCACACAATCACACAATCACACAATCACACAATCACACAATCACACAATCACACAATCACACAATTCACACAATCTCACAATCACACAATCACACAATCACACAATCACACAATCACAATCACACAATCACACAATCACATAATCACACAATCACACAATCACACAATCTCACAATCACACAATCACACAATCACAATCGCACAATCACAATTACACAATCACACAATCACACAATCACAGAATCACACAATCACACAATCACACAATCACACAATCACACAATCACACCATCATCAATCACACAATCACGGTCACACAATCACACATTCACACAATCACACAATCACACAATTCACACAATCTCACAATTACACAATCACAATCGCACAATCACAATTACACAATCACAATCACACAATCACACAATCACACAATCACACCATCTCACAATCACACAATCACACAATCACACAATCACAATCGCACAATCACAATTACACAATCACACAATCACACAATCACACAATCACACAATCACACAATCACACAATCACACAATCACACAATCACACAATCACACAATCATCAATCACACAATCACGGTCACACAATCACACATTCATACAATCACACAATCACACAATCACACAATCACACAATCACACAATCACAATCGCACAATCACACAATCACACAATCACACAGTCACACAATCACACAACCACACAATCACACAATCACACAATCACACAATCACACACTCACACAATCACACAGACACTATCACACAATCACAATCACACAATCACACAATCACACGATCACACAATCACGGTCACTCAATCACGGTCACTCAATCACGGTCACACAATCACGTTCACAAAATCGCGGTCACACAATCACGGTCACACAATCACACAATCACACAATCACAAAATCACACAATCACACAATCACACAGTCACACAATCACTCAATCACACAATAACACACTCACACAATCACACAGTCACAATCACACAGTCGCAACCACACAATCACGGTCACACAATAACGGTAACACAATCACACATTCACACAATCACACAATCACACAATCAAAAAATCACGATCACACAATCACGGTCACACAATCACGATCACACAATCACGATCACACAATCATGATCACACAATTACGGTCACACAATCACGGTCACACAATCACAGTCACACAATCACACAATCACAATCACGCAATCACACAATCACGATCACACAATCACGATCGCACAACCACACAATCACGCAATCACACAATCACACAATCACACAATCACACAATCACGCAATCACACAATGACACCATCACACAATCACACAATCACACAATCACACAATCACACAATCACACAATCACACAATCACACAGTCACATAATCACACAATCACACAATCACACAATCACACAATCACAATCGCACAATCACACAATCACACAATCACACAGTCACACAATCACACAACCACACAATCACACAATCACACAATCACACAATCACACAATCACACAATCACTCAATCACAAAATCACACAATCACAAAATCACACAATCACTCAATCACACAATCACACAATCACACAATCACACAATCACACAATCACACAATCACAATCACACAATCACACAATCACACAATCACACAATCACACAATCACACAATCACACAATCACACAATCACACAATCACACAATCACACAATCACACAATCACACAATCACACAATCACACAATCACTCAATCACACAATCACACAATCACACAATCATCAATCACACAATCACGGTCACACAATCACACATTCACACAATCACACAATCACACAATCACACAATCACACAATCACACAATCACAATCGCACAATCACACAATCACACAATCACACAGTCACACAATCACACAACCACACAATCACACAATCACACAATCACACAATCACACACTCACACAATCACACAGACACTATCACACAATCACAATCACACAATCACAATCACACAATCACAATCACACAATCACACAATCACACGATCACACAATCACGGTCACTCAATCACGGTCACTCAATCACGGTCACACAATCACGGTCACAAAATCGCGGTCACACAATCACGGTCACACAATCACACAATCACACAATCACACAATCACACAATCACACAATCACACAATCACACAATCACACAATCACACAATAACACAATTACACAATCACATAATCTCACAATCACACAATCACACAATCACACAATCACAATCGCACAATCACAATTACACAATCACACAATCACACAATCACACAATCACACAATCACACAATCACACAATCACACAATCACACAATCACACAATCACACAATCACACAATTCACACAATCTCACAATCACACAATCACACAATCACACAATCACACAATCACAATCACACAATCACACAATCACATAATCACACAATCACACAATCACACAATCTCACAATCACACAATCACACAATCACAATCGCACAATCACAATTACACAATCACACAATCACAGAATCACACAATCACACAATCACACAATCACACAATCACACAATCACACCATCATCAATCACACAATCACGGTCACACAATCACACATTCACACAATCACACAATCACACAATTCACACAATCTCACAATTACACAATCACAATCGCACAATCACAATTACCCCATCACAATCACACAATCACACAATCACACAATCACACAATCACACAATCTCACAATTACACAATCACAATCGCACAATCACAATTACACAATCACAATCACACAATCACACAATCACACAATCACACCATCTCACAATCACACAATCACACAATCACACAATCACAATCGCACAATCACAATTACACAATCACACAATCACACAATCACACAATCACACAATCACACAATCACACAATCACACAATCACACAATCACACAATCACACAATCACACAATCACACAATCACACAATCACACAATCACACAATCACACAATCACACAATCACACAATCATCAATCACACAATCACGGTCACACAATCACACATTCACACAATCACACAATCACACAATCACACAATCACACAATCACACAATCACAATCGCACAATCACACAATCACACAATCACACAGTCACACAATCACACAACCACACAATCACACAATCACACAATCACACAATCACACACTCACACAATCACACAGACACTATCACACAATCACAATCACACAATCACAATCACACAATCACAATCACACAATCACAATCACACAATCACACAATCACACGATCACACAATCACGGTCACTCAATCACGGTCACTCAATCACGGTCACACAATCACGGTCACAAAATCGCGGTCACACAATCACGGTCACACAATCACACAATCACACAATCACACAATCACACAATCACACAATCACACAATCACACAATCACACAATCACACAATCACACAATCACACAATCACACAATCACACAATCACACAATCACACAATCACACAATCACACAATCACACAGTCACACAATCACACAATCACACAATCACACAATCACACAATCACACAATCACACAATCACACAATCACACAATCACACAATCACACAATCACACAATCACACAATCACACAATCACACAATCACACAATCACACAATCACACAATCACACAATCACACAATCACTCAATCACACAATCACACAATCTCACAATCACACAATCACACAATCACACACTCACACAATCACACAGACACTATCACACAATCACAGTCACACAATCACACAGACACTATCACACAATCACAATCACACAATCACAATCACACAATCACAATCACACAATCACAATCACGCAATCACAATCACACAATCACAATCACACAATCACAATCACACAATCACAATCACACAATCACAATCACACAATCACACAATCACACGATCACACAATCACGGTCACTCAATCACGGTCAATCAATCACGGTCACACAATCACGGTCACAAAATCGCGGTCACACAATCACGGTCACACAATCACACAATCACACAATCACACAATCACACAATCACACAATCACACAATCACACAATCACACAATCACACAATCACACAATCACACAATCACACAATCACACAATCACACAATCACACAATAACACAATTACACAATCACATAATCTCACAATCACACAATCACACAATCACACAATCACAATCGCACAATCACAATTACACAATCACACAATCACACAATCACACAATCACACAATCACACAATCACACAATCACACAATCACACAATCACACAATCACACAATCACACAATCACACAATCACACAATTCACACAATCTCACAATCACACAATCACACAATCACACAATCACACAATCACAATCACACAATCACACAATCACATAATCACACAATCACACAATCACACAATCTCACAATCACACAATCACACAATCACAATCGCACAATCACAATTACACAATCACACAATCACACAATCACAGAATCACACAATCACACAATCACACAATCACACAATCACACAATCACACCATCATCAATCACACAATCACGGTCACACAATCACACATTCACACAATCACACAATCACACAATTCACACAATCTCACAATTACACAATCACAATCGCACAATCACAATTACACAATCACAATCACACAATCACACAATCACACAATCACACCATCTCACAATCACACAATCACACAATCACACAATCACAATCGCACAATCACAATTACACAATCACACAATCACACAATCACACAATCACACAATCACACAATCACACAATCACACAATCACACAATCACACAATCACACAATCACACAATCACACAATCACTCAATCACACAATCACACAATCACACAATCATCAATCACACAATCACGGTCACACAATCACACATTCACACAATCACACAATCACACAATCACACAATCACACAATCACACAATCACAATCGCACAATCACACAATCACACAATCACACAGTCACACAATCACACAACCACACAATCACACAATCACACAATCACACAATCACACACTCACACAATCACACAGACACTATCACACAATCACAATCACACAATCACAATCACACAATCACAATCACACAATCACACAATCACACGATCACACAATCACGGTCACTCAATCACGGTCACTCAATCACGGTCACACAATCACGGTCACAAAATCGCGGTCACACAATCACGGTCACACAATCACACAATCACACAATCACACAATCACACAATCACACAATCACACAATCACACAATCACACAATCACACAATAACACAATTACACAATCACATAATCTCACAATCACACAATCACACAATCACACAATCACAATCGCACAATCACAATTACACAATCACACAATCACACAATCACACAATCACACAATCACACAATCACACAATCACACAATCACACAATCACACAATCACACAATCACACAATCACACAATTCACACAATCTCACAATCACACAATCACACAATCACACAATCACACAATCACAATCACACAATCACACAATCACATAATCACACAATCACACAATCACACAATCTCACAATCACACAATCACACAATCACAATCGCACAATCACAATTACACAATCACACAATCACAGAATCACACAATCACACAATCACACAATCACACAATCACACAATCACACCATCATCAATCACACAATCACGGTCACACAATCACACATTCACACAATCACACAATCACACAATTCACACAATCTCACAATTACACAATCACAATCGCACAATCACAATTACCCCATCACAATCACACAATCACACAATCACACAATCACACCATCTCACAATCACACAATCACACAATCACACAATCACAATCGCACAATCACAATTACACAATCACACAATCACACAATCACACAATCACACAATCACACAATCACACAATCACACAATCACACAATCACACAATCACACAATCATCAATCACACAATCACGGTCACACAATCACACATTCACACAATCACACAATCACTCAATCACAAAATCACACAATCACACAAGCACACAATCACACAATCACACAATCACACAATCACACAATCACACAATCACACAATCACACAATCACACAATCACACAATCACACAATCACACAATCACTCAATCACACAATCACACAATCTCACAATCACACAATCACACAATCACACAATCACACAATCACACAATCACACAATCACACAATAACACAATTACACAATCACATAATCTCACAATCACACAATCACACAATCACACAATCACACAATCACAATCGCACAATCACAATTACACAATCACACAATCACACAATCACACAATCACACAATCACACAATCACACAATCACACAATCACACAATCACACAATCACACAATCACACAATCACACAATCACACAATTCACTCAATCTCACAATCACACAATCACACAATCACACAATCACACAATCACAATCACACAATCACACAATCACATAATCACACAATCACACAATCACACAATCTCACAATCACACAATCACACAATCACAATCGCACAATCACAATTACACAATCACACAATCACACAATCACAGAATCACACAATCACACAATCACACAATCACACAATCACACAATCACACCATCATCAATCACACAATCACGGTCACACAATCACACATTCACACAATCACACAATCACACAATTCTCACAATCTCACAATTACACAATCACACAATCACACAATTCTGACAATCTCACAATTACACAATCACAATCGCACAATTACAATTACACAATCACAATCACACAATCACACAATCACACAATCACACCATCTCACAATCACACAATCACACAATCACACAATCACAATCGCACAATCACAATTACACAATCACACAATCACACAATCACACAATCACACAATCACACAATCACACAATCACACAATCACACAATCACACAATCACACAATCACACAATCACACAATCACACAATCATCAATCACACAATCACGGTCACACAATCACACATTCACACAATCACACAATCACACAATCACACAATCACACAATCACACAATCACACAATCACAATCGCACAATCACACAATCACACAATCACACAGTCACACAATCACACAACCACACAATCACACAATCACACAATCACACAATCACACGATCACACAATCACGGTCACTCAATCACGGTCACTCAATCACGGTCACACAATCACGGTCACAAAATCGAGGTCACACAATCACGGTCACACAATCACACAATCACACAATCACACAATCACACAATCACACAATCACACAATCACACAATCACACAATCACACAATCACACAATCACACAATCACACAATCACACAATAACACAATTACACAATCACATAATCTCACAATCACACAATCACACAATCACACACTCACACAATCACACAGACACTATCACACAATCACAATCACACAATCACACAATCACACGATCACACAATCACGGTCACTCAATCACGGTCACTCAATCACGGTCACACAATCACGGTCACAAAATCGCGGTCACACAATCACGGTCACACAATCACACAATCACACAATCACAAAATCACACAATCACACAATCACACAGTCACACAATCACTCAATCACACAATAACACACTCACACAATCACACAGTCACAATCACACAGTCGCAACCACACAATCACGGTCACACAATAACGGTAACACAATCACACATTCACACAATCACACAATCACACAATCACAAAATCACGATCACACAATCACGGTCACACAATCACGATCACACAATCACGATCACACAATCATGATCACACAATTACGGTCACACAATCACGGTCACACAATCACAGTCACACAATCACACAATCACAATCACGCAATCACACAATCACGATCACACAATCACGATCGCACAACCACACAATCACGCAATCACACAATCACACAATCACACAATCACACAATCACGCAATCACACAATGACACCATCACACAATCACACAATCACACAATCACACAATCACACAATCACACAATCACACAATCACACAGTCACACAATCACACAATCACACAATCACACAATCACACAATCACAATCGCACAATCACACAATCACACAATCACACAGTCACACAATCACACAACCACACAATCACACAATCACACAATCACACAATCACACAATCACACAATCACTCAATCACAAAATCACACAATCACAAAATCACACAATCACTCAATCACACAATCACACAATCACACAATCACACAATCACACAATCACACAATCACAATCACACAATCACACAATCACACAATCACACAATCACACAATCACACAATCACACAATCACACAATCACACAATCACACAATCACACAATCACACAATCACACAATCACACAATCATCAATCACACAATCACGGTCACACAATCACACATTCACACAATCACACAATCACACAATCACTCAATCACAAAATCACACAATCACACAAGCACACAATCACACAATCACACAATCACACAATCACTCAATCACACAATCACACAATCACACAATCACACAATCACACAATCACACAATCACACACTCACACAATCACACAGACACTATCACACAATCACAATCACACAATCACACAGACACTATCACACAATCACAATCACACAATCACAATCACACAATCACAATCACACAAACACACAATCACACGATCACACAATCACGGTCACTCAATCACGGTCAATCAATCACGGTCACACAATCACGGTCACAAAATCGCGGTCACACAATCACGGTCACACAATCACACAATCACACAATCACAAAATCACACAATCACACGGTCACACAATCACACAATCACACAATAACACACTCACACAATCACACAGTCACAATCACACTGTCGCAACCACACAATCACGGTCACACCATAACGGTAACACAATCACACATTCACACAATCACACAATCACACAATCACACAATCACACAATCACACAATCACACAATCACACAATCACACAATCACACAATCACACAATCACACAATCACTCAATCACACAATCACACAATCTCACAATCACACAATCACACAATCACACAATCACACAATCACACAATCACACAATCACACAATAACACAATTACACAATCACATAATCTCACAATCACACAATCACACAATCACACAATCACACAATCACAATCGCACAATCACAATTACACAATCACACAATCACACAATCACACAATCACACAATCACACAATCACACAATCACACAATCACACAATCACACAATCACACAATCACACAATCACACAATCACACAATCACACAATCACACAATCACACAATCACACAATCACACAATTCACTCAATCTCACAATCACACAATCACACAATCACACAATCACAATCACACAATCACACAATCACATAATCACACAATCACACAATCACACAATCTCACAATCACACAATCACACAATCACAATCGCACAATCACAATTACACAATCACACAATCACACAATCACAGAATCACACAATCACACAATCACACAATCACACAATCACACAATCACACCATCATCAATCACACAATCACGGTCACACAATCACACATTCACACAATCACACAATCACACAATTCTCACAATCTCACAATTACACAATCACACAATCACACAATTCTGACAATCTCACAATTACACAATCACAATCGCACAATCACAATTACACAATCACAATCACACAATCACACAATCACACAATCACACCATCTCACATTCACACAATCACACAATCACACAATCACAATCGCACAATCACAATTACACAATCACACAATCACACAATCACACAATCACACAATCACACAATCACACAATCACACAATCACACAATCACACAATCACACAATCATCAATCACACAATCACGGTCACACAATCACACATTCACACAATCACACAATCACACAATCACACAATCACACAATCACACAATCACACAATCACAATCGCACAATCACACAATCACACAATCACACAGTCACACAATCACACAACCACACAATCACACAATCACACAATCACACAATCACACGATCACACAATCACGGTCACTCAATCACGGTCACTCAATCACGGTCACACAATCACGGTCACAAAATCGAGGTCACACAATCACGGTCACACAATCACACAATCACACAATCACACAATCACACAATCACACAATCACACAATCACACAATCACACAATCACACAATCACACAATCACACAATCACACAATCACACAATCACACAATCACACAATAACACAATTACACAATCACATAATCTCACAATCACACAATCACACAATCACACACACACACAATCACACAGACACTATCACACAATCACAATCACACAATCACACAATCACACGATCACACAATCACGGTCACTCAATCACGGTCACTCAATCACGGTCACACAATCACGGTCACAAAATCGCGGTCACACAATCACGGTCACACAATCACACAATCACACAATCACAAAATCACACAATCACACAATCACACAGTCACACAATCACTCAATCACACAATAACACACTCACACAATCACACAGTCACAATCACACAGTCGCAACCACACAATCACGGTCACACAATAACGGTAACACAATCACACATTCACACAATCACACAATCACACAATCACAAAATCACGATCACACAATCACGGTCACACAATCACGATCACACAATCACGATCACACAATCATGATCACACAATTACGGTCACACAATCACGGTCACACAATCACAGTCACACAATCACACAATCACAATCACGCAATCACACAATCACGATCACACAATCACGATCGCACAACCACACAATCACGCAATCACACAATCACACAATCACACAATCACACAATCACGCAATCACACAATGACACCATCACACAATCACACAATCACACAATCACACAATCACACAATCACACAATCACACAATCACACAGTCACACAATCACACAATCACACAATCACACAATCACACAATCACAATCGCACAATCACACAATCACACAATCACACAGTCACACAATCACACAACCACACAATCACACAATCACACAATCACACAATCACACAATCACACAATCACTCAATTACAAAATCACACAATCACAAAATCACACAATCACTCAATCACACAATCACACAATCACACAATCACACAATCACACAATCACACAATCACAATCACACAATCACACAATCACACAATCACACAATCACACAATCACACAATCACACAATCACACAATCACACAATCACACAATCACACAATCACACAATCACACAATCACACAATCATCAATCACACAATCACGGTCACACAATCACACATTCACACAATCACACAATCACACAATCACTCAATCACAAAATCACACAATCACACAAGCACACAATCACACAATCACACAATCACACAATCACTCAATCACACAATCACACAATCACACAATCACACAATCACACAATCACACAATCACACACTCACACAATCACACAGACACTATCACACAATCACAATCACACAATCACACAGACACTATCACACAATCACAATCACACAATCACAATCACACAATCACAATCACACAAACACACAATCACACGATCACACAATCACGGTCACTCAATCACGGTCAATCAATCACGGTCACACAATCACGGTCACAAAATCGCGGTCACACAATCACGGTCACACAATCACACAATCACACAATCACAAAATCACACAATCACACGGTCACACAATCACACAATCACACAATAACACACTCACACAATCACACAGTCACAATCACACTGTCGCAACCACACAATCACGGTCACACCATAACGGTAACACAATCACACATTCACACAATCACACAATCACACAATCACACAATCACACAATCACAAAGTCACGATCACACAATCACGGTCACACAATCACGATCACACAATCACGATCACACAATCATGATCACACAATTACGGTCACACAATCACGGTCACACAATCACAGTCACACAATCACACAATCACAATCACGCAATCACACAATCACGATCACACAATCACGATCGCACAACTACACAATCACGCAATCACACAATCACACAATCACCCAATCACACAATCACACAATCACACAATCACACAATCACACAATCACACAATCACACAATCACACAATCACACAATCACACAATCACACAATCACACAATCACACAATCACACAATCACACAATCACACAATCACACAATCACACAATCACACAATCACACAATAACACAATTACACAATCACACAATCACAATCGCACAATCACAATTACACAATCACACAATCACACAATCACACAATCACACAATCACACAATCACACAATCACACAATCACACAATCACACAATCACACAATCACACAATCACACAATCACACAATCACACAGTCACACAATCACACAATCACACAATCACACAATCACACACTCACACAATCACACAGACACTATCACACAATCACAGTCACACAATCACACAGACACTATCACACAATCACAATCACACAATCACAATCACACAATCACAATCACACAATCACAATCACGCAATCACAATCACACAATCACAATCACACAATCACAATCACACAATCACAATCACACAATCACAATCACACAATCACACAATCACACGATCACACAATCACGGTCAGTCAATCACGGTCAATCAATCACGGTCACACAATCACGGTCACAAAATCGCGGTCACACAATCACGGTCACACAATCACACAATCACACAATCACACAATCACACAATCACACAATCACACAATCACACAATCACACAATCACACAATAACACAATTACACAATCACATAATCTCACAATCACACAATCACACAAGCACACACTCACACAATCACACAGACACTATCACACAATCACAATCACACAATCACACAATCACACGATCACACAATCACGGTCACTCAATCACGGTCACTCAATCACGGTCACACAATCACGGTCACAAAATCGCGGTCACACAATCACGGTCACACAATCACACAATCACACAATCACAAAATCACACAATCACACAATCACACAGTCACACAATCACTCAATCACACAATAACACACTCACACAATCACACAGTCACAATCACACAGTCGCAACCACACAATCACGGTCACACAATAACGGTAACACAATCACACATTCACACAATCACACAATCACACAATCACAAAATCACGATCACACAATCACGGTCACACAATCACGATCACACAATCACGATCACACAATCATGATCACACAATTACGGTCACACAATCACGGTCACACAATCACAGTCACACAATCACACAATCACAATCACGCAATCACACAATCACGATCACACAATCACGATCGCACAACCACACAATCACGCAATCACACAATCACACAATCACACAATCACACAATCACGCAATCACACAATGACACCATCACACAATCACACAATCACACAATCACACAATCACACAATCACACAATCACACAATCACACAGTCACACAATCACACAATCACACAATCACACAATCACACAATCACAATCGCACAATCACACAATCACACAATCACACAGTCACACAATCACACAACCACACAATCACACAATCACACAATCACACAATCACACAATCACACAATCACTCAATCACAAAATCACACAATCACAAAATCACACAATCACTCAATCACACAATCACACAATCACACAATCACACAATCACACAATCACACAATCACAATCACACAATCACACAATCACACAATCACACAATCACACAATCACACAATCACACAATCACACAATCACACAATCACACAATCATCAATCACACAATCACGGTCACACAATCACTCATTCACACAATCACACAATCACACAATCACTCAATCACAAAATCACACAATCACACAAGCACACAATCACACAATCACACAATCACACAATCACTCAATCACACAATCACACAATCACACAATCACACAATCACACAATCACACACTCACACAATCACACAGACACTATCACACAATCACAATCACACAATCACACAGACACTATCACACAATTACAATCACACAATCACAATCACACAATCACAATCACACAATCACACAATCACACGATCACACAATCACGGTCACTCAATCACGGTCAATCAATCACGGTCACACAACCACGGTCACAAAATCGCGGTCACACAATCACGGTCACACAATCACACAATCACACAATCACACAATCACAAAATCACACAATCACACGGTCACACAATCACACAATCACACAATAACACACTCACACAATCACACAGTCACAATCACACTGTCGCAACCACACAATCACGGTCACACCATAACGGTAACACAATCACACATTCACACAATCACACAATCACACAATCACAAAGTCACGATCACACAATCACGGTCACACAATCACGATCACACAATCACGATCACACAATCATGATCACACAATTACGGTCACACAATCACGGTCACACAATCACAGTCACACAATCACACAATCACAATCACGCAATCACACAATCACGATCACACAATCACGATCGCACAACTACACAATCACGCAATCACACAATCACACAATCACCCAATCACACAATCACACAATCACACAATCACACAATCACACAATCACACAATCACACAATCACACAATCACACAATCACACAATCACACAATCACACAATCACACAATCACACAATCACACAATCACACAATCACACAATCACACAATCACACAATCACACAATCACACAATCACACAATAACACAATTACACAATCACACAATCACAATCGCACAATCACAATTACACAATCACACAATCACACAATCACAGAATCACACAATCGCACAATCACACAATCACACAATCACACAATCACACAATCACACCATCATCAATCACACAATCACGGTCACACAATCACACATTCACACAATCACACAATCACACAATTCACACAATCTCACAATCACACAATCACAATCGCACAATCACAATTACACAATCACAATCACACAATCACACAATCACACAATCACACAATCTCACAATCACACAATCGCACAATCACACAATCACAATCGCACAATCACAGTTACACAATCACACAATCACACAATCACACAATCACACAATCACACAATCATCAATCACACAATCGCGGTCACACAATCACACATTCACACAATCACACAATCACACAATCACTCAATCACAAAATCACACAATCACACAAGCACACAATCACTCAATCACTCAATCACACAATCACACAATCTCACAATCACACAATCACACAATCACACAGTCATACCATCACACCATCACAATCACGCAATCACACAATCACACAATCACACAATCACACAATCACACAATCACACAGTCACACAATCACACAATCACACAATCACACAATCACACAATCACACAATCACACAATCACACAATCACACAATCACACAATCACACAATCACACAATCACACAATCACACAATCACACAATCACACAATCACACAATCACACAATCACACAATCACTCAATCACACAATCACACAATCTCACAATCACACAATCACACAATCACACACTCACACAATCACACAGACACTATCACACAATCACAGTCACACAATCACACAGACACTATCACACAATCACAATCACACAATCACAATCACACAATCACAATCACACAATCACAATCACACAATCACAATCACGCAATCACAATCACACAATCACAATCACACAATCACAATCACACAATCACAATCACACAATCACAATCACACAATCACACAATCACACGATCACACAATCACGGTCACTCAATCACGGTCAATCAATCACGGTCACACAATCACGGTCACAAAATCGCGGTCACACAATCACGGTCACACAATCACACAATCACACAATCACACAATCACACAATCACACAATCACACAATCACACAATCACACAATCACACAATCACACAATCACACAATAACACAATTACACAATCACATAATCTCACAATCACACAATCACACAATCACACAATCACAATCGCACAATCACAATTACACAATCACACAATCACACAATCACACAATCACACAATCACACAATCACACAATCACACAATCACACAATCACACAATCACACAATCACACAATCACACAATCACACATTCACACAGTCACAAAATCACACAATCACACAATCACATAATCACACAATCACACAATCACACAATCACACAATCACACAATCACAAAATCACACAATCACACGGTCACACAATCACACAATCACACAATAACACACTCACACAATCACACAGTCACAATCACACTGTCGCAACCACACAATCACGGTCACACCATAACGGTAACACAATCACACATTCACACAATCACACAATCACACAATCACACAATCACACAATCACAAAGTCACGATCACACAATCACGGTCACACAATCACGATCACACAATCACGATCACACAATCATGATCACACAATTACGGTCACACAATCACGGTCACACAATCACAGTCACACAATCACAATCACGCAATCACACAATCACGATCACACAATCACGATCGCACAACTACACAATCACGCAATCACACAATCACACAATCACCCAATCACACAATCACACAATCACACAATCACACAATCACACAATCACACAAGCACACAATCACTCAATCACTCAATCACACAATCACACAATCTCACAATCACACAATCACACAATCACACAGTCATACCATCACACCATCACAATCACGCAATCACACAATCACACAATCACACAATCACACAATCACACAATCACACAGTCACACAATCACACAATCACACAATCACACAATCACACAATCACACAATCACACAATCACACAATCACACAATCACACAATCACACAATCACACAATCACACAATCACACAATCACACAATCACACAATCACACAATCACACAATCACACAATCACACAATCACACAATCACACAATCACACAATCACTCAATCACACAATCACACAATCTCACAATCACACAATCACACAATCACACACTCACACAATCACACAGACACTATCACACAATCACAGTCACACAATCACACAGACACTATCACACAATCACAATCACACAATCGCAATCACACAATCACAATCACACAATCACAATCACGCAATCACAATCACACAATCACAATCACACAATCACAATCACACAATCACAATCACACAATCACAATCACACAATCACACAATCACACGATCACACAATCACGGTCACTCAATCACGGTCAATCAATCACGGTCACACAATCACGGTCACAAAATCGCGGTCACACAATCACGGTCACACAATCACACAGTCACACAATCACACAATCACACAATCACACAATCACACAATCACACAATCACACAATCACACAATCACACAATCACACAATCACACAATCACACAATCACACAATAACACAATTACACAATCACATAATCTCACAATCACACAATCACACAATCACACAATCACAATCGCACAATCACAATTACACAATCACACAATCACACAATGACACAATCACACAATCACACAATCACACAATCACACAATCACACAATCACACAATCACACAATCACACAATCACACAATCACACAATCACACAATCACACAATCACACAGTCACACAATCACACAATCACACAATCACACAATCACACAATCACACGATCACACAATCACACAATCACACAATCACACAATCACACAATCACACAATCACACAATCACACAATCACACAATCACACAATCACACAATCACACAATCACACAATCACTCAATCACACAATCACACAATCTCACAATCACACAATCACACAATCACACGCTCACACAATCACACAGACACTATCACACAATCACAGTCACACAATCACACAGACACTATCACACAATCACAATCACACAATCACAATCACACAATCACAATCACACAATCACAATCACGCAATCACAATCACACAATCACAATCACACAATCACAATCACACAATCACAATCACACAATCACAATCACACAATCACAATCACACAATCACACAATCACACGATCACACAATCACGGTCACTCAATCACGGTCAATCAATCACGGTCACACAATCACGGTCACAAAATCGCGGTCACACAATCACGGTCACACAATCACACAATCACACAATCACACAATCACACAATCACACAATCACACAATCACACAATCACACAATCACACAATCACACAATCACACAATCACACAATAACACAATTACACAATCACATAATCTCACAATCACACAATCACACAATCACACACTCACACAATCACACAGACACTATCACACAATCACAATCACACAATCACACAATCACACGATCACACAATCACGGTCACTCAATCACGGTCACTCAATCACGGTCACACAATCACGGTCACAAAATCGCGGTCACACAATCACGGTCACACAATCACACAATCACACAATCACAAAATCACACAATCACACAATCACACAGTCACACAATCACTCAATCACACAATAACACACTCACACAATCACACAGTCGCAACCACACAATCACGGTCACACAATAACGGTAACACAATCACACATTCACACAATCACACAATCACACAATCACAAAATCACGATCACACAATCACGGTCACACAATCACGATCACACAATCACGATCACACAATCATGATCACACAATTACGGTCACACAATCACGGTCACACAATCACAGTCACACAATCACACAATCACAATCACGCAATCACACAATCACGATCACACAATCACGATCGCACAACCACACAATCACGCAATCACACAATCACACAATCACACAATCACACAATCACGCAATCACACAATGACACCATCACACAATCACACAATCACACAATCACACAATCACACAATCACACAATCACACAATCACACAATCACACAATCACACAATCACGCAATCACACAATGACACCATCACACAATCACACAATCACACAATCACACAATCACACAATCACACAATCACACAATCACACAATCACACAGTCACACAATCACACAATCACACAATCACACAATCACACAATCACAATCGCACAATCACACAATCACACAATCACACAGTCACACAATCACACAACCACACAATCACACAATCACACAATCACACAATCACACAATCACACAATCACTCAATCACAAAATCACACAATCACAAAATCACACAATCACTCAATCACACAATCACACAATCACACAATCACACAATCACACAATCACACAATCACACAATCACAATCACACAATCACACAATCACACAATCACACAATCACACAATCACACAATCACACAATCACACAATCACACAATCACACAATCATCAATCACACAATCACGGTCACACAATCACACATTCACACAATCACACAATCACACAATCACTCAATCACAAAATCACACAATCACACAAGCACACAATCACACAATCACACAATCACACAATCACTCAATCACACAATCACACAATCACACAATCACACAATCACACAATCACACACTCACACAATCACACAGACACTATCACACAATCACAATCACACAATCACACAGACACTATCACACAATCACAATCACACAATCACAATCACACAATCACAATCACACAATCACACAATCACACGATCACACAATCACGGTCACTCAATCACGGTCAATCAATCACGGTCACACTATCACGGTCACAAAATCGCGGTCACACAATCACGGTCACACAATCACACAATCACACAATCACAAAATCACACAATCACACGGTCACACAATCACACAATCACACAATAACACACTCACACAATCACACAGTCACAATCACACTGTCGCAACCACACAATCACGGTCACACCATAACGGTAACACAATCACACATTCACACAATCACACAATCACACAATCACAAAGTCACGATCACACAATCACGGTCACACAATCACGATCACACAATCACGATCACACAATCATGATCACACAATTACGGTCACACAATCACGGTCACACAATCACAGTCACACAATCACACAATCACAATCACGCAATCACACAATCACGATCACACAATCACGATCGCACAACTACACAATCACGCAATCACACAATCACACAATCACACAATCACACAATCACACAATCACACAATCACACAATCACACAATCACACAATCACACAATCACACAATCACACAATCACACAATCACACAATCACACAATCACACAATCACACAATCACACAATCACACAATCACACAATCACACAATCACACAATCACACAATAACACAATTACACAATCACACAATCACAATCGCACAATCACAATTACACAATCACACAATCACACAATCACAGAATCACACAATCACACAATCACACAATCACACAATCACACCATCATCAATCACACAATCACGGTCACACAATCACACATTCACACAATCACACAATCACACAATTCACACAATCTCACAATCACACAATCACAATCGCACAATCACAATTACACAATCACAATCACACAATCACACAATCACACAATCACACAATCTCACAATCACACAATCGCACAATCACACAATCACAATCGCACAATCACAGTTACACAATCACACAATCACACAATCACACAATCACACAATCACACAATCATCAATCACACAATCACGGTCACACAATCACACATTCACACAATCACACAATCACACAATCACTCAATCACAAAATCACACAATCACACAAGCACACAATCACTCAATCACTCAATCACACAATCACACAATCTCACAATCACACAATCACACAATCACACAGTCATACCATCACACCATCACAATCACGCAATCACACAATCACACAATCACACAATCACACAATCACACAATCACACAGTCACACAATCACACAATCACACAATAACACAATCACACAATCACACAATCACACAATCACACAATCACACAATCACACAATCACACAATCACACAATCACACAATCACACAATCACACAATCACACAATCACACAGTCACACAATCACACAATCACTCAATCACACAATCACACAATCTCACAATCACACAATCACACAATCACACACTCACACAATCACACAGACACTATCACACAATCACAGTCACACAATCACACAGACACTATCACACAATCACAATCACACAATCACAATCACACAATCACAATCACACAATCACAATCACGCAATCACAATCACACAATCACAATCACACAATCACAATCACACAATCACAATCACACAATCACAATCACACAATCACAATCACACAATCACACAATCACACGATCACACAATCACGGTCACTCAATCACGGTCAATCAATCACGGTCACACAATCACGGTCACAAAATCGCGGTCACACAATCACGGTCACACAATCACACAATCACACAATCACACAATCACACAATCACACAATCACACAATAACACAATTACACAATCACATAATCTCACAATCACACAATCACACAATCACACAATCACAATCGCACAATCACAATTACACAATCACAATCACACAATCACAATCACGCAATCACAATCACACAATCACAATCACACAATCACAATCACACAATCACAATCACACAATCACAATCACACAATCACAATCACACAATCACAATCACACAATCACACAATCACACGATCACAGAATCACGGTCACTCAATCACGGTCAATCAATCACGGTCACACAATCACGGTCACAAAATCGCGGTCACACAATCACGGTCACACAATCACACAATCACACAATCACACAATCACACAATCACACAATCACACAATCACACAATCACACAATCACACAATCACACAATCACACAATAACACAATTACACAATCACATAATCTCACAATCACACAATCACACAATCACACAATCACAATCGCACAATCACAATTACACAATCACACAATCACACAATCACACAATCACACAATCACACAATCACACAATCACACAATCACACAATCACACAATCACACAATCACACAATCACACAATCACACAATTCACACAATCTCACAATCACACAATCACACAATCACACAATCACACAATCACAATCACACAATCACACAATCACATAATCACACAATCACACAATCACACAATCTCACAATCACACAATCACACAATCACAATCGCACAATCACAATTACACAATCACACAATCACACAATCACAGAATCACACAATCACACAATCACACAATCACACAATCCCACAATCACACCATCATCAATCACACAATCACGGTCACACAATCACACATTCACACAATCACACAATCACACAATTCACACAATCTCACAATTACACAATCACAATCGCACAATCACAATTACACAATCACAATCACACAATCACACAATCACACAATCACACCATCTCAAAATCACACAATCACACAATCACACAATCACAATCGCACAATCACAATTACACAATCACACAATCACACAATCACACAATCACACAGACACTATCACACAATCACAATCACACAATCACACAGACACTATCACACAATCACAATCACACAATCACAATCACACAATCATCAATCACACAATCACGGTCACACAATCACACATTCACACAATCACACAATCACACAATCACTCAATCACAAAATCACACAATCACACAAGCACACAATCACACAATCACACAATCACACAATCACTCAATCACACAATCACACAATCACACAATCACAATCACACAATCACACAATCACACAATCACACAATCACACAATCACACAATCACACAATCACACAATCACACAATCACACAATCATCAATCACACAATCACGGTCACACAATCACACATTCACACAATCACACAATCACACAATCACTCAATCACAAAATCACACAATCACACAAGCACACAATCACACAATCACACAATCACACAATCACTCAATCACACAATCACACAATCACACAATCACACAATCACACAATCACACACTCACACAATCACACAGACACTATCACACAATCACAATCACACAATCACACAGACACTATCACACAATCACAATCACACAATCACAATCACACAATCACAATCACACAATCACACAATCACACGATCACACAATCACGGTCACTCAATCACGGTCAATCAATCACGGTCACACTATCACGGTCACAAAATCGCGGTCACACAATCACGGTCACACAATCACACAATCACACAATCACAAAATCACACAATCACACGGTCACACAATCACACAATCACACAATAACACACTCACACAATCACACAGTCACAATCACACTGTCGCAACCACACAATCACGGTCACACCATAACGGTAACACAATCACACATTCACACAATCACACAATCACACAATCACAAAGTCACGATCACACAATCACGGTCACACAATCACGATCACACAATCACGATCACACAATCATGATCACACAATTACGGTCACACAATCACGGTCACACAATCACAGTCACACAATCACACAATCACAATCACGCAATCACACAATCACGATCACACAATCACGATCGCACAACTACACAATCACGCAATCACACAATCACACAATCACACAATCACACAATCACACAATCACACAATCACACAATCACACAATCACACAATCACACAATCACACAATCACACAATCACACAATCACACAATCACACAATCACACAATCACACAATCACACAATCACACAATCACACAATCACACAATCACACAATCACACAATAACACAATTACACAATCACACAATCACAATCGCACAATCACAATTACACAATCACACAATCACACAATCACAGAATCACACAATCACACAATCACACAATCACACAATCACACCATCATCAATCACACAATCACGGTCACACAATCACACATTCACACAATCACACAATCACACAATTCACACAATCTCACAATCACACAATCACAATCGCACAATCACAATTACACAATCACAATCACACAATCACACAATCACACAATCACACAATCTCACAATCACACAATCGCACAATCACACAATCACAATCGCACAATCACAGTTACACAATCACACAATCACACAATCACACAATCACACAATCACACAATCATCAATCACACAATCACGGTCACACAATCACACATTCACACAATCACACAATCACACAATCACTCAATCACAAAATCACACAATCACACAAGCACACAATCACTCAATCACTCAATCACACAATCACACAATCTCACAATCACACAATCACACAATCACACAGTCATACCATCACACCATCACAATCACGCAATCACACAATCACACAATCACACAATCACACAATCACACAATCACACAGTCACACAATCACACAATCACACAATAACACAATCACACAATCACACAATCACACAATCACACAATCACACAATCACACAATCACACAATCACACAATCACACAATCACACAATCACACAATCACACAATCACACAGTCACACAATCACACAATCACTCAATCACACAATCACACAATCTCACAATCACACAATCACACAATCACACACTCACACAATCACACAGACACTATCACACAATCACAGTCACACAATCACACAGACACTATCACACAATCACAATCACACAATCACAATCACACAATCACAATCACACAATCACAATCACGCAATCACAATCACACAATCACAATCACACAATCACAATCACACAATCACAATCACACAATCACAATCACACAATCACAATCACACAATCACACAATCACACGATCACACAATCACGGTCACTCAATCACGGTCAATCAATCACGGTCACACAATCACGGTCACAAAATCGCGGTCACACAATCACGGTCACACAATCACACAATCACACAATCACACAATCACACAATCACACAATCACACAATAACACAATTACACAATCACATAATCTCACAATCACACAATCACACAATCACACAATCACAATCGCACAATCACAATTACACAATCACAATCACACAATCACAATCACGCAATCACAATCACACAATCACAATCACACAATCACAATCACACAATCACAATCACACAATCACAATCACACAATCACAATCACACAATCACACAATCACACGATCACAGAATCACGGTCACTCAATCACGGTCAATCAATCACGGTCACACAATCACGGTCACAAAATCGCGGTCACACAATCACGGTCACACAATCACACAATCACACAATCACACAATCACACAATCACACAATCACACAATCACACAATCACACAATCACACAATCACACAATCACACAATCACACAATAACACAATTACACAATCACATAATCTCACAATCACACAATCACACAATCACACAATCACAATCGCACAATCACAATTACACAATCACACAATCACACAATCACACAATCACACAATCACACAATCACACAATCACACAATCACACAATCACACAATCACACAATCACACAATCACACAATCACACAATTCACACAATCTCACAATCACACAATCACACAATCACACAATCACACAATCACAATCACACAATCACACAATCACATAATCACACAATCACACAATCACACAATCTCACAATCACACAATCACACAATCACAATCGCACAATCACAATTACACAATCACACAATCACACAATCACAGAATCACACAATCACACAATCACACAATCACACAATCCCACAATCACACCATCATCAATCACACAATCACGGTCACACAATCACACATTCACACAATCACACAATCACACAATTCACACAATCTCACAATTACACAATCACAATCGCACAATCACAATTACACAATCACAATCACACAATCACACAATCACACAATCACACCATCTCAAAATCACACAATCACACAATCACACAATCACAATCGCACAATCACAATTACACAATCACACAATCACACAATCACACAATCACACAGACACTATCACACAATCACAATCACACAATCACACAGACACTATCACACAATCACAATCACACAATCACAATCACACAATCATCAATCACACAATCACGGTCACACAATCACACATTCACACAATCACACAATCACACAATCACTCAATCACAAAATCACACAATCACACAAGCACACAATCACACAATCACACAATCACACAATCACTCAATCACACAATCACACAATCACACAATCACACAATCACACAATCACACACTCACACAATCACACAGACACTATCACACAATCACAATCACACAATCACACAGACACTATCACACAATCACAATCACACAATCACAATCACACAATCACAATCACACAATCACACAATCACACGATCACACAATCACGGTCACTCAATCACGGTCAATCAATCACGGTCACACAATCACGGTCACAAAATCGCGGTCACACAATCACGGTCACACAATCACACAATCACACAATCACAAAATCACACAATCACACGGTCACACAATCACACAATCACACAATAACACACTCACACAATCACACAGTCACAATCACACTGTCGCAACCACACAATCACGGTCACACCATAACGGTAACACAATCACACATTCACACAATCACACAATCACACAATCACACAATCACACAATCACACAATCACAAAGTCACGATCACACAATCACGGTCACACAATCACGATCACACAATCACGATCACACAATCATGATCACACAATTACGGTCACACAATCACGGTCACACAATCACAGTCACACAATCACACAATCACAATCACGCAATCACACAATCACGATCACACAATCACGATCGCACAACTACACAATCACGCAATCACACAATCACACAATCACCCAATCACACAATCACACAATCACACAATCACACAATCACACAATCACACAATCACACAATCACACAATCACACAATCACACAATCACACAATCACACAATCACACAATCACACAATCACACAATCACACAATCACACAATCACACAATCACACAATCACACAATCACACAATAACACAATTACACAATCACACAATCACAATCGCACAATCACAATTACACAATCACACAATCACACAATCACAGAATCACACAATCACACAATCACACAATCACACAATCACACAATCACACCATCATCAATCACACAATCACGGTCACACAATCACACATTCACACAATCACACAATCACACAATTCACACAATCTCACAATCACACAATCACAATCGCACAATCACAATTACACAATCACAATCACACAATCACACAATCACACAATCACACAATCTCACAATCACACAATCGCACAATCACACAATCACAATCGCACAATCACAGTTACACAATCACACAATCACACAATCACACAATCACACAATCACACAATCATCAATCACACAATCACGGTCACACAATCACACATTCACACAATCACACAATCACACAATCACTCAATCACAAAATCACACAATCACACAAGCACACAATCACTCAATCACTCAATCACACAATCACACAATCTCACAATCACACAATCACACAATCACACAGTCATACCATCACACCATCACAATCACGCAATCACACAATCACACAATCACACAATCACACAATCACACAATCACACAGTCACACAATCACACAATCACACAATCACACAATCACACAATCACACAATCACACAATCACACAATCACACAATCACACAATCACACAATCACACAATCACACAATCACACAATCACACAATCACACAATCACACAATCACACAATCACACAATCACACAATCACACAATCACACAATCACACAATCACTCAATCACACAATCACACAATCTTACAATCACACAATCACACAATCACACACTCACACAATCACACAGACACTATCACACAATCACAGTCACACAATCACACAGACACTATCACACAATCACAATCACACAATCACAATCACACAATCACAATCACACAATCACAATCACGCAATCACAATCACACAATCACAATCACACAATCACAATCACACAATCACAATCACACAATCACAATCACACAATCACAATCACACAATCACAATCACACAATCACAATCACACAATCACAATCACACAATCACACAATCACACGATCACACAATCACGGTCACTCAATCACGGTCAATCAATCACGGTCACACAATCACGGTCACAAAATCGCGGTCACACAATCACGGTCACACAATCACACATTCACACAATCACACAATCACACAATCACACAATCACTCAATCACAAAATCACACAATCACACAAGCACACAATCACACAATCACACAATCACACAATCACTCAATCACACAATCACACAATCACACAATCACACAATCACACAATCACACACTCACACAATCACACAGACACTATCACACAATCACAATCACACAATCACACAGACACTATCACACAATCACAATCACACAATCACAATCACACAATCACAATCACACAATCACACAATCACACGATCACACAATCACGGTCACTCAATCACGGTCAATCAATCACGGTCACACTATCACGGTCACAAAATCGCGGTCACACAATCACGGTCACACAATCACACAATCACACAATCACAAAATCACACAATCACACGGTCACACAATCACACAATCACACAATAACACACTCACACAATCACACAGTCACAATCACACTGTCGCAACCACACAATCACGGTCACACCATAACGGTAACACAATCACACATTCACACAATCACACAATCACACAATCACAAAGTCACGATCACACAATCACGGTCACACAATCACGATCACACAATCACGATCACACAATCATGATCACACAATTACGGTCACACAATCACGGTCACACAATCACAGTCACACAATCACACAATCACAATCACGCAATCACACAATCACGATCACACAATCACGATCGCACAACTACACAATCACGCAATCACACAATCACACAATCACCCAATCACACAATCACACAATCACACAATCACACAATCACACAATCACACAATCACACAATCACACAATCACACAATCACACAAGCACACAATCACACAATCACACAATCACACAATCACACAATCACACAATCACACAATCACACAATCACACAATCACACAATCACACAATCACACAATCACACAATCACACAATCACACAATCACACAATCACACAATAACACAATTACACAATCACACAATCACAATCGCACAATCACAATTACACAATCACACAATCACACAATCACAGAATCACACAATCACACAATCACACAATCACACAATCACACAATCACACAATCACACCATCATCAATCACACAATCACGGTCACACAATCACACATTCACACAATCACACAATCACACAATTCACACAATCTCACAATCACACAATCACAATCGCACAATCACAATTACACAATCACAATCACACAATCACACAATCACACAATCACACAATCTCACAATCACACAATCGCACAATCACACAATCACAATCGCACAATCACAGTTACACAATCACACAATCACACAATCACACAATCACACAATCACACAATCATCAATCACACAATCACGGTCACACAATCACACATTCACACAATCACACAATCACACAATCACTCAATCACAAAATCACACAATCACACAAGCACACAATCACTCAATCACTCAATCACACAATCACACAATCTCACAATCACACAATCACACAATCACACAGTCATACCATCACACCATCACAATCACGCAATCACACAATCACACAATCACACAATCACACAATCACACAATCACACAGTCACACAATCACACAATCACACAATCACACAATCACACAATCACACAATCACACAATCACACAATCACACAATCACACAATCACACAATCACACAATCACACAATCACACAATCACACAATCACACAATCACACAATCACACAATCACACAATCACTCAATCACACAATCACACAATCTCACAATCACACAATCACACAATCACACACTCACACAATCACACAGACACTATCACACAATCACAGTCACACAATCACACAGACACTATCACACAATCACAATCACACAATCACAATCACACAATCACAATCACGCAAACACAATCACACAATCACAATCACACAATCACAATCACACAATCACAATCACACAATCACAATCACACAATCACAATCACACAATCACACAATCACACGATCACACAATCACGGTCACTCAATCACGGTCAATCAATCACGGTCACACAATCACGGTCACAAAATCGCGGTCACACAATCACGGTCACACAATCACACAATCACACAATCACACAATCACACAATCACACAATCACACAATCACACAATCACACAATCACACAATCACACAATCACACAATCACACAATCACACAATAACACAATTACACAATCACATAATCTCACAATCACACAATCACACAATCACACAATCACAATCGCACAATCACAATTACACAATCACACAATCACACAATCACACAATCACACAATCACACAATCACACAATCACACAATCACACAATCACACAATTCACACAATCTCACAATCACACAATCACACAATCACACAATCACACAATCACAATCACACAATCACACAATCACATAATCACACAATCACACAATCACACAATCTCACAATCACACAATCACACAATCACAATCGCACAATCACAATTACACAATCACACAATCACACAATCACAGAATCACACAATCACACAATCACACAATCACACAATCACACAATCACACCATCATCAATCACACAATCACGGTCACACAATCACACATTCACACAATCACACAATCACACAATTCACACAATCTCACAATTACACAATCACAATCGCACAATCACAATTACACAATCACAATCACACAATCACACAATCACACAATCACACCATCTCAAAATCACACAATCACACAATCACACAATCACAATCGCACAATCACAATTACACAATCACACAATCACACAATCACACAATCACACAATCACACAATCACACAATCACACAATCACACAATCACACGATCACACAATCACACAATCACACCATCATCAATCACACAATCACGGTCACACAATCACACATTCACACAATCACACAATCACACAATTCACACAATCTCACAATCACACAATCACAATCGCACAATCACAATTACACAATCACAATCACACAATCACACAATCACACAATCACACAATCACACAATCTCACAATCACACAATCGCACAATCACACAATCACAATCGCACAATCACAGTTACACAATCACACAATCACACAATCACACAATCACACAATCACACAATCATCAATCACACAATCACGGTCACACAATCACACATTCACACAATCACACAATCACACAATCACTCAATCACAAAATCACACAATCACACAAGCACACAATCACTCAATCACTCAATCACACAATCACACAATCTCACAATCACACAATCACACAGTCATACCATCACACCATCACAATCACGCAATCACACAATCACACAATCACACAATCACACAATCACACAATCACACAGTCACACAATCACACAATCACACAATCACACAATCACACAATCACACAATCACACAATCACACAATCACACAATCACACAATCACACAATCACACAATCACACAATCACACAATCACACAATCACACAATCACACAATCACACAATCACGCAATCACTCAATCACACAATCACACAATCTCACAATCACACAATCACACAATCACACACTCACACAATCACACAGACACTATCACACAATCACAGTCACACAATCACACAGACACTATCACACAATCACAATCACACAATCACAATCACACAATCACAATCACACAATCACAATCACGCAATCACAATCACACAATCACAATCACACAATCACAATCACACAATCACAATCACACAATCACAATCACACAATCACAATCACACAATCACACAATCACAATCACACAATCACAATCACACAATCACACAATCACACGATCACACAATCACGGTCACTCAATCACGGTCAATCAATCACGGTCACACAATCACGGTCACAAAATCGCGGTCACACAATCACGGTCACACAATCACACAATCACACAATCACACAATCACACAATCACACAATCACACAATCACACAATCACACAATCACACAATCACACAATCACACAATCACACAATCACACAATCACACAATAACACAATTACACAATCACATAATCTCACAATCACACAATCACACAATCACACAATCACAATCGCACAATCACAATTACACAATCACACAATCACACAATCACACAATCACACAATCACACAATCACGCAATCACACAATCACACAATCACGCAATCACACAATCACACAATCACACAATCACACAATCACACAATCACACAATCACACAATCACACAGTCACACAATCACACAATCACACAATCACACAATCACACAATCACACAATCACACAATCACACAATCACACAATCACACAATCACACAATCACACAATCACACAATCACACAATCACACAATCACACAATCACACAATCACACAATCACACAATCACACAATCACACAATCACTCAATCACACAATCACACAATCTCACAATCACACAATCACACAATCACACACTCACACAATCACACAGACACTATCACACAATCACAGTCACACAATCACACAGACACTATCACACAATCACAATCACACAATCACAATCACACAATCACAATCACACAATCACAATCACGCAATCACAATCACACAATCACAATCACACAATCACAATCACACAATCACAATCACACAATCACAATCACACAATCACAATCACACAATCACACAATCACACGATCACACAATCACGGTCACTCAATCACGGTCAATCAATCACGGTCACACAATCACGGTCACAAAATCGCGGTCACACAATCACGGTCACACAATCACACAATCACACAATCACACAATCACACAATCACACAATCACACAATCACACAATCACACAATCACACAATCACACAATCACACAATAACACAATTACACAATCACATAATCTCACAATCACACAATCACACTATCACACAATCACAATCGCACAATCACAATTACACAATCACACAATCACACAATCACACAATCACACAATCACACAATCACACAATCACACAATCACACAATCACACAATCACACAATCACACAATTCACACAATCTCACAATCACACAATCACACAATCACACAATCACACAATCACAATCACACAATCACACAATCACATAATCACACAATCACACAATCACACAATCTCACAATCACACAATCACACAATCACAATCGCACAATCACAATTACACAATCACACAATCACACAATCACAGAATCACACAATCACACAATCACACCATCACACAATCACACCATCATCAATCACACAATCACGGTCACACAATCACACATTCACACAATCACACAATCACACAATTCACACAATCTCACAATTACACAATCACAATCGCACAATCACAATTACACAATCACAATCACACAATCACACAATCACACAATCACACCATCTCAAAATCACACAATCACACAATCACACAATCACAATCGCACAATCACAATTACACAATCACACAATCACACAATCACACAATCACACAATCACACAATCACACAATCACACAATCACACAATCACACAATCACACAATCACACAATCACACAATCACACAATCATCAATCACACAATCACGGTCACACAATCACACATTCACACAATCACACAATCACACAATCACACAATCACACAATCACACAATCACAATCGCACAATCACACAATCACACAATCACACAGTCACACAATCACACAACCACACAATCACACAATCACACAATCACACAATCACACACTCACACAATCACACAGACACTATCACACAATCACAATCACACAATCACAATCACACAATCACACAATCACACGATCACACAATCACGGTCACTCAATCACGGTCACTCAATCACGGTCACACAATCACGGTCACAAAATCGCGGTCACACAATCACGGTCACACAATCACACAATCACACAATCACACAATCACACAATCACACAATCACACAATCACACAATCACACAATCACACAATCACACAATCACACAATAACACAATTACACAATCACATAATCTCACAATCACACAATCACACAATCACACAATCACAATCGCACAATCACAATTACACAATCACACAATCACACAATCACACAATCACACAATCACACAATCACACAATCACACAATCACACAATCACACAATCACACAATCATCAATCACACAATCACGGTCACACAATCACACATTCACACAATCACACAATCACACAATCACACAATCACACAATCACACAATCACAATCGCACAATCACACAATCACACAATCACACAGTCACACAATCACACAACCACACAATCACACAATCACACAATAACACAATCACACACTCACACAATCACACAGACACTATCACACAATCACAATCACACAATCACAATCACACAATCACACAATCACACGATCACACAATCACGGTCACTCAATCACGGTCACTCAATCACGGTCACACAATCACGGTCACAAAATCGCGGTCACACAATCACGGTCACACAATCACACAATCACACAATCACAAAATCACACAATCACACAATCACACAGTCACACAATCACTCAATCACACAATAACACACTCACACAATCACACAGTCACAATCACACAGTCGCAACCACACAATCACGGTCACACAATAACGGTAACACAATCACACATTCACACAATCACACAATCACACAATCACAAAATCACGATCACACAATCACGGTCACACAATCACGATCACACAATCACGATCACACAATCATGATCACACAATTACGGTCACACAATCACGGTCACACAATCACAGTCACACAATCACACAATCACAATCACGCAATCACACAATCACGATCACACAATCACGATCGCACAACCACACAATCACGCAATCACACAATCACACAATCACACAATCACACAATCACGCAATCACACAATGACACCATCACACAATCACACAATCACACAATCACACAATCACACAATCACACAATCACACAGTCACACAATCACACAATCACACAATCACACAATCACACAATCACAATCGCACAATCACACAATCACACAATCACACAGTCACACAATCGCACAACCACACAATCACACAATCACACAATCACACAATCACACAATCACTCAATCACAAAATCACACAATCACAAAATCACACAATCACTCAATCACACAATCACACAATCACACAATCACACAATCACACAATCACACAATCACACAATCACACAATCACACAATCACAATCACACAATCACACAATCACACAATCACACAATCACACAATCACACAATCACACAATCACACAATCACACAATCACACAATCATCAATCACACAATCACGGTCACACATTCACACATTCACACAATCACACAATCACACAATCACACAATCACACAATCACACAATCACAATCGCACAATCACACAATCACACAATCACACAGTCACACAATCACACAACCACACAATCACACAATCACACAATCACACAATCACACACTCACACAATCACACAGACACTATCACACAATCACAATCACACAATCACAATCACACAATCACACAATCACACGATCACACAATCACGGTCACTCAATCACGGTCACTCAATCACGGTCACACAATCACGGTCACAAAATCGCGGTCACACAATCACGGTCACACAATCACACAATCACACAATCACACAATCACACAATCACACAATCACACAATCACACAATCACACAATCACACAATCACACAATCACACAATCACACAATAACACAATTACACAATCACATAATCTCACAATCACACAATCACACAATCACACAATCACAATCGCACAATCACAATTACACAATCACACAATCACACAATCACACAATCACACAATCACACAATCACACAATCACACAATCAATCACACAATCACACAATCACACAATCACACAATCATCAATCACACAATCACGGTCACACAATCACACATTCACACAATCACACAATCACACAATCACACAATCACACAATCACACAATCACAATCGCACAATCACACAATCACACAATCACACAGTCACACAATCACACAACCACACAATCACACAATCACACAATAACACAATCACACACTCACACAATCACACAGACACTATCACACAATCACAATCACACAATCACAATCACACAATCACACAATCACACGATCACACAATCACGGTCACTCAATCACGGTCACTCAATCACGGTCACACAATCACGGTCACAAAATCGCGGTCACACAATCACGGTCACACAATCACACAATCACACAATCACAAAATCACACAATCACACAATCACACAGTCACACAATCACTCAATCACACAATAACACACTCACACAATCACACAGTCACAATCACACAGTCGCAACCACACAATCACGGTCACACAATAACGGTAACACAATCACACATTCACACAATCACACAATCACACAATCACAAAATCACGATCACACAATCACGGTCACACAATCACGATCACACAATCACGATCACACAATCATGATCACACAATTACGGTCACACAATCACGGTCACACAATCACAGTCACACAATCACACAATCACAATCACGCAATCACACAATCACGATCACACAATCACGATCGCACAACCACACAATCACGCAATCACACAATCACACAATCACACAATCACACAATCACGCAATCACACAATGACACCATCACACAATCACACAATCACACAATCACACAATCACACAATCACACAATCACACAGTCACACAATCACACAATCACACAATCACACAATCACACAATCACAATCGCACAATCACACAATCACACAATCACACAGTCACACAATCACACAACCACACAATCACACAATCACACAATCACACAATCACACAATCACTCAATCACAAAATCACACAATCACAAAATCACACAATCACTCAATCACACAATCACACAATCACACAATCACACAATCACACAATCACACAATCACACAATCACACAATCACAATCACACAATCACACAATCACACAATCACACAATCACACAATCACACAATCACACAATCATCAATCACACAATCACGGTCACACAATCACACATTCACACAATCACACAATCACACAATCACTCAATCACAAAATCACACAATCACACAAGCACACAATCACACAATCACACAATCACACAATCACTCAATCACACAATCACACAATCACACAATCACACAATCACACAATCACACACTCACACAATCACACAGACACTATCACACAATCACAATCACACAATCACACAGACACTATCACACAATCACAATCACACAATCACAATCACACAATCACAATCACACAATCACACAATCACACGATCACACAATCACGGTCACTCAATCACGGTCAATCAATCACGGTCACACAATCACGGTCACAAAATCGCGGTCACACAATCACGGTCACACAATCACACAATCACACAATCACAAAATCACACAATCACACGGTCACACAATCACACAATCACACAATAACACACTCACACAATCACACAGTCACAATCACACTGTCGCAACCACACAATCACGGTCACACCATAACGGTAACACAATCACACATTCACACAATCACACAATCACACAATCACACAATCACAAAGTCACGATCACACAATCACGGTCACACAATCACGATCACACAATCACGATCACACAATCATGATCACACAATTACGGTCACACAATCACGGTCACACAATCACAGTCACACAATCACACAATCACAATCACGCAATCACACAATCACGATCACACAATCACGATCGCACAACTACACAATCACGCAATCACACAATCACACAATCACCCAATCACACAATCACACAATCACACAATCACACAATCACACAATCACACAATCACACAATCACACAATCACACAATCACACAATCACACAATCACACAATCACACAATCACACAATCACACAATCACACAATCACACAATCACACAATCACACAATAACACAATTACACAATCACACAATCACAATCGCACAATCACAATTACACAATCACACAATCACACAATCACAGAATCACACAATCACACAATCACACACTCACACAATCACACAATCACACCATCATCAATCACACAATCACGGTCACACAATCACACATTCACACAATCACACAATCACACAATTCACACAATCTCACAATCACACAATCACAATCGCACAATCACAATTACACAATCACAATCACACAATCACACAATCACACAATCACACGATCACACAATCACGGTCACAAAATCGCGGTCACACAATCACGGTCACACAATCACACAATCACACAATCACAAAATCACACAATCACACAATCACACAGTCACACAATCACTCAATCACACAATAACACACTCACACAATCACACAGTCACAATCACACAGTCGCAACCACACAATCACGGTCACACAATAACGGTAACACAATCACACATTCACACAATCACACAATCACACAATCACACAATCACACAATCACACAATCACACAATCACACAATCACACCATCATCAATCACACAATCACGGTCACACAATCACACATTCACACAATCACACAATCTCACAATCACACAATCGCACAATCACACAATCACAATCGCACAATCACAGTTACACAATCACACAATCACACAATCACACAATCACACAATCACACAATCATCAATCACACAATCACGGTCACACAATCACACATTCACACAATCACACAATCACACAATCACTCAATCACAAAATCACACAATCACACAAGCACACAATCACTCAATCACTCAATCACACAATCACACAATCTCACAATCACACAATCACACAATCACACAGTCATACCATCACACCATCACAATCACGCAATCACACAATCACACAATCACACAATCACACAATCACACAATCACACAGTCACACAATCACACAATCACACAATCACACAATCACACAATCACACAATCACACAATCACACAATCGCACAATCACACAATCACACAATCACACAATCACACAATCACACAATCACACAATCACACAATCACACAATCACACAATCACACACTCACACAATCACACAGACACTATCACACAATCACAATCACACAATCACAATCACACAATCACAATCACACAATCACAATCACACAATCACACAATCACACAATCACACGATCACACAATCACGGTCACAAAATCGCGGTCACACAATCACGGTCACACAATCACACAATCGCACAATCACAAAATCACACAATCACACAATCACACAGTCACACAATCACTCAATCACACAATAACACACTCACACAATCACACAGTCACAATCACACAGTCGCAACCACACAATCACGGTCACACAATAACGGTAACACAATCACACATTCACACAATCACACAATCACACAATCACACAATCACACAATCACACAATCACACAATCACACAATCACACAATCACACAATCATCAATCACACAATCACGGTCACACAATCACACATTCACACAATCACACAATCACACAATCACACAATCACACAATCACACAATCACACAATCACACAATCACTCAATCACACAATCACACAATCTCACAATCACACAATCACACAATCACACACTCACACAATCACACAGACACTATCACACAATCACAGTCACACAATCACACAGACACTATCACACAATCACAATCACACAATCACAATCACACAATCACAATCACACAATCACAATCACACAATCACAATCACGCAATCACAATCACACAATCACAATCACACAATCGCAATCATACAATCACAATCACACAATCACAATCACACAATCACACAATCACACAATCACACGATCACACAATCACGGTCACTCAATCACGGTCAATCAATGACGGTCACACAATCACGGTCACAAAGTCGCGGTCACACAATCACGGTCACACAATCACACAATCACACAATCACACAATCACACAATCACACAATCACACAATCACACAATCACACAATCACACAATCACACAATCACACAATCACACAATCACACAATCACACAATCACACAATCACACAATCACACAATAACACAATTACACAATCACATAATCTCACAATCACACAATCACACAATCACACAATCACAATCGCACAATCACAATTACACAATCACACAATCACACAATCACACAATCACACAATCACACAATCACACAATCACACAATCACACAATCACACAATCACACAATCACACAATCACACAATTCACACAATCTCACAATCACACAATCACACAATCACACAATCACACAATCACACAATCACAATCACACAATCACACAATCACATAATCACACAATCACACAATCACACAATCTCACAATCACACAATCACACAATCACAATCGCACAATCACAATTACACAATCACACAATCACACAATCACAGAATCACACAATCACAGAATCACACAATCACACAATCACACAATCACACAATCACACAATCACACCATCATCAATCACACAACCACGGTCACACAATCACACATTCACACAATCACACAATCACACAATTCACACAATCTCACAATTACACAATCACAATCGCACAATCACAATTACACAATCACAATCACACAATCACACAATCACACAATCACACAATCACACAATCTCACAATCACACAATCACACAATCACACAATCACAATCGCACAATCACAATTATACAATCACACAATCACACAATCACACAATCACACAATCACACAATCACACAATCACACAATCACACAATCACACAATCACACAATCATCAATCACACAATCACGGTCACACAATCACACATTCACACAATCACACAATCACACAATCACACAATCACACAATCACAATCGCACAATCACACAATCACACAATCACACAGTCACACAATCACACAATCACACAATCACACAATCACACAATCACACAATCACACAATCACACAATCACACAATCACACAATCACACAATCACACAATCACACAATCACACAGTCACACAATCACACAATCACACAATCACACAATCACACAATCACACAATCACAATCGCACAATCACACAATCACACAATCACACAGTCACAATCGCACAATCACAATTACACAATCACACAATCACACAATCACAGAATCACACAATCACACAATCACACAATCACACAATAACACAATCACACCATCATCAATCACACAATCACGGTCACACAATCACACATTCACACAATCACACAATCACACAATTCACACAATCTCACAATTACACAATCACAATCGCACAATCACAATTACACAATCACAATCACACAATCACACAATCACACAATCACACAATCACACAATCTCACAATCACACAATCACACAATCACACAATCACAATCGCACAATCACAATTACACAATCACACAATCACACAATCACACAATCACACAATCACACAATCACACAATCACACAATCACACAATCACACAATCACACAATCCCACAATCACACAATCATCAATCACACAATCACGGTCACACAATCACACATTCACACAATCACACAATCACACAATCACACAATCACACAATCACACAATCACACAATCACAATCGCACAATCACACAATCACACAATCACACAGTCACACAATCACACAATCACACAATCACACAATCACACAATCACACAATCACACAATCACACAATCACACAATCACACAATCACACAATCACACAATCACACAGTCACACAATCACACAATCACACAATCACACAATCACACAATCACACAATCACAATCGCACAATCACACAATCACACAATCACACAGTCACACAATCACACAACCACACAATCACACAATCACACAATCACACACTCACACAATCACACAGACACTATCACACAATCACAATCACACAATCACAATCACACAATCACAATCACACAATCACAATCACACAATCACAATCACACAATCACACAATCACACGATCACACAATCACGGTCACTCAATCACGGTCACTCAATCACGGTCACACAATCACGGTCACAAAATCGCGGTCACACAATCACGGTCACACAATCACACGATCACACAATCACAAAATCACACAATCACACAATCACACAGTCACACAATCACTCAATCACACAATAACACACTCAGGCAATCACACAGTCACAATCACACAGTCGCAACCACACAATCACGGTCACACAATAACGGTAACACAATCACACATTCACACAATCTCACAATCACACAATCACACAATCACACAATCACACAATCACACAATCACACAATCACACAATCACACAATCACACAATCACACAATCACACAATCACACAATCACTCAATCATCAATCACCCTATCACGGTCACACAATCACACATTCACACAATCACACAATCACACAATCACTCAATCACAAAATCACACAATCACACAAGCACACAATCACACAATCACACAGTCACACAATCACACAATCACACAATCACACAATCACACAATCACAATCACACAATCACACAATCACACAATCACACAATCACACAATCACACAATCTCACAATCACACAATCACACAATCACAATCGCACAATCACAATTACACAATCACACAATCACAGAATCACAGAATCACACAATCACACAATCACACAATCACACAATCACACAATCACACAATCACACCATCATCAATCACACAATCACGGTCACACAATCACACATTCACACAATCACACAATCACACAATTCACACAATCTCACAATCACACAATCACAATCGCACAATCACAATCACACAATCACACAATCACACGATCACACAATCACGGTCACTCAATCACGGTCACTCAATCACGGTCACACAATCACGGTCACAAAATCGCGGTCACACAATCACGGTCACACAATCACACAATCACACAATCACAAAATCACACAATCACACAATCACACAATCACACAATCACACAATCACTCAATCACACAATCACACAATCACACAATCACACAATCACACAATCACACACTCACACAATCACACAGACACTATCACACAATCACAATCACACAATCACACAGACACTATCACACAATCACAATCACACAATCACAATCACACAATCACAATCACACAATCACAATCACACAATCACAATCACACAATCACAATCACACAATCACAATCACACAATCACAATCACACAATCACACAATCACACGATCACACAATCACGGTCACTCAATCACGGTCAATCAATCACGGTCACACAATCACGGTCACAAAATCGCGGTCACACAATCACGGTCACACAATCACACAATCACACAATCACAAAATCACACAATCACACGGTCACACAATCAAACAATCGCACAATAACACACTCGCACAATCACACAGTCACAATCACACAGTCGCAACCACACAATCACGGTCACACAATAACGGTAACACAATCACAAATTCACACAATCACACAATCACACAATCACACAATCACAAAGTCACGATCACACAATCACGGTCACACAATCACGATCACACAATCACGATCACACAATCATGATCACACAATTACGGTCACACAATCACGGTCACACAATCACAGTCACACAATCACACAATCACAATCACGCAATCACACAATCACGATCACACAATCACGATCGCACAACTACACAATCACGCAATCACACAATCACACAATCACCCAATCACACAATCACACAATCACACAATCACACAATCACACAATCACACAATCACACAATCACACAATCACACAATCACACAATCACACAATCACACAATCACACAATCACACAATAACACAATTACACAATCACACAATCACAATCGCACAATCACAATTACACAATCACACAATCACACAATCACAGAATCACACAATCACACAATCACACAATCACACAATCACACAATCACACAATCACACAATCATCAATCACCCAATCACGGTCACACAATCACACATTCACACAATCACACAATCACACAATCACTCAATCACAAAATCACACAATCACACAAGCACACAATCACACAATCACACAGTCACACAATCACACAATCACACAATCACACAATCTCACAATCACACAATCGCACAATCACACAATCACAATCGCACAATCACAGTTACACAATCACACAATCACACAATCACACAATCACACAATCACACAATCATCAATCACACAATCACACATTCACACAATCACACAATCACACAATTCACACAATCTCACAATCACACAATCACAATCGCACAATCACAATTACACAATCACAATCACACAATTCACACAATCCCACAATCACACAATCACAATCGCACAATCACAATTACACAATCACAATCACACAATCACACAATCACACAATCACACAATCTCACAATCACACAATCGCACAATCACACAATCACAATCGCACAATCACAGTTACACAATCACACAATCACACAATCACACAATCACACAATCACACAATCATCAATCACACAATCACGGTCACACAATCACACATTCACACAATCACACAATCACACAATCACTCAATCACAAAATCACACAATCACACAAGCACACAATCACTCAATCACTCAATCACACAATCACACAATCTCACAATCACACAATCACACAATCACACAGTCATACCATCACACCATCACAATCACGCAATCACACAATCACACAATCACACAATCACACAATCACACAATCACACAATCACACAGTCACACAATCACACAATCACACAATCACACAATCACACAATCACACAATCACACAATCACACAATCACACAATCACACAATCACACAATCACACAATCACACAATCACACAATCACACAATCACACAATCACACAATCACACAATCACACAATCACACAATCACACAGTCACACAATCACACAATCACACAATCACACAATCACACAATCACACAATCACAATCGCACAATCACACAATCACACAATCACACAGTCACACAATCACACAACCACACAATCACACAATCACACAATCACACACTCACCCAATCACACAGACACTATCACACAATCACAATCACACAATCACAATCACACAATCACAATCACACAATCACAATCACACAATCACACAATCACACAATCACACGATCACACAATCACGGTCACAAAATCGCGGTCACACAATCACGGTCACACAATCACACAATCACACAATCACAAAATCACACAATCACACAATCACACAGTCACACAATCACTCAATCACACAATAACACACTCACACAATCACACAGTCACAATCACACAGTCGCAACCACACAATCACGGTCACACAATAACGGTAACACAATCACACATTCACACAATCACACAATCACACAATCACACAATCACACAATCACACAATCACACAATCACACAATCACACAATCACACAATCACACAATCACACAATCACACAATCACACAATCACACAATCACACAATCACACAATCATCAATCACACAATCACGGTCACACAATCACACATTCACACAATCACACAATCACACAATCACTCAATCACAAAATCACACAATCACACAAGCACACAATCACACAATCTCACAATCACACAATCACACAGTCACACAATCACACAATCACACAATCACACAATCACACAATCACACAATCACACAATCACACAATCACTCAATCACACAATCACACAATCTCACAATCACACAATCACACAATCACACACTCACACAATCACACAGACACTATCACACAATCACACAATCACACAATCACACAATCACACAATCACACAATCACACAATCACACAATCACACAATCACACAATCACACAATAACACAATTACACAATCACATAATCTCACAATCACACAATCACACAATCACACAATCACAATCGCACAATCACAATTACACAATCACACAATCACACAATCACACAATCACACAATCACACAATCACACAATCACACAATCACACAATCACACAATCACACAATCACACAATCACACAATTCACACAATCTCACAATCACACAATCACACAATCACACAATCACACAATCACAATCACACAATCACACAATCACATAATCACACAATCACACAATCACACAATCTCACAATCACACAATCACACAATCACAATCGCACAATCACAATTACACAATCACACAATCACACAATCACAGAATCACACAATCACACAATCACACAATCACACAATCACACAATCACACCATCATCAATCACACCATCATCAATCACACAATCACGGTCACACAATCACACATTCACACAATCACACAATCACACAATTCACACAATCTCACAATTACACAATCACAATCGCACAATCACAATTACACAATCACAATCACACAATCACACAATCACACAATCACACAATCACACAATCTCACAATCACACAATCACACAATCACACAATCACAATCGCACAATCACAATTACACAATCACACAATCACACAATCACACAATCACACAATCACACAATCACACAATCACACAATCATCAATCACACAATCACGGTCACACAATCACACATTCACACAATCACACAATCACACAATCACACAATCACACAATCACTCAATCACAATCGCACAATCACACAATCACACAATCACACAGTCACACAATCACACAATCACACAATCACACAATCACACAATCACACAATCACACAATCACACAATCACACAATCACACAATCACACAATCACACAATCACACAATCACACAGTCACACAATCACACAATCACACAATCACACAATCACACAATCACACAATCACAATCGCACAATCACACAATCACACAATCACACAGTCACACAATCACACAACCACACAATCACACAATCACACAATCACACTCTCACACAATCACACAGACACTATCACACAATCACAATCACACAATCACAATCACACAATCACAATCACACAATCACACAATCACACGATCACACAATCACGGTCACTCAATCACGGTCACTCAATCACGGTCACACAATCACGGTCACAAAATCGCGGTCACACAATCACGGTCACACAATCACACGATCACACAATCACAAAATCACACAATCACACAATCACACAGTCACACAATCACTCAATCACACAATAACACACTCAGACAATCACACAGTCACAATCACACAGTCGCAACCACACAATCACGGTCACACAATAACGGTAACACAATCACACATTCACACAATCTCACAATCACACAATCACACAATCACACAATCACACAATCACACAATCACACAATCACACAATCACACAATCATCAATCACCCAATCACGGTCACACAATCACACATTCACACAATCACACAATCACACAATCACTCAATCACAAAATCACACAATCACACAAGCACACAATCACACAATCACACAGTCACACAATCACACAATCACACAATCACACAATCACACAATCACAATCACACAATCACACAATCACACAATCACACAATCACACAATCACACAATCTCACAATCACACAATCACACAATCACAATCGCACAATCACAATTACACAATCACACAATCACAGAATCACAGAATCACACAATCACACAATCACACAATCACACAATCACACAATCACACAATCACACCATCATCAATCACACAATCACGGTCACACAATCACACATTCACACAATCACACAATCACACAATTCACACAATCTCACAATCACACAATCACAATCGCACAATCACAATCACACAATCACACAATCACACGATCACACAATCACGGTCACTCAATCACGGTCACTCAATCACGGTCACACAATCACCGTCACAAAATCGCGGTCACACAATCACGGTCACACAATCACACAATCACACAATCACAAAATCACACAATCACACAATCACACAATCACACAATCACACAATCACTCAATCACACAATCACACAATCACACAATCACACAATCACACAATCACACACTCACACAATCACACAGACACTATCACACAATCACAATCACACAATCACACAATCACGGTCACTCAATCACGGTCACTCAATCACGGTCACACAATCACGGTCACAAAATCGCGGTCACACAATCACGGTCCCACAATCACACAATCACAATCACGCAATCACACAATCACGATCACACAATCACGATCGCACAACCACACAATCACGCAATCACACAATCACACAATCACACAATCACACAATCACGCAATCACACAATGACACCATCACACAATCACACAATCACACAATCACACAATCACACAATCACACAATCACACAGTCACACAATCACACAATCACACAATCACACAATCACACAATCACAATCGCACAATCACACAATCACACAATCACACAGTCACACAATCACACAACCACACAATCACACAATCACACAATCACACAATCACACAATCACACAATCACTCAATCACAAAATCACACAATCACAAAATCACACAATCACTCAATCACACAATCACACAATCACACAATCACACAGTCACACAATCACACAATCACACAATCACACAATCACACAATCACAATCGCACAATCACACAATCACACAATCACACAGTCACACAATCACACAACCACACAATCACACAATCACACAATCACACAATCACACAATCACACAATCACTCAATCACAAAATCACACAACCACAAAATCACACAATCACTCAATCACACAATCACACAATCACACAATCACACAATCACACAATCACACAATCACACAATCACACAATCATCAATCACACAATCACGGTCACACAATCACACATTCACACAATCACACAATCACACAATCACTCAATCACAAAATCACACAATCACACAAGCACACAATCACACAATCACACAATCACTCAATCACACAATCACACAATCACACAATCACACAATCACACAATCACACAATCACACACTCACACAATCACACAGACACTATCACACAATCACAATCACACAATCACACAGACACTATCACACAATCACAATCACACAATCACAATCACACAATCACAATCACACAATCACACAATCACACGATCACACAATCACGGTCACTCAATCACGGTCAATCAATCACGGTCACACAATCACGGTCACAAAATCGCGGTCACACAATCACGGTCACACAATCACACAATCACACAATCACAAAATCACACAATCACACGGTCACACAATCACACAATCACACAATAACACACTCACACAATCACACAGTCACAATCACACAGTCGCAACCACACAATCAGGGTCACACCATAACGGTAACACAATCACACATTCACACAATCACACAATCACACAATCACACAATCACAAAGTCACGATCACACAATCACGGTCACACAATCACGATCACACAATCACGATCACACAATCAAGATCACACAATTACGGTCACACAATCACGGTCACACAATCACAGTCACACAATCACACAATCACAATCACGCAATCACACTATCACGATCACACAATCACGATCGCACAACTACACAATCACGCAATCACACAATCACACAATCACCCAATCACACAATCACACAATCACACAATCACACAATCACACAATCACACAATCACACAATCACACAATCACACAATCACACAATCACACAATCACACAATCACACAATCACACAATCACACAATAACACAATTACACAATCACACAATCACAATCGCACAATCACAATTACACAATCACACAATCACACAATCACAGAATCACACAATCGCACAATCACACAATCACACAATCACACAATCACACCATCATCAATCACACAATCACGGTCACACAATCACACATTCACACAATCACACAATCACACAATTCACACAATCTCACAATCACACAATCACAATCGCACAATCACAATTACACAATCACAATCACACAATCACACAATCACACAATCACACAATCTCACAATCACACAATCGCACAATCACACAATCACAATCGCACAATCACAGTTACACAATCACACAATCACACAATCACACAATCACACAATCACACAATCATCAATCACACAATCACGGTCACACAATCACACATTCACACAATCACACAATCACACAATCACTCAATCACAAAATCACACAATCACACAAGCACACAATCACTCAATCACTCAATCACACAATCACACAATCTCACAGTCACACAATCACACAATCACACAGTCATACCATCACACCATCACAATCACGCAATCACACAATCACACAATCACACAATCACACAATCACACAATCACACACTCACACAATCACACAATCACACAATCACACAATCACACAATCACACAATCACACAATCACACAATCACACAATCACACAATCACACAATCACACAATCACACAATCACACAATCACACAATCACACAATCACACAGTCACACAATCACACAATCACACAATCACACAATCACATAATCTCACAATCACACAATCACACAATCACACAATCACAATCGCACAATCACAATTACACAATCACACAATCACACAATCACACAATCACACAATCACACAATCACACAATCACACAATCACACAATCACACAATCACACAATTCACACAATCTCACAATCACACAATCACACAATCACACAATCACACAATCACAATCACACAATCACACAATCACACAATCACACAGACACTATCACACAATCACAATCACACAATCACACAATCACACAATCACACAATCTCACAATCACACAATCACACAATCACAATCGCACAATCACAATTACACAATCACACAATCACACAATCACAGAATCACACAATCACACAATCACACAATCACACAATCACACAATCACACAATCACACAATCACACCATCATCAATCACACAATCACGGTCACACAATCACACATTCACACAATCACACAATTACACAATCACAATCGCACAATCACAATTACACAATCACACAATCACACAATCACAGAATCACACAATCACACAATCACACAATCACACAATCACACAATCACACAATCACACCATCATCAATCACACAATCACGGTCACACAATCACACATTCACACAATCACACAATCACACAATTCACACAATCTCACAATCACACAATCACAATCGCACAATCACAATTACACAATCACAATCACACAATCACACAATCACACAATCACACAATCTCACAATCACACAATCGCACAATCACACAATCACAATCGCACAATCACAGTTACACAATCACACAATCACACAATCACACAATCACACAATCATCAATCACACAATCACGGTCACACAATCACACATTCACACAATCACACAATCACACAATCACTCAATCACAAAATCACACAATCACACAAGCACACAATCACTCAATCACTCAATCACACAATCACACAATCTCACAATCACACAATCACACAATCACACAGTCATACCATCACACCATCACACAATCACACAATCACACAATCACACAATCACTCAATCACACAATCACACAATCTCACAATCACACAATCACACAATCACAGACTCACACAATCACACAGACACTATCACACAATCACAGTCACACAATCACACAGACACTATCACACAATCACAATCACACAATCACAATCACACAATCACAATCACACAATCACAATCACACAATCACAATCACGCAATCACAATCACACAATCACAATCACACAATCACAATCACACAATCACAATCACACAATCACAATCACACAATCACAATCACACAATCACACAATCACACGATCACACAATCACGGTCACTCAATCACGGTCAATCAATCACGGTCACACAATCACGGTCACAAAATCGCGGTCACACAATCACGGTCACACAATCACACAATCACACAATCACACAATCACACAATAACACAATTACACAATCACATAATCTCACAATCACACAATCACACAATCACACAATCACAATCGCACAATCACAATTACACAATCACACAATCACACAATCACACAATCACACAATCACACAATCACACAATCACACAATCACACAATCACACAATCACACAATCACACAATCACACAATCACACAATCACACAATCACACAGTCACACAGTCACACAATCACACAATCACACAATCACACAATCACACAATCACACAATCACACAATCACACAATCACACAATCACACAATCACACAATCACACAATCACACAATCACACAATCACACAATCACACAATCACACAATCACACAATCACACAATCACACAATCACACAATCACACAATCACACAATCACACAATCACACAATCACTCAATCACACAATCACACAATCTCACAATCACACAATCACACAATCACACACTCACACAATCACACAATCACACACTCACACAATCACAGTCACACAATCACACAGACACTATCACACAATCACAATCACACAATCACAATCACACAATCACAATCACACAATCACAATCACGCAATCACAATCACACAATCACAATCACACAATCACAATCACACAATCACAATCACACAATCACAATCACACAATCACACAATCACACGATCACACAATCACGGTCACTCAATCACGGTCAATCAATCACGGTCACACAATCACGGTCACAAAATCGCGGTCACACAATCACGGTCACACAATCACACAATCACACAATCACACAATCACACAATCACACAATCACACAATCACACAATCACACAATCACACAATCACACAATCACACAATCACACAATCACACAATAACACAATTACACAATCACATAATCTCACAATCACACAATCACACAATCACACAATCACAATCGCACAATCACAATTACACAATCACACAATCACACAATCACACAATCACACAATCACACAATCACACAATCACACAATCACACAATCACACAATCACACAATCACACAATCACACAATTCACACAATCTCACAATCACACAATCACACAATCACACAATCACACAATCACAATCACACAATCACACAATCACATAATCACACAATCACACAATCACACAATCTCACAATCACACAATCACGCAATCATCAATCACACAATCACGGTCACACAATCACACATTCACACAATCACACAATCACACAATTCACACAATCTCACAATTACACAATCACAATCGCACAATCACAATTACACAATCACAATCACACAATCACACAATCACACAATCACACCATCTCAAAATCACACAATCACACAATCACACAATCACAATCGCACAATCACAATTACACAATCACACAATCACACAATCACACAATCACACAATCACACAATCACACAGACACTATCACACAATCACAATCACACAATCACACAGACACTATCACACAATCACAATCACACAATCACAATCACACAATCACAATCACACAATCATCAATCACACAATCACGGTCACACAATCACACATTCACACAATCACACAATCACACAATCACTCAATCACAAAATCACACAATCACACAAGCACACAATCACACAATCACACAATCACACAATCACTCAATCACACAATCACACAATCACACATCACAGAATCACACAATCACACACTCACACAATCACACAGACACTATCACACAATCACAATCACACAATCACACAGACACTATCACACAATCACAATCACACAATCACAATCACACAATCACAATCACACAATCACACAATCACGCGATCACACAATCACGGTCACTCAATCACGGTCACAAAATCGCGGTCACACAATCACGGTCACACAATCACACAATCACACAATCACAAAATCACACAATCACACGGTCACACAATCACACAATCACACAATAACACACTCACACAATCACACAGTCACAATCACACTGTCGCAACCACACAATCACGGTCACACCATAACGGTAACACAATCACACATTCACACAATCACACAATCACACAATCACACAATCACACAATCACAAAGTCACGATCACACGATCACGGTCACACAATCACGGTCACACAATCACAGTCACACAATCACACAATCACAATCACGCAATCACACAATCACGATCACACAATCACGATCGCACAACTACACAATCACGCAATCACACAATCACACAATCACCCAATCACACAATCACACAATCACACAATCACACAATCACACAATCACACAATCACACAATCACACAATCACACAATCACACAATCACACAATCACACAATCACACAATCACACAATCACACAATCACACAATCACACAATCACACAATCACACAATCACACAATCACACAATAACACAATTACACAATCACACAATCACAATCGCACAATCACAATTACACAATCACACAATCACACAATCACACAATCACAGAATCACACAATCACACAATCACACAATCACACAATCACACAATCACACAATCACACCATCATCAATCACACAATCACGGTCACACAATCACAAATTCACACAATCACACAATCACACAATTCACACAATCTCACAATCACACAATCACAATCGCACAATCACAATTACACAATCACAATCACACAATCACACAATCACACAATCACACAATCTCACAATCACACAATCGCACAATCACACAATCACAATCGCACAATCACAGTTACACAATCACACAGTCACACAATCACACAATCACACAATCACACAATCACACAATCACACAATCACGGTCACACAATCACACATTCACACAATCACACAATCACACAATCACACAATCACTCAATCACAAAATCACACAATCACACAAGCACACAATCACTCAATCACTCAATCACACAATCACACAATCTCACAATCACACAATCACACAATCACGCAGTCATACCATCACACCATCACAATCACGCAATCACACAATCACACAATCACACAATCACACAATCACACAATCACACAGTCACACAATCACACAATCACACAATCACACAATCACACAATCACACAATCACACAATCACACAATCACACAATCACACAATCACACAATCACACAATCACACAATCACACAATCACACAATCACACAATCACACAATCACACAATCACACAATCACACAATCACACAATCATACAATCACACAATCACACAATCACTCAATCACACAATCACACAATCTCACAATCACACAATCACACAATCACACAATCACACACTCACACAATCACAGTCACACAATCACACAGACACTATCACACAATCACAATCACACAATCACAATCACACAATCACAATCACACAATCACAATCACGCAATCACAATCACACAATCACAATCACACAATCACAATCACACAATCACAATCACACAATCACAATCACACAATCACACAATCACACGATCACACAATCACGGTCACTCAATCACGGTCAATCAATCACGGTCACACAATCACGGTCACAAAATCGCGGTCACACAATCACGGTCACACAATCACACAGTCACACAATCACACAATCACACAATCACACAATCACACAATCACACAATCACACAATCACACAATCACACAATCACACAATCACACAATAACACAATTACACAATCACATAATCTCACAATCACACAATCACACAATCACACAATCACAATCGCACAATCACAATTACACAATCACACAATCACACAATCACACAATCACACAATCACACAATCACACAATCACACAATCACACAATCACACAATCACACAGTCACACAATCACACAATCACACAATCACACAATCACACAATCACACAATCACACAATCACACAATCACACAATCACACAATCACACAATCACACAATCTCACAATCACACAATCACACAATCACAATCGCACAATCACAATTACACAATCACACAATCACACAATCACAGAATCACACAATCACACAGACACTATCACACAATCACAATCACACAATCACACAGACACTATCACACAATCACAATCACACAATCACAATCACACAATCACAATCACACAATCACACAATCACACGATCACACAATCACGGTCACTCAATCACGGTCAATCAATCACGGTCACACAATCACGGTCACAAAATCGCGGTCACACAATCACGGTCACACAATCACACAATCACACAATCACAAAATCACACAATCACACGGTCACACAATCACACGATCACACAATCACGGTCACTCAATCACGGTCAATCAATCACGGTCACACAATCACGGTCACAAAATCGCGGTCACACAATCACGGTCACACAATCACACAATCACACAATCACAAAATCACACAATCACACGGTCACACAATCACACAATCACACAATAACACACTCACACAATCACACAGTCACAATCACACTGTCGCAACCACACAATCACGGTCACACCATAACGGTAACACAATCACACATTCACACAATCACACAATCACACAATCACACAATCACACAATCACAAAGTCACGATCACACAATCACGGTCACACAATCACGATCACACAATCACGATCACACAATCATGATCACACAATTACGGTCACACAATCACGGTCACACAATCACAGTCACACAATCACACAATCACAATCACGCAATCACACAATCACGATCACACAATCACGATCGCACAACTACACAATCACGCAATCACACAATCACACAATCACCCAATCACACAATCACACAATCACACAATCACACAATCACACAATCACACAATCACACAATCACACAATCACACAATCACACAATCACACAATCACACAATCACACAATCACACAATCACACAATCACACAATCACACAATCACACAATCACACAATCACACAATCACACAATCACACAATAACACAATAACACAATTACACAATCACACAATCACAATCGCACAATCACAATCACACAATCACACAATCACACAATCACACAATCACACAATCACACAATCACACAATCACACAATCACACAATCACACAATCACACAATCACACAATCACACAATCACACAATCTCACAATCACACAATCGCACAATCACACAATCACAATCGCACAATCACAGTTACACAATCACACAATCACACAATCACACAATCACACAATCACACAATCATCAATCACACAATCACGGTCACACAATCACACATTCACACAATCACACAATCACACAATCACTCAATCACAAAATCACACAATCACACAAGCACACAATCACTCAATCACTCAATCACACAATCACACAATCTCACAATCACACAATCACACAATCACACAGTCATACCATCACACCATCACAATCACGCAATCACACAATCACACAATCACACAATCACACAATCACACAATCACACAGTCACACAATCACACAATCACACAATCACACACTCACACAATCACACAGACACTATCACACAATCACAGTCACACAATCACACAGACACTATCACACAATCACAATCACACAATCACAATCACACAATCACAATCACACAATCACAATCACGCAATCACAATCACACAATCACAATCACACAATCACAATCACACAATCACAATCACACAATCACAATCACACAATCACACAATCACACGATCACACAATCACGGTCACTCAATCACGGTCAATCAATCACGGTCACACAATCACGGTCACAAAATCGCGGTCACACAATCACGGTCACACAATCACACAGTCACACAATCACACAATCACACAATCACACAATCACACAATCACACAATCACACAATCACACAATCACACAATCACACAATCACACAATAACACAATTACACAATCACATAATCTCACAATCACACAATCACACAATCACACAATCACACAATCACAATCGCACAATCACAATTACACAATCACACAATCACACAATCACACAATCACACAATCACACAATCACACAATCACACAATCACACAATCACACAATCACACAATCACACAATCACACAATCACACAATCACACAATCACACAATCACACAATCACACAATCACACAATCACACAATCACACAATCACACAATCACACAATCACACAATCACACAATCACACAATCACACAATCACACAATCACACAATCACACAATCACACAATCACACAATCACACAATCACACAATCACACAATCACACAATCACACAATCACACAATCACACAATCACACAATCACACAATCACACAATCACACAATCACTCAATCACACAATCACACAATCTCACAATCACACAATCACACAATCACACACTCACACAATCACACAGACACTATCACACAATCACAGTCACACAATCACACAGACACTATCACACAATCACAATCACACAATCACAATCACACAATCACAATCACACAATCACAATCACGCAATCACAATCACACAATCACAATCACACAATCACAATCACACAATCACAATCACACAATCACAATCACACAATCACACAATCACACGATCACACAATCACGGTCACTCAATCACGGTCAATCAATCACGGTCACACAATCACGGTCACAAAATCGCGGTCACACAATCACGGTCACACAATCACACAATCACACAATCACACAATCACACAATCACACAATCACACAATCACACAATCACACAATCACACAATCACACAATCACACAATCACACAATCACACAATCACACAATAACACAATTACACAATCACATAATCTCACAATCACACAATCACACAATCACACACTCACACAATCACACAGACACTATCACACAATCACAATCACACAATCACACAATCACACGATCACACAATCACGGTCACTCAATCACGGTCACTCAATCACGGTCACACAATCACGGTCACAAAATCGCGGTCACACAATCACGGTCACACAATCACACAATCACACAATCACAAAATCACACAATCACACAATCACACAGTCACACAATCACTCAATCACACAATAACACACTCACACAATCACACAGTCACAATCACACAGTCGCAACCACACAATCACGGTCACACAATAACGGTAACACAATCACACAGTCACAATCACACAGTCGCAACCACACAATCACGGTCACACAATAACGGTAACACAATCACACATTCACACAATCACACAATCACACAATCACAAAATCACGATCACACAATCACGGTCACACAATCACGATCACACAATCACGATCACACAATCATGATCACACAATTACGGTCACACAATCACGGTCACACAATCACAGTCACACAATCACACAATCACAATCACGCAATCACACAATCACGATCACACAATCACGATCGCACAACCACACAATCACGCAATCACACAATCACACAATCACACAATCACACAATCACGCAATCACACAATGACACCATCACACAATCACACAATCACACAATCACACAATCACACAATCACACAATCACACAATCACACAGTCACACAATCACACAATCACACAATCACACAATCACACAATCACAATCGCACAATCACACAATCACACAATCACACAGTCACACAATCACACAACCACACAATCACACAATCACACAATCACACAATCACACAATCACACAATCACTCAATCACAAAATCACACAATCACAAAATCACACAATCACTCAATCACACAATCTCACAATCACACAATCACTCAATCACACAATCACAATCACACAATCACACAATCACACAATCATCAATCACACAATCACGGTCACACAATCACACATTCACACAATCACACAATCACACAATCACTCAATCACAAAATCACACAATCACACAAGCACACAAGCACACAATCACACAATCACACAATCACACAATCACTCAATCACACAATCACACAATCACACAATCACACAATCACACAATCACACACTCACACAATCACACAGACACTATCACACAATCACAATCACACAATCACACAGACACTATCACACAATCACAATCACACAATCACAATCACACAATCACAATCACACAATCACACAATCACACGATCACACAATCACGGTCACTCAATCACGGTCAATCAATCACGGTCACACAATCACGGTCACAAAATCGCGGTCACACAATCACGGTCACACAATCACACAATCACACAATCACACAATCACACAATCACACGGTCACACAATCACACAATCACACAATAACACACTCACACAATCACACAGTCACAATCACACTGTCGCAACCACACAATCACGGTCACACCATAACGGTAACACAATCACACATTCACACAATCACACAATCACACAATCACAAAGTCACGATCACACAATCACGGTCACACAATCACGATCACACAATCACGATCACACAATCATGATCACACAATTACGGTCACACAATCACGGTCACACAATCACAGTCACACAATCACACAATCACAATCACGCAATCACACAATCACGATCACACAATCACGATCGCACAACTACACAATCACGCAATCACACAATCACACAATCACCCAATCACACAATCACACAATCACACAATCACACAATCACACAATCACACAAACACACAATCACACAATCACACAATCACACAATCACACAATCACACAATCACACAATCACACAATCACACAATCACACAATCACACAATCACACAATCACACAATAACACAATTACACAATCACACAATCACAATCGCACAATCACAATTACACAATCACACAATCACACATTCACAGAATCACACAATCACACAATCACACAATCACACAATCACACAATCACACAATCACACCATCATCAATCACACAATCACGGTCACACAATCACACATTCACACAATCACACAATCACACAATTCACACAATCTCACAATCACACAATCACAATCGCACATTCACAATTACACAATCACAATCACACAATCACACAATCACACAATCACACAATCACACAATCACACAATCACACAATCACACAATAACACAATTACACAATCACATAATCTCACAATCACACAATCACACAATCACACACTCACACAATCACACAGACACTATCACACAATCACAATCACACAATCACACAATCACACGATCACACAATCACGGTCACTCAATCACGGTCACTCAATCACGGTCACACAATCACGGTCACAAAATCGCGGTCACACAATCACGGTCACACAATCACACAATCACACAATCACAAAATCACACAATCACACAATCACACAGTCACACAATCACTCAATCACACAATAACACACTCACACAATCACACAGTCACAATCACACAGTCGCAACCACACAATCACGGTCACACAATAACGGTAACACAATCACACAGTCACAATCACACAGTCGCAACCACACAATCACGGTCACACAATAACGGTAACACAATCACACATTCACACAATCACACAATCACACAATCACAAAATCACGATCACACAATCACGGTCACACAATCACGATCACACAATCACGATCACACAATCATGATCACACAATTACGGTCACACAATCACGGTCACACAATCACAGTCACACAATCACACAATCACAATCACGCAATCACACAATCACGATCACACAATCACGATCGCACAACCACACAATCACGCAATCACACAATCACACAATCACACAATCACACAATCACGCAATCACACAATGACACCATCACACAATCACACAATCACACAATCACACAATCACACAATCACACAATCACACAATCACACAGTCACACAATCACACAATCACACAATCACACAATCACACAATCACAATCGCACAATCACACAATCACACAATCACACAGTCACACAATCACACAACCACACAATCACACAATCACACAATCACACAATCACACAATCACACAATCACTCAATCACAAAATCACACAATCACAAAATCACACAATCACTCAATCACACAATCTCACAATCACACAATCACTCAATCACACAATCACAATCACACAATCACACAATCACACAATCATCAATCACACAATCACGGTCACACAATCACACATTCACACAATCACACAATCACACAATCACTCAATCACAAAATCACACAATCACACAAGCACACAAGCACACAATCACACAATCACACAATCACACAATCACTCAATCACACAATCACACAATCACACAATCACACAATCACACAATCACACACTCACACAATCACACAGACACTATCACACAATCACAATCACACAATCACACAGACACTATCACACAATCACAATCACACAATCACAATCACACAATCACAATCACACAATCACACAATCACACGATCACACAATCACGGTCACTCAATCACGGTCAATCAATCACGGTCACACAATCACGGTCACAAAATCGCGGTCACACAATCACGGTCACACAATCACACAATCACACAATCACACAATCACACAATCACACGGTCACACAATCACACAATCACACAATAACACACTCACACAATCACACAGTCACAATCACACTGTCGCAACCACACAATCACGGTCACACCATAACGGTAACACAATCACACATTCACACAATCACACAATCACACAATCACAAAGTCACGATCACACAATCACGGTCACACAATCACGATCACACAATCACGATCACACAATCATGATCACACAATTACGGTCACACAATCACGGTCACACAATCACAGTCACACAATCACACAATCACAATCACGCAATCACACAATCACGATCACACAATCACGATCGCACAACTACACAATCACGCAATCACACAATCACACAATCACCCAATCACACAATCACACAATCACACAATCACACAATCACACAATCACACAAACACACAATCACACAATCACACAATCACACAATCACACAATCACACAATCACACAATCACACAATCACACAATCACACAATCACACAATCACACAATCACACAATAACACAATTACACAATCACACAATCACAATCGCACAATCACAATTACACAATCACACAATCACACATTCACAGAATCACACAATCACACAATCACACAATCACACAATCACACAATCACACAATCACACCATCATCAATCACACAATCACGGTCACACAATCACACATTCACACAATCACACAATCACACAATTCACACAATCTCACAATCACACAATCACAATCGCACATTCACAATTACACAATCACAATCACACAATCACACAATCACACAATCACACAATCTCACAATCACACAATCGCACAATCACACAATCACAATCGCACAATCACAGTTACACAATCACACAATCACACAATCACACAATCACACAATCACACAATCATCAATCACACAATCACGGTCACACAATCACACATTCACACAATCACACAATCACACAATCACTCAATCACAAAATCACACAATCACACAAGCACACAATCACTCAATCACTCAATCACACAATCACACAATCTCACAATCACACAATCACACAATCACACAGTCATACCATCACACCATCACAATCACGCAATCACACAATCACACAATCACACAATCACACAATCACACAATCACACAATCACACAGTCACACAATCACACAATCACACAATCACACAATCACACAATCACACAATCACACAATCACACAATCACACAATCACACAATCACACAATCACACAATCACACAATCACACAATCACACAATCACACAATCACACAATCACACAATCACACAATCACACAATCACACAATCACTCAATCACACAATCACACAATCTCACAATCACACAATCACACAATCACACACTCACACAATCACACAGACACTATCACACAATCACAGTCACACAATCACACAGACACTATCACACAATCACAATCACACAATCACAATCACACAATCACAATCACACAATCACAATCACGCAATCACAATCACACAATCACAATCACACAATCACAATCACACAATCACAATCACACAATCACAATCACACAATCACAATCACACAATCACACAATCACACGATCACACAATCACGGTCACTCAATCACGGTCAATCAATCACGGTCACACAATCACGGTCACAAAATCGCGGTCACACAATCACGGTCACACAATCACACAATCACACAATCACACAATCACACAATCACACAATCATCAATCACACAATCACGGTCACACAATCACACATTCACACAATCACACAATCACACAATCACTCAATCACAAAATCACACAATCACACAAGCACACAATCACTCAATCACTCAATCACACAATCACACAATCTCACAATCACACAATCACACAATCACACAGTCATACCATCACACCATCACAATCACGCAATCACACAATCACACAATCACACAATCACACAATCACACAATCACACAGTCACACAATCACACAATCACACAATCACACAATCACACAATCACACAATCACACAATCACACAATCACACAATCACACAATCACACAATCACACAATCACACAATCACACAATCACTCAATCACACAATCAAACAATCTCACAATCACACAATCACACAATCACACACTCACACAATCACACAGACACTATCACACAATCACAGTCACACAATCACACAGACACTATCACACAATCACAATCACACAATCACAATCACACAATCACAATCACACAATCACAATCACGCAATCACAATCACACAATCACAATCACACAATCACAATCACACAATCACAATCACACAATCACAATCACACAATCACAATCACACAATCACAATCACACAATCACACAATCACACGATCACACAATCACGGTCACTCAATCACGGTCAATCAATCACGGTCACACAATCACGGTCACAAAATCGCGGTCACACAATCACGGTCACACAATCACACAATCACACAATCACACAATCACACAATCACACAATCACACAATCACACAATCACACAATCACACAATCACACAATCACACAATCACACAATAACACAATTACACAATCACATAATCTCACAATCACACAATCACACAATCACACAATCACAATCGCACAATCACAATTACACAATCACACAATCACACAATCACACAATCACACAATCACACAATCACACAATCACACAATCACACAATCACACAATCACACAATCACACAATCACACAATCACACAGTCACACAATCACACAATCACACAATCACACAATCACACAATCACACAATCACACAATCATACAATCACACAATCACACAATCACACAATCACACAATCACACAATCACACAATCACACAATCACACAATCACACAATCACACAATCACACAATCACACAATCACACAATCACACAATCACACAATCACACAATCACACAATCACTCAATCACACAATCACACAATCTCACAATCACACAATCACACAATCACACACTCACACAATCACACAGACACTATCACACAATCACAGTCACACAATCACACAGACACTATCACACAATCACAATCACACAATCACAATCACACAATCACAATCACACAATCACAATCACACAATCACAATCACGCAATCACAATCACACAATCACAATCACACAATCACAATCACACAATCACAATCACACAATCACAATCACACAATCACAATCACACAATCACACAATCACACGATCACACAATCACGGTCACTCAATCACGGTCAATCAATCACGGTCACACAATCACGGTCACAAAATCGCGGTCACACAGTCACGGTCACACAATCACACAATCACACAATCACACAATCACACAATCACACAATCACACAATCACACAATCACACAATCACACAATCACACAATCACACAATCACACAATCACACAATCACACAATCACACAATCACACAATAACACAATTACACAATCACATAATCTCAAAATCACACAATCACACAATCACACAATCACAATCGCACAATCACAATTACACAATCACACAATCACACAATCACACAATCACACAATCACACAATCACACAATCACACAATCACACAATCACACAATCACACAATCACACAATCACACAATTCACACAATCTCACAATCACACAATCACACAATCACACAATCACACAATCACAATCACACAATCACACAATCACATAATCACACAATCACACAATCACACAATCTCACAATCACACAATCACACAATCACAATCGCACAATCACAATTACACAATCACACAATCACACAATCACAGAATCACACAATCACACAATCACACAATCACACAATCACACAATCACACAATCACACAATCACACCATCATCAATCACACAATCACGGTCACACAATCACACATTCACACAATCACACAATCACACAATTCACACAATCTCACAATTACACAATCACAATCGCACAATCACAATTACACAATCACAATCACACAATCACACAATCACACAATCACACCATCTCAAAATCACACAATCACACAATCACACAATCACAATCGCACAATCACAATTACACAATCACACAATCACACAATCACACAATCACACAATCACACAATCACACAGACACTATCACACAATCACAATCACACAATCACACAGACACTATCACACAATCACAATCACACAATCACAATCACACAATCATCAATCACACAATCACGGTCACACAATCACACATTCACACAATCACACAATCACACAATCACTCAATCACAAAATCACACAATCACACAAGCACACAATCACACAATCACACAATCACACAATCACTCAATCACACAATCACACAATCACACAATCACACAATCACACAATCACACACTCACACAATCACACAGACACTATCACACAATCCCAATCACACAATCACACAGACACTATCACACAATCACAATCACACAATCACAATCACACAATCACAATCACACAATCACACAATCACACGATCACACAATCACGGTCACTCAATCACGGTCAATCAATCACGGTCACACAATCACGGTCACAAAATCGCGGTCACACAATCACGGTCACACAATCACACAATCACACAATCACAAAATCACACAATCACACGGTCACACAATCACACAATCACACAATAACACACTCACACAATCACACAGTCACAATCACACTGTCGCAACCACACAATCACGGTCACACCATAACGGTAACACAATCACACATTCACACAATCACACAATCACACAATCACACAATCACACAATCACACAATCACAAAGTCACGATCACACAATCACGGTCACACAATCACGATCACACAATCACGATCACACAATCATGATCACACAATTACGGTCACACAATCACGGTCACACAATCACAGTCACACAATCACACAATCACAATCACGCAATCACACAATCACGATCACACAATCACGATCGCACAACTACACAATCACGCAATCACACAATCACACAATCACCCAATCACACAATCACACAATCACACAATCACACAATCACACAATCACACAATCACACAAACACACAATCACACAATCACACAATCACACAATCACACAATCACACAATCACACAATCACACAATCACACAATCACACAATCACACAATCACACAATCACACAATAACACAATTACACAATCACACAATCACAATCGCACAATCACAATTACACAATCACACAATCACACAATCACAGAATCACACAATCACACAATCACACAATCACACAATCACACAATCACACAATCACACAATCACACCATCATCAATCACACAATCACGGTCACACAATCACACATTCACACAATCACACAATCACACAATTCACACAATCTCACAATCACACAATCACAATCGCACAATCACAATTACACAATCACAATCACACAATCACACAATCACACAATCACACAATCTCACAATCACACAATCGCACAATCACACAATCACAATCGCACAATCACAGTTACACAATCACACAATCACACAATCACACAATCACACAATCACACAATCATCAATCACACAATCACGGTCACACAATCACACATTCACACAATCACACAATCACACAATCACTCAATCACAAAATCACACAATCACACAAGCACACAATCACTCAATCACTCAATCACACAATCACACAATCTCACAATCACACAATCACACAATCACACAGTCATACCATCACACCATCACAATCACGCAATCACACAATCACACAATCACACAATCACACAATCACACAATCACACAGTCACACAATCACACAATCACACAATCACACAATCACACAATCACACAATCACACAATCACACAATCACACAATCACACAATCACACAATCACACAATCACACAATCACACAATCACACAATCACACAATCACACAATCACACAATCACACAATCACACAATCACACAATCACACAATCACTCAATCACACAATCACACAATCTCACAATCACACAATCACACAATCACACACTCACACAATCACACAGACACTATCACACAATCACAGTCACACAATCACACAGACACTATCACACAATCACAATCACACAATCACAATCACACAATCACAATCACACAATCACAATCACACAATCACAATCACACAATCACAATCACACAATCACAATCACACAATCACAATCACACAATCACACAATCACACAATCACACAATCACACAATCACACAATCACACAATAACACAATTACACAATCACATAATCTCACAATCACACAATCACACAATCACACAATCACAATCGCACAATCACAATTACACAATCACACAATCACACAATCACACAATCACACAATCACACAATCACACAATCACACAATCACACAATCACACAATCACACAATCACACAATCACACAATCACACACTCACACAGTCACACAATCACACAATCACACAATCACACAATCACACAATCACACAATCACACAATCACACAATCACACAATCACACAATCACACAATCACACAATCACACAATCACACAATCACACAATCACACAATCACACAATCACACAATCACACAATCACACAATCACACAATCACACAATCACACAATCACACAATCACACAATCACACAATCTCACAATCACACAATCACACAATCACACACTCACACAATCACACAGACACTATCACACAATCACAGTCACACAATCACACAGACACTATCACACAATCACAATCACACAATCACAATCACACAATCACAATCACACAATCACAATCACCCAATCACAATCACGCAATCACAATCACACAATCACAATCACACAATCACAATCACACAATCACAATCACACAATCACAATCACACAATCACAATCACACGATCACACAATCACGGTCACTCAATCACGGTCAATCAATCACGGTCACACAATCACGGTCACAAAATCGCGGTCACACAATCACGGTCACACAATCACACAATCACACAATCACACAATCACACAATCACACAATCACACAATCACACAATCACACAATCACACAATCACACAATCACACAATCACACAATCACACAATCACACAATAACACAATTACACAATCACATAATCTCACAATCACACAATCACACAATCACACAATCACAATCGCACAATCACAATTACACAATCACACAATCACACAATCACACAATCACACAATCACACAATCACACAATCACACAATCACACAATCACACAATCACACAATTCACACAATCTCACAATCACACAATCACACAATCACACAATCACACAATCACAATCACACAATCACACAATCACATAATCACACAATCACACAATCACACAATCTCACAATCACACAATCACACAATCACAATCGCACAATCACAATTACACAATCACACAATCACACAATCACACAATCACAGAATCACACAATCACACAATCACACAATCACACAATCACACAATCACACCATCATCAATCACACAATCACGGTCACACAATCACACATTCACACAATCACACAATCACACAATTCACACAATCTCACAATTACACAATCACAATCGCACAATCACAATTACACAATCACAATCACACAATCACACAATCACACAATCACACCATCTCAAAATCACACAATCACACAATCACACAATCACAATCGCACAATCACAATTACACAATCACACAATCACACAATCACACAATCACACAATCACACAATCACACAATCACACAATCACACAATCACACAATCACACAATCACACAATCACACAATCACACAATCATCAATCACACAATCACGGTCACACAATCACACATTCACACAATCACACAATCACACAATCACACAATCACACAATCACAATCGCACAATCACACAATCACACAATCATACAGTCACACAATCACACAACCACACAATCACACAATCACACAATCACACAATCACACACTCACACAATCACACAGACACTATCACACAATCACAATCACACAATCACAATCACACAATCACACAATCACACGATCACACAATCACGGTCACTCAATCACGGTCACTCAATCACGGTCACACAATCACGGTCACAAAATCGCGGTCACACAATCACGGTCACACAATCACACAATCACACAATCACACAATCACACAATCACACAATCACACAATCACACAATCACACAATCACACAATCACACAATCACACAATCACACAATCACACAATAACACAATTACACAATCACATAATCTCACAATCACACAATCACACAATCACACAATCACAATCGCACAATCACAATTACACAATCACACAATCACACAATCACACAATCACACAATCACACAATCACACAATCACACAATCACACAATCACACAATCACACAATCACACAATCACACAATTCACACAATCTCACAATCACACAATCACACAATCACACAATCACACAATCACAATCACACAATCACACAATCACATAATCACACAATCACACAATCACACAATCTCACAATCACACAATCACACAATCACAATCGCACAATCACAATTACACAATCACACAATCACAGAATCACACAATCACACAATCACACAATCACACAATCACACAATCACACCATCATCAATCACACAATCACGGTCACACAATCACACATTCACACAATCACACAATCACACAATTCACACAATCTCACAATTACACAATCACAATCGCACAATCACAATTACACAATCACAATCACACAATCACACAATCACACAATCACACCATCTCACAATCACACAATCACACAATCACACAATCACAATCGCACAATCACAATTACACAATCACACAATCACACAATCACACAATCACACAATCACACAATCACACAATCACACAATCACACAATCACACAATCACACAATCACACAATCACACAATCACACAATCATCAATCACACAATCACGGTCACACAATCACACATTCACACAATCACACAATCACACAATCACACAATCACACAATCACACAATTACAATCGCACAATCACACAATCACACAATCACACAGTCACACAATCACACAACCACACAATCACACAATCACACAATCACACAATCACACACTCACACAATCACACAGACACTATCACACAATCACAATCACACAATCACAATCACACAATCACACAATCACACGATCACACAATCACGGTCACTCAATCACGGTCACTCAATCACGGTCACACAATCACGGTCACAAAATCGCGGTCACACAATCACGGTCACACAATCACACAATCACACAATCACAAAATCACACAATCACACAATCACACAGTCACACAATCACTCAATCACACAATAACACACTCACACAATCACACAGTCACAATCACACAGTCGCAACCACACAATCACGGTCACACAATAACGGTAACACAATCACACATTCACACAATCACACAATCACACAATCACAAAATCACGATCACACAATCACGGTCACACAATCACGATCACACAATCACGATCACACAATCATGATCACACAATTACGGTCACACAATCACGGTCACACAATCACAGTCACACAATCACACAATCACAATCACGCAATCACACAATCACGATCACACAATCACGATCGCACAACCACACAATCACGCAATCACACAATCACACAATCACACAATCACACAATCACGCAATCACACAATGACACCATCACACAATCACACAATCACACAATCACACAATCACACAATCACACAATCACACAATCACACAGTCACACAATCACACAATCACACAATCACACAATCACACAATCACAATCGCACAATCACACAATCACACAATCACACAGTCACACAATCACACAACCACACAATCACACAATCACACAATCACACAATCACACAATCACACAATCACTCAATCACAAAATCACACAATCACAAAATCACACAATCACTCAATCACACAATCACACAATCACACAATCACACAATCACACAATCACACAATCACACAATCACAATCACACAATCACACAATCACACTATCACACAATCACACAATCACACAATCACACAATCACACAATCACACAATCACACAATCATCAATCACACAATCACGGTCACACAATCACACATTCACACAATCACACAATCACACAATCACTCAATCACAAAATCACACAATCACACAAGCACACAATCACACAATCACACAATCACACAATCACTCAATCACACAATCACACAATCACACAATCACACAATCACACAATCACACACTCACACAATCACACAGACACTATCACACAATCACAATCACACAATCACACAGACACTATCACACAATCACAATCACACAATCACAATCACACAATCACAATCACACAATCACACAATCACACGATCACACAATCACGGTCACTCAATCACGGTCAATCAATCACGGTCACACAATCACGGTCACAAAATCGCGGTCACACAATCACGGTCACACAATCACACAATCACACAATCACAAAATCACACAATCACACGGTCACACAATCACACAATCACACAATAACACACTCACACAATCACACAGTCACAATCACACTGTCGCAACCACACAATCACGGTCACACCATAACGGTATCACAATCACACATTCACACAATCACACAATCACACAATCACACAATCACAAAGTCACGATCACACAATCACGGTCACACAATCACGATCACACAATCACGATCACACAATCATGATCACACAATTACGGTCACACAATCACGGTCACACAATCACAGTCACACAATCACACAATCACAATCACGCAATCACACAATCACGATCACACAATCACGATCGCACAACTACACAATCACGCAATCACACAATCACACAATCACCCAATCACACAATCACACAATCACACAATCACACAATCACACAATCACACAATCACACAATCACACAATCACACAATCACACAATCACACAATCACACAATCACACAATCACACAATCACACAATCACACAATAACACAATTACACAATCACACAATCACAATCGCACAATCACAATTACACAATCACACAATCACACAATCACAGAATCACACAATCACACAATCACACACTCACACAATCACACAATCACACCATCATCAATCACACAATCACGGTCACACAATCACACATTCACACAATCACACAATCACACAATTCACACAATCTCACAATCACACAATCACAATCGCACAATCACAATTACACAATCACAATCACACAATCACACAATCACACAATCACACAATCACGGTCACAAAATCGCGGTCACACAATCACGGTCACACAATCACACAATCACACAATCACAAAATCACACAATCACACAATCACACAGTCACACAATCACTCAATCACACAATAACACACTCACACAATCACACAGTCACAATCACACAGTCGCAACCACACAATCACGGTCACGCAATAACGGTAACACAATCACACATTCACACAATCACACAATCACACAATCACACAATCACACAATCACACAATCACACAATCACACAATCACACAATCACACAGTCACACAATCACACAATCACACAATCACACAATCACACAATCACACAATCACAATCGCACAATCACACAATCACACAATCACACAGTCACAATCGCACAATCACAATTACACAATCACACAATCACACAATCACAGAATCACACAATCACACAATCACACAATCACACAATCACACAATCACACCATCATCAATCACACAATCACGGTCACACAATCACACATTCACACAATCACACAATCACACAATCACACAATTCACACAATCTCACAATTACACAATCACAATCGCACAATCACAATTACACAATCACAATCACACAATCACACAATCACACAATCACACAATCTCACAATCACACAATCACACAATCACACAATCACAATCGCACAATCACAATTACACAATCACACAATCACACAATCACTCAATCACACAATCACACAATCACACAATCACACAATCACACAATCACACAATCATCAATCACACAATCACGGTCACACAATCACACATTCACACAATCACACAATCACACAATCACACAATCACACAATCACACAATCACACAATCACACAATCACAATCGCACTATCACACAATCACACAATCACACAGTCACACAATCACACAATCACACAATCACACAATCACACAATCACACAATCACACAATCACACAATCACACAATCACACAATCACACAATCACACAATCACACAATCACACAGTCACACAATCACACAATCACACAATCACACAATCACACAATCACACAATCACAATCGCACAATCACACAATCACACAATCACACAGTCACACAATCACACAACCACACAATCACACAATCACACAATCACACACTCACACAATCACACAGACACTATCACACAATCACAATCACACAATCACAATCACACAATCACACAATCACACGATCACACAATCACTCAATCATCAATCACCCAATCACGGTCACACAATCACACATTCACACAATCACACAATCACACAATCACTCAATCACAAAATCACACAATCACACAAGCACACAATCACACAATCACACAGTCACACAATCACACAATCACACAGTCACACAATCACACAATCACAATCACACAATCACACAATCACACAATCACACAATCACACAATCACACAATCTCACAATCACACAATCACACAATCACAATCGCACAATCACACTTACACAATCACACAATCACAGAATCACAGAATCACACAATCACACAATCTCACAATCACACAATCACACAATCACAATCGCACAATCACACTTACACAATCACACAATCACAGAATCACAGAATCACACAATCACACAATCACACAATCACACAATCACACAATCACACAATCACACAATCACACCATCATCAATCACACAATCACGGTCACACAATCACACATTCACACAATCACACAATCACACAATTCACACAATCTCACAATCACACAATCACAATCGCACAATCACAATCACACAATCACACAATCACACGATCACACAATCACGGTCACTCAATCACGGTCACTCAATCACGGTCACACAATCACGGTCACAAAATCGCGGTCACACAATCACGGTCACACAATCACACAATCACACAATCACAAAATCACACAATCACACAATCACACAATCACACAATCACACAATCACTCAATCACACAATCACACAATCACACAATCACACAATCACACAATCACACACTCACACAATCACACAGACACTATCACACAATCACAATCACACAATCACACAGACACTATCACACAATCACAATCACACAATCACAATCACACAATCACAATCACACAATCACAATCACACAATCACAATCACACAATCACAATCACACAATCACAATCACACAATCACAATCACACAATCACAATCACACAATCACAATCACACAATCACACAATCACACGATCACACAATCACGGTCACTCAATCACGGTCAATCAATCACGGTCACACAATCACGGTCACAAAATCGCGGTCACACAATCACGGTCACACAATCACACAATCACACAATCACAAAATCACACAATCACACGGTCACACAATCAAACAATCGCACAATAACACACTCGCACAATCACACAGTCACAATCACACAGTCGCAACCACACAATCACGGTCACACAATAACGGTAACACAATCACACATTCACACAATCACACAATCACACAATCACACAATCACAAAGTCACGATCACACAATCACGGTCACACAATCACGATCACACAATCACGATCACACAATCTCACAATCACACAATCACACAATCACACAATCACACAATCACACAATCACTCAATCACAAAATCACACAATCACACAAGCACACAATCACACAATCACACAGTCACACAATCACACAATCACACAATCACACAATCTCACAATCACACAATCGCACAATCACACAATCACAATCGCACAATCACAGTTACACAATCACGCAATCACACAATCACACAATCACACAATCACACAATCATCAATCACACAATCACACATTCACACAATCACACAATCACACAATTCACACAATCTCACAATCACACAATCACAATCGCACAATGACAATTACACAATCACAATCACACAATTCACACAATCTCACAATCACACAATCACAATCGCACAATCACAATTACACAATCACAATCACACAATCACACAATCACACAATCACACAATCTCACAATCACACAATCGCACAATCACACAATCACAATCGCACAATCACAGTTACACAATCACACAATCACACAATCACACAATCACACAATCACACAATCATCAATCACACAATCACGGTCACACAATCACACATTCACACAATCACACAATCACACAATCACTCAATCACAAAATCACACAATCACACAAGCACACAATCACTCAATCACTCAATCACACAATCACACAATCTCACAATCACACAATCACACAATCACACAGTCATACCATCACACCATCACAATCACGCAATCACACAATCACACAATCACACAATCACACAATCACACAATCACACAATCACACAGTCACACAAACACACAATCACACAATCACACAATCACACAATCACACAATCACACAATCACACAATCACACAATCACACCATCATCAATCACACAATCACGGTCACACAATCACACATTCACACAATCACACAATCACACAATTCACACAATCTCACAATCACACAATCACAATCGCACAATCACAATTACACAATCACAATCACACAATCACACAATCACACAATCACACAATCTCACAATCACACAATCGCACAATCACACAATCACAATCGCACAATCACAGTTACACAATCACACAATCACACAATCACACAATCACACAATCACACAATCATCAATCACACAATCACGGTCACACAATCACACATTCACACAATCACACAATCACACAATCACTCAATCACAAAATCACACAATCACACAAGCACACAATCACTCAATCACTCAATCACACAATCACACAATCTCACAATCACACAATCACACAATCACACAGTCATACCATCACACCATCACAATCACGCAATCACACAATCACACAATCACACAATCACACAATCACACAATCACACAATCACACAGTCACACAATCACACAATCACACAATCACACAATCACACAATCACACAATCACACAATCACACAATCACACAATCACACAATCACACAATCACACAATCACACAATCACACAATCACACAATCACACAATCACACAATCACACAATCACACAATCACTCAATCACACAATCACACAATCTCACAATCACACAATCACACAATCACACACTCACACAATCACACAGACACTATCACACAATCACAGTCACACAATCACACAGACACTATCACACAATCACAATCACACAATCACAATCACACAATCACAATCACACAATCACAATCACGCAATCACAATCACACAATCACAATCACACAATCACAATCACACAATCACAATCACACAATCACAATCACACAATCACACAATCACACGATCACACAATCACGGTCACTCAATCACGGTCAATCAATCACGGTCACACAATCACGGTCACAAAATCGCGGTCACACAATCACACAATCACACAATCACACAATCACACAATCACACAATCACACAATCACACAATCACACAATCACACAATCACACAATCACACAATCACACAATCACACAATCACACAATAACACAATTACACAATCACATAATCTCACAATCACACAATCACACAATCACACAATCACAATCGCACAATCACAATCACACAATCACACAATCACACGATCACACAATCACGGTCACTCAATCACGGTCACTCAATCACCGGCACACAATCACGGTCACAAAATCGCGGTCACACAATCACGGGCACACAATCACACAATCACACAATCACAAAATCACACAATCACACAATCACACAATCACACAATCACACAATCACTCAATCACACAATCACACAATCACACAATCACACAATCACACAATCACACACTCACACAATCACACAGACACTATCACACAATCACAATCACACAATCACACAGACACTATCACACAATCACAATCACACAATCACAATCACACAATCACAATCACACAATCACAATCACACAATCTCAATCACACAATCACAATCACACAATCACAATCACACAATCACAATCACACAATCACACAATCACACGATCACACAATCACGGTCACTCAATCACGGTCAATCAATCACGGTCACACAATCACGGTCACAAAATCGCGGTCACACAATCACGGTCACACAATCACACAATCACACAATCACAAAATCACACAATCACACGGTCACACAATCAAACAATCGCACAATAACACACTCGCACAATCACACAGTCACAATCACACAGTCGCAACCACACAATCACGGTCACACAATAACGGTAACACAATCACACATTCACACAATCACACAATCACACAATCACACAATCACAAAGTCACGATCACACAATCACGGTCACACAATCACGATCACACAATCACGATCACACAATCTCACAATCACACAATCACACAATCACACAATCACACAATCACACAATCACTCAATCACAAAATCACACAATCACACAAGCACACAATCACACAATCACACAGTCACACAATCACACAATCACACAATCACACAATCTCACAATCACACAATCGCACAATCACACAATCACAATCGCACAATCACAGTTACACAATCACGCAATCACACAATCACACAATCACACAATCACACAATCATCAATCACACAATCACACATTCACACAATCACACAATCACACAATTCACACAATCTCACAATCACACAATCACAATCGCACAATCACAATTACACAATCACAATCACACAATTCACACAATCTCACAATCACACAATCACAATCGCACAATCACAATTACACAATCACAATCACACAATCACACAATCACACAATCACACAATCTCACAATCACACAATCGCACAATCACACAATCACAATCGCACAATCACAGTTACACAATCACACAATCACACAATCACACAATCACACAATCACACAATCATCAATCACACAATCACGGTCACACAATCACACATTCACACAATCACACAATCACACAATCACTCAATCACAAAATCACACAATCACACAAGCACACAATCACTCAATCACTCAATCACACAATCACACAATCTCACAATCACACAATCACACAATCACACAGTCATACCATCACACCATCACAATCACGCAATCACACAATCACACAATCACACAATCACACAATCACACAATCACACAATCACACAATCACACAGTCACACAATCACACAATCACACAATCACACAATCACACAATCACACAATCACACAATCACACAATCACACAATCACACAATCACACAATCACACAATCACACAATCACACAATCACACAATCACACAATCACACAGTCACACAATCACTCAATCACACAATGACACACTCACACAATCACACAGTCACAATCACACAGTCGCAACCACACAATCACGGTCACACAATAGCGGTAACACAATCACACATTCACACAATCACACAATCACACAATCACACAATCACACAATCACACAATCATCAATCACACAATCACGGTCACACAATCACACATTCACACAATCACACAATCACACAATCACTCAATCACAAAATCACACAATCACACAAGCACACAATCACACAATCACACAGTCACACAATCACACAATCACACAATCACACAATCACACAATCACACAATCACACAATCACACAATCACAATCACACAATCACACAATCACACAATCACACAATCACACAATCACACAATCACACAATCACACAATCACAATCGCACAATCACAATTACACAATCACAAAATCACAGAATCACAGAATCACAGAATCACACAATCACACAATCACACAATCACACCATCATCAATCACACAATCACGGTCACACAATCACACAATCACACATTCACACAATCACACAATCACACAATTCACACAATCTCACAATCACACAATCACAATCGCACAATCACAATCACACGATCACACAATCACGGTCACTCAATCACGGTCACTCAATCACGGTCACACAATCACGGTCACAAAATCGCGGTCACACAATCACGGTCACACAATCACACAATCACACAATCACAAAATCACAAAATCACAAAATCACACAATCACACAATCACACAATCACACAATCACACAATTCACACAATCTCACAATCACACAATCACAATCGCACAATCACAATCACACGATCACACAATCACGGTCACTCAATCACGGTCACACAATCACGGTCACAAAATCGCGGTCACACAATCACGGTCACACAATCACACAATCACACAATCACACAATCACACAATCACACAATCACACAATCACTCAATCACAAAATCACACAATCACACAAGCACACAATCACTCAATCACACAATCACACAATCACACAATCACACAATCACACAATCACACAATCACAATTACACAATCACACAATCACACAATCACACAATCACACAATCACACAATCACACAATCACACAGTCACACAATCACACAATCACACAATCACACAATCACACAATCACTCAATCACACAATCACACAATCTCACAATCACACAATCACACAATCACACAGTCATACAATCACACCATCACAATCACGCAATCACGCAATCACACAATCACAATCGCACAATCACACAATCACACAATCACACAGTCACACAATCACACAACCACACAATCAAACAATCACACAATCACACAAGCACACAATCACTCAATCACACAATCACACAATCACACAATCACACAATCTCACAATCACACTATCACACAATCACACAATCACACAATCACACAATCACACAATCACACAATCACACAATCACACAATCACACAATCACTCAATCACAAAATCACACAATCACACAAGCACACAAACACTCAATCACACAATCACACAATCACACAATCACACAATCACACAATCACACAATCACACAATCACACAATCACACAATCACACAATCACAATCACACAATCACACAATCACACAATCACACAATCACACAATCACACAATCACACAATCACACAATCACACAATCACACAATCACACAATCACACAATCACACAATCACACAGTCACACAATCACTCAATCACACAATCACTCAATCACACAATAACACACTCACACAATCACACAGTCACAATCACACAGTCACACAATCACTCAATCACACAATAACACACTCACACAATCACACAGTCACAATCACACAGTCGCAACCACACAATCACGATCACACAATCATGATCACACAATTACGGTCACACAATGACGGTCACACAATCACAATCACACAATCACACAATCACAATCACAATCACATAATCACAATCACACAATCGCAATCACACAATCACACAATCACACAATCACACAATCACACAATCACACAATTCACACAATCTCACAATCACACAATCACACAATCACACAATCACACAATCACAATCACACAATCACACAATCACACAATCACACAATCTCACAATCACACAATCACACAATCACAATCACACAATCACACAATCACACAATCACACAATCACACAATCACACAATCACACAATCACACAATCACACAATCACACAATCACACAATCACACAATCACACAATCACACAGTCACAATCACACAGTCACACAATCACTCAATCACACAATAACACACTCACACAATCACACAGTCACAATCACACAGTCGCAACCACACAATCACGGTCACACAATCACACAGTCGCAACCACACAGTCGCAACCACACAATCACGGTCACACAATCACACAGTCGCAACCACACAATCACGGTCACACAATCACGGTCACACAATAACGGTAACACAATCACACATTCACACAATCACACAATCACACAATCACACAATCACGATCACACAATCACGGTCACACAATCACGATCACACAATCACGATCATACAATCATGATCACACAATTACGGTCACACAATGACTGTCACACAATCACAGTCACACAATCACACAATCACAATTACAATCACATAATCACAATCACACAATCGCAATCACACAATCACACAATCACACGGTCACACAATCACACATTCACAAAATCACAAAATCACACAATCACTCAATCACAAAATCACACAATCACACAAGCACACAATCACTCAATCACACAATCACACAATCACACAATCACACAATCACACAATCACACAATCACAAAATCACACAATCACACAATCACACAATCACACAATCACACAATCACACAATCACACAAGCACACAATCACTCAATCACACAATCACACAATCACACAATCTCACAATCACACTATCACACAATCACACAATCACACAATCACACAATCACACAATCACACAATCACACAATCACTCAATCGCAAAATCACACAATCACACAAGCACACAATCACTCAATCACACAATCACACAATCACACAATCACACAATCACACAATCACACAATCACAATCACACAATCACACAATCACACAATCACACAATCACACAATCACACGATCACACAATCACACAATCACACAATCACACAATCACACAATCACACAATCACACAATCACACAATCACACAATCACACAATCACACAATCACACAATCACACAATCACACAGTCACACAATCACTCAATCACACAATGACACACTCACACAATCACACAGTCACAATCACACAGTCGCAACCACACAATCACGGTCACACAATAGCGGTAACACAATCACACATTCACACAATCACACAATCACACAATCACACAATCACACAATCACACAATCATCAATCACACAATCACGGTCACACAATCACACATTCACACAATCACACAATCACACAATCACTCAATCACAAAATCACACAATCACACAAGCACACAATCACACAATCACACAGTCACACAATCACACAATCACACAATCACACAATCACACAATCACACAATCACACAATCACACAATCACACAATCACACAATCACAATCACACAATCACACAATCACACAATCACACAATCACACAATCACACAATCACACAATCACACAATCACAATCGCACAATCACAATTACACAATCACACAATCACACAATCACACCATCATCAATCACACAATCACGGTCACACAATCACACAATCACACATTCACACAATCACACAATCACACAATTCACACAATCTCACAATCACACAATCACAATCGCACAATCACAATCACACGATCACACAATCACGGTCACTCAATCACGGTCACTCAATCACGGTCACACAATCACGGTCACAAAATCGCGGTCACACAATCACGGTCACACAATCACACAATCACACAATCACAAAATCACAAAATCACAAAATCACACAATCACACAATCACACAATCACACAGTCACACAATCACTCAATCACACAATAACACACTCACACAATCACACAGTCACAATCACACAGGCGCAACCACACAATCACGGTCACACAATAACGGTAACACAATCACACATTCACACAATCACACAATCACACAATCACACAATCACACAATCACACAATCACACAATCACACAATCACACAATCATCAATCACACAATCACGGTCACACAATCACACATTCACACAATCACACAATCACACAATCACTCAATCACAAAATCACACAATCACACAAGCACACAATCACACAATCACACAATCACACAATCACACAATCACACAATCACACAATCACACAATCACACAATCACACAATCACACAATCACACAATCACACAATCACACAATCACACAATCACACAATCACTCAATCACACAATCACACAATCACACAATCACACAATCACACAATCACACAATCACACAATCACACAATCACACAATCACACAATCACACAATCACACAATCACACAATCACACAAGCACACAATCACTCAATCACACAATCACACAATCACACAATCTCACAATCACACTATCACACAATCACACAATCACACAATCACACAATCACACAATCACACAATCACACAATCACTCAATCGCAAAATCACACAATCACACAAGCACACAATCACTCAATCACACAATCACACAATCACACAATCACACTATCACACAATCACACAATCACACAATCACACAATCACACAATCACACAATCACACAATCACACAATCACACAATCACACAATCACACAATCACACAATCACACAATCACACAGTCACACAATCACTCAATCACACAATAACACACTCACACAATCACACAGTCACAATCACACAGTCACACAATCACTCAATCACACAATAACACACTCACACAATCACACAGTCACAATCACACAGTCGCAACCACACAATCACGATCACACAATCATGATCACACAATTACGGTCACACAATGACGGTCACACAATCACAATCACACAATCACACAATCACAATCACAATCACATAATCACAATCACACAATCGCAATCACACAATCACACAATCACACAATCACACAATCACACAATTCACACAATCTCACAATCACACAATCACACAATCACACAATCACACAATCACAATCACACAATCACACAATCACACAATCACACAATCTCACAATCACACAATCACACAATGACACAATCACAATCGCACAATCACAATTACACAATCACACAATCTCACAATCACACAATCACACAGTCACACAATCACAATCGCACAATCACAATTACACAATCACACAATCACTCAATCACACAATCACACAATCACACAGTCACACAATCACACAATCACACATTCACACAATCACACATTCACACAATCACAATCGCACAATCACACAATCACACAGTCACACAATCACACAACCACACAATCACACAATCACACAATCACACAATCACACACTCACACACTCACACAATCACACAGACACTATCACACAATCACACAATCACACAATCACACAATCACACAATCACACAATCACACAATCACAATCGCACAATCACAATCACACAATCACACAATCACACAATCACACCATCACTCAATCACACAATCACACAATCTCACAATCACACAATCACACAATCACACAGTCATACAATCACACCATCACAATCACGCAATCACGCAATCACACAATCACAATCGCACAATCACACAATCACACAATCACACAGTCACACAATCACACAACCACACAATCAAACAATCACACAATCACACAAGCACACAATCACTCAATCACACAATCACACAATCACACAATCACACAATCTCACAATCACACTATCACACAATCACACAATCACACAATCACACAATCACACAATCACACAATCACACAATCACACAATCACTCAATCACAAAATCACACAATCACACGAGCACACAATCACACAATCACACAATCACACAATCACACAATCACACAATCACACAATCACACAATCACAATCACACAATCACACAATCACACAATCACACAATCACACAATCACACAATCACACAATCACACAATCACACAATCACACAATCACACAATCACACAATCACACAATCACACAATCACACAGTCACACAATCACTCAATCACACAATCACTCAATCACACAATAACACACTCACACAATCACACAGTCACAATCACACAGTCACACAATCACTCAATCACACAATAACACACTCACACAATCACACAGTCACAATCACACAGTCGCAACCACACAATCACGATCACACAATCATGATCACACAATTACGGTCACACAATGACGGTCACACAATCACAATCACACAATCACACAATCACAATCACAATCACATAATCACAATCACACAATCGCAATCACACAATCACACAATCACACAATCACACAATCACACAATTCACACAATCTCACAATCACACAATCACACAATCACACAATCACACAATCACAATCACACAATCACACAATCACACAGTCATACAATCACACCATCACAATCACGCAATCACGCAATCACACAATCACAATCGCACAATCACACAATCACACAATCACACAGTCACACAATCACACAACCACACAATCAAACAATCACACAATCACACAAGCACACAATCACTCAATCACACAATCACACAATCACACAATCACACAATCTCACAATCACACTATCACACAATCACACAATCACACAATCACACAATCACACAATCACACAATCACACAATCACACAATCACTCAATCACAAAATCACACAATCACACAAGCACACAATCACTCAATCACACAATCACACAATCACACAATCACACAATCACACAATCACACAATCACACAATCACAATCACACAATCACACAATCACACAATCACACAATCACACAATCACACAATCACACAATCACACAATCACACAATCACACAATCACACAATCACACAATCACACAATCACACAATCACACAGTCACACAATCACTCAATCACACAATCACTCAATCACACAATAACACACTCACACAATCACACAGTCACAATCACACAGTCACACAATCACTCAATCACACAATAACACACTCACACAATCACACAGTCACAATCACACAGTCGCAACCACACAATCACGATCACACAATCATGATCACACAATTACGGTCACACAATGACGGTCACACAATCACAATCACACAATCACACAATCACAATCACAATCACATAATCACAATCACACAATCGCAATCACACAATCACACAATCACACAATCACACAATCACACAATTCACAATCTCACAATCACACAATCACACAATCACACAATCACACAATCACAATCACACAATCACACAATCACACAGTCATACAATCACACCATCACAATCACGCAATCACGCAATCACACAATCACAATCGCACAATCACACAATCACACAATCACACAGTCACACAATCACACAACCACACAATCAAACAATCACACAATCACACAAGCACACAATCACTCAATCACACAATCACACAATCACACAATCACACAATCTCACAATCACACTATCACACAATCACACAATCACACAATCACACAATCACACAATCACACAATCACACAATCACACAATCACTCAATCACAAAATCACACAATCACACAAGCACACAATCACTCAATCACACAATCACACAATCACACAATCACACAATCACACAATCACACAATCACACAATCACACAATCACAATCACACAATCACACAATCACACAATCACACAATCACACAATCACACAATCACACAATCACACAATCACACAATCACACAATCACACAATCACACAATCACACAATCACACAGTCACACAATCACTCAATCACACAATCACTCAATCACACAATAACACACTCACACAATCACACAGTCACAATCACACAGTCACACAATCACTCAATCACACAATAACACACTCACACAATCACACAGTCACAATCACACAGTCGCAACCACACAATCACGATCACACAATCATGATCACACAATTACGGTCACACAATGACGGTCACACAATCACAATCACACAATCACACAATCACAATCACAATCACATAATCACAATCACACAATCGCAATCACACAATCACACAATCACACAATCACACAATCACACAATTCACACAATCTCACAATCACACAATCACACAATCACACAATCACACAATCACAATCACACAATCACACAATCACAAAATCACACAATCACACAATCTCACAATCACACAATCACACAATCACAATCACACAATCACACAATCACACAATCACACAATCACACAATCACACAATCACACAATCACACAATCACACAATCACACAATCACACAATCACACAATCACACAATCACACAATCACACAATCACACAGTCACACAATCACTCAATCACACAATAACACACTCACACAATCACACAGTCACAATCACACAGTCACACAATCACTCAATCACACAATAACACACTCACACAATCACACAGTCACAATCACACAGTCGCAACCACACAATCACGATCACACAATCATGATCACACAATTACGGTCACACAATGACGGTCACACAATCACAATCACACAATCACACAATCACACAATCACACAATCACACAATCACACAATCACACAATCACACAATCACACAATCACACAATCACACAATCACACAATCACACAATCACACAATCACACAAGCACACAATCACTCAATCACACAATCACACAATCACACAATCTCACAATCACACTATCACACAATCACACAATCACACAATCACACAATCACACAATCACACAATCACACAATCACACAATCACTCAATCGCAAAATCACACAATCACACAAGCACACAATCACTCAATCACACAATCACACAATCACACAATCACACAATCACACAATCACACAATCACACAATCACACAATCACAATCACACAATCACACAATCACACAATCACACAATCACACAATCACACAATCACACAATCACACAATCACACAATCACACAATCATCAATCACACAATCACGGTCACACAATCACACATTCACACAATCACACAATCACACAATCACTCAATCACAAAATCACACAATCACACAAGCACACAATCACACAATCACACAGTCACACAATCACACAATCACACAATCACACAATCACACAATCACACAATCACACAATCACAATCACACAATCACACAATCACACAATCACACAATCACACAATCACACAATCACACAATCACACAATCTCACAATCACACAATCACACAATCACAATCGCACAATCACAATTACACAATCACACAATCACAGAATCACAGAATCACAGAATCACACAATCACACAATCACACAATCACACCATCATCAATCACACAATCACGGTCACACAATCACACATTCACACAATCACACAATCACACAATTCACACAATCTCACAATCACACAATCACAATCGCACAATCACAATCACACAATCACCCAATCACACGATCACACAATCACGGTCACTCAATCACGGTCACTCAATCACGGTCACACAATCACGGTCACAAAATCGCGGTCACACAATCACGGTCACACAATCACACAATCACACAATCACAAAATCACAAAATCACACAATCACACAATCACACAGTCACACAATCACTCAATCACACAATAACACACTCACACAATCACACAGTCACAATCACACAGGCGCAACCACACAATCACGGTCACACAATAACGGTAACACAATCACACATTCACACAATCACACAATCACACAATCACACAATCACACAATCACACAATCACACAATCACACAATCACTCAATCACACAATCACACAATCTCACAATCACACATTCACACAGTCACACACTCACACAATCACACAGACACTATCATACAATCACAATCACACAATCACACAGACACTATCACACAATCACAATCACACAATCACAATCACACAATCACAATCACACAATCACAATCACACAATCACAATCACACAATCACAATCACACAATCACAATCACACAATCACAATCACACAATCACAATCACACAATCACAATCACACAATCACAATCACACAATCACAATCACACAATCACAATCACACAATCACAATCACACAATCACAATCACACAATCACAATCACACAATCACAATCACACAATCACAATCACACAATCACACAATCACACGATCACACAATCACGGTCACTCAATCACGGTCAATCAATCACGGTCACACAATCACGGTCACAAAATCGCGGTCACACAATCACGGTCACACAATCACACAATCACACAATCACAAAATCACACAATCACACGGTCACACAATCACACAATCACACAATAACACACTCACACAATCACACAGTCACAATCACACAGTCGCAACCACACAATCACGGTCACACAATAACGGTAACACAATCACATATTCACACAATCACACAATCACACAATCACACAATCACAAAATCACGATCACACAATCACGGTCATACAATCACGATCACACAATCACGATCACACAATCATGATCACACAATTACGGTCACACAATCACAGTCACACAATCACACAATCACAATCACGCAATCACACAATCACGATCACACAATCACGATCGCACAACTACACAATCACGCAATCACACAATCACACAATCACCCAATCACACAATCACACAATCACACAATCACACAATCACACAATCACACAATCACACAATCACTCAATCACAAAATCACACAATCACACAAGCACACAATCACTCAATCACACAATCACACAATCACACAATCACACAATCACACAATCACACAATCACAATTACACAATCACACAATCACACAATCACACAATCACACAATCACACAATCACACAATCACACAGTCACACAATCACACAATCACACAATCACACAATCACACAATCACTCAATCACACAATCACACAATCTCACAATCACACAATCACACAATCACACAGTCATACAATCACACCATCACAATCACACAATCACACAATCACACAATCTCACAATCACACAATCACACAATCACAATCACACAATCACACAATCACACAATCACACAATCACACAATCACACAATCACACAATCACACAATCACACAATCACACAATCACACAATCACACAATCACACAGTCACACAATTACTCAATCACACAATAACACACTCACACAATCACACAGTCACAATCCGACAGTCACACAATCACTCAATCACACAATAACACACTCACACAATCACACAGTCACAATCACACAGTCGCAACCACACAATCACGGTCACACAATCACACAGTCGCAACCACACAATCACGGTCACACAATCACGGTCTCACAATAACGGTAACACAATCACACATTCACACAATCACACAATCACACAATCACACAATCACGATCACACAATCACGGTCACACAATCACGATCACACAATCACGATCATACAATCATGATCGCACAATTACGGTCACACAATGACGGTCACACAATCACAGTCACACAATCACACAATCACAATCACAATCACATAATCACAATCACACAATCGCAATCACACAATCACACAATCACACGGTCACACAATCACACATTCACACAATCACAAAATCACACAATCACTCAATCACAAAATCACACAATCACACAAGCACACAATCACTCAATCACACAATCACACAATCACACAATCACACAATCACACAATCACACAATCACACAATCACACAATCACACAATCACACAATCACACAATCACACAATCACACAATCACACAATCACACAAGCACACAATCACTCAATCACACAATCACACAATCACACAATCTCACAATCACACTATCACACAATCACACAATCACACAATCACACAATCACACAATCACACAATCACACAATCACACAATCACTCAATCGCAAAATCACACAATCACACAAGCACACAATCACTCAATCACACAATCACACAATCACACAATCACACAATCACACAATCACACAATCACACAATCACACAATCACAATCACACAATCACACAATCACACAATCACACAATCACACAATCACACAATTCACACAATCTCACAATCACACAATCACACAATCACACAATCACACAATCACACAATCACACAATCACACAATCACACAATCACACAATCACACAAGCACACAATCACTCAATCACACAATCACACAATCACACAATCAAACAATCACACAATCACACTATCACACAATCACACAATCACACAATCACACAATCACACAATTCACACAATCTCACAATCACACAATCACACAATCACACAATCACACAATCACAATCACACAATCACACAATCACACAATCACTCAATCTCACAATCACACAATCACACAATCACACAATCACAATCGCACAATCACAATTACACAATCACACAATCACACAATCACACAATCACACAATCACACAATCACACAAGCACACAATCACTCAATCACACAATCACACAATCACACAATCACACAATCACACAATCACACTATCACACAATCACACAATCACACAATCACACAATCACACAATCACACAATCACTCAATCACAAAATCACACAATCACACAAGCACACAATCACTCAATCACACAATCACACAATCACACAATCACACAATCACACAATCACACAATCACAATCACACAATCACTCAATCACACAATCACACAATCACACAATCACACAATCACACAATCACACAATCACACAATCACACAATCACACAATCATCAATCACACAATCACGGTCACACAATCACACATTCACACAATCACACAATCACACAATCACTCAATCACAAAATCACACAATCACACAAGCACACAATCACACAATCACACAGTCACACAATCACACAATCACACAATCACACAATCACACAATCACACAATCACACAATCACAATCACACAATCACACAATCACACAATCACACAATCACACAATCACACAATTACACAATCACACAATCTCACAATCACACAATCACACAATCACAATCGCACAATCACAATTACACAATCACACAATCACAGAATCACAGAATCACACAATCACACAATCACACAATCACACCATCATCAATCACACAATCACGGTCACACAATCACACATTCACACAATCACACAATCACACAATTCACACAATCTCACAATCACACAATCACAATCGCACAATCACAATCACACAATCACCCAATCACACGATCACACAATCACGGTCACTCAATCACGGTCACTCAATCACGGTCACACAATCACGGTCACAAAATCGCGGTCACACAATCACGGTCACACAATCACACAATCACACAATCACAAAATCACAAAATCACACAATCACACAATCACACAGTCACACAATCACTCAATCACACAATAACACACTCACACAATCACACAGTCACAATCACACAGGCGCAACCACACAATCACGGTCACACAATAACGGTAACACAATCACACATTCACACAATCACACAATCACACAATCACACAATCACACAATCACACAATCACACAATCACACAATCACACAATCACACAATCACACAATCACTCAATCACACAATCACACAATCTCACAATCACACATTCACACAATCACACACTCACACAATCACACAGACACTATCATACAATCACAATCACACAATCACACAGACACTATCACACAATCACAATCACACAATCACAATCACACAATCACAATCACACAATCACAATCACACAATCACAATCACACAATCACAATCACACAATCACAATCACACAATCACAATCACACAATCACAATCACACAATCACAATCACACAATCACAATCACACAATCACAATCACACAATCACAATCACACAATCACAATCACACAATCACAATCACACAATCACAATCACACAATCACAATCACACAATCACAATCACACAATCACAATCACACAATCACAATCACACAATCACAATCACACAATCACAATCACACAATCACAATCACACAATCACAATCACACAATCACAATCACACAATCACAATCACACAATCACACAATCACACGATCACACAATCACGGTCACTCAATCACGGTCAATCAATCACGGTCACACAATCACGGTCACAAAATCGCGGTCACACAATCACGGTCACACAATCACACAATCACACAATCACAAAATCACACAATCACACGGTCACACAATCACACAATCACACAATAACACACTCACACAATCACACAGTCACAATCACACAGTCGCAACCACACAATCACGGTCACACAATAACGGTAACACAATCACACATTCACACAATCACACAATCACACAATCACACAATCACAAAATCACGATCACACAATCACGGTCACACAATCACGATCACCCAATCACGATCACACAATCATGATCACACAATTACGGTCACACAATCACAGTCACACAATCACACAATCACAATCACGCAATCACACAATCACGATCACACAATCACGATCGCACAACTACACAATCACGCAATCACACAATCACACAATCACCCAATCACACAATCACACAATCACACAATCACACAATCACACAATCACACAATCACACAATCACTCAATCACAAAATCACACAATCACACAAGCACACAATCACTCAATCACACAATCACACAATCACACAATCACACAATCACACAATCACACAATCACAATTACACAATCACACAATCACACAATCACACAATCACACAATCACACAATCACACAATCACACAGTCACACAATCACACAATCACACAATCACACAATCACACAATCACTCAATCACACAATCACACAATCTCACAATCACACAATCACACAATCACACAGTCATACAATCACACCATCACAATCACACAATCACACAATCACACAATCTCACAATCACACAATCACACAATCACAATCACACAATCACACAATCACACAATCACACAATCACACAATCACACAATCACACAATCACACAATCACACAATCACACAATCACACAATCACACAATCACACAGTCACACAATTACTCAATCACACAATAACACACTCACACAATCACACAGTCACAATCCGACAGTCACACAATCACTCAATCACACAATAACACACTCACACAATCACACAGTCACAATCACACAGTCGCAACCACACAATCACCGTCACACAATCACACAGTCGCAACCACACAATCACGGTCACACAATCACGGTCTCACAATAACGGTAACACAATCACACATTCACACAATCACACAATCACACAATCACACAATCACGATCACACAATCACGGTCACACAATCACGATCACACAATCACGATCATACAATCATGATCGCACAATTACGGTCACACAATGACGGTCACACAATCACAGTCACACAATCACACAATCACAATCACAATCACATAATCACAATCACACAATCGCAATCACACAATCACACAATCACACGGTCACACAATCACACATTCACACAATCACAAAATCACACAATCACTCAATCACAAAATCACACAATCACACAAGCACACAATCACTCAATCACACAATCACACAATCACACAATCACACAATCACACAATCACACAATCACACAATCACACAATCACACAATCACACAATCACACAATCACACAATCACACAATCACACAATCACACAAGCACACAATCACTCAATCACACAATCACACAATCACACAATCTCACAATCACACAATCACACAATCACACAATCACACAATCACACAGTCACACAATCACACAATCACACAATCACACAATCACACAATCACACAGTCACACAATCACACAATCACACAATCACACAATCACACAATCACACAATCACACAATCACTCAATCACACAATAACACACTCACACAATCACACAGTCACAATCACACAGTCACACAATCACTCAATCACACAATCACACAGTCACAATCACACAGTCACACAATCACTCAATCACACAATAACACACTCACACAATCACACAGTCACAATCACACAGTCGCAACCACACAATCACGGTCACACAATCACGGTCACACAATAACGGTAACACAATCACACATTCACACAATCGCACAACCACACAATCACGCAATCACACAATCACACAATCACACAATCACACAATCACACAATCACACAATCACACAATCACACAATCACTCAATCACAAAATCACACAATCACAAAATCACACAATCACTCAATCACACAATCACACAGTCACACAATCACACAATCACACAATCACACAATCACACAATCAGACAATCACACAATCACACAATCACACAATCACAAAATCACACAGTCACACAATCACTCAATCACACAATAACACACTCACACAATCACACAGTCACAATCACACAGTCACACAATCACACAATCACACAATCACACAATCACACAATCACACAATCACGCAATCACGCAATCACACAATCTCACAATCACACAATCACACAACCACACAGTCATACAATCACACCATCACAATCACGCAATCACACAATCACACAATCACACAATCACACAATCACACAATCACACAGTCACACAATCACACAATCACACAATCACACAATCACACTATCACACAATCACACAATCACACAATCACACAATCACACAATCACACAATCACTCAATCACAAAATCACACAATCACACAAGCACACAATCACTCAATCACACAATCACACAATCACACAATCACACAATCACACAATCACACAATCACAATCACACAATCACACAATCACACAATCACACAATCACACTATCACACAATCACACAATCACACAATCACACAATCACACAATCACACAATCACACAATCACGGTCACACAATCACGATCACACAATTACGGTCACACAATCACGGTCACACAATCACAGTCACACAATCACGCAATCACACAATCACACAATCACACAATCACAATCGCACAATCACACAATCACACAATCACACAGTCACACAATCACACAACCACACAATCACACAATCACACAATCACACAATCACACAATCACACAATCACTCAATCACAAAATCACACAATCACAAAATCACACAATCACTCAATCACACAATCACACAATCACACAATCACACAATCACACAATCACACAATCACACAATCACACAATCACACAATCACACAATCACACAATCACACAATCACACAATCACACAATCTCACAATCACACAATCACACAATCACACAATCACACAATCACAATCACACAATCACACAATCACACAATCACACAATCTCACAATCACACAATCACACAATCACACAATCACAATCGCACAATCACAATTACACAATCACACAATCACACAATCACACAATCACACAAGCACACAATCACTCAATCACACAATCACACAATCACACAATCACACAATCACACAATCACACTATCACACAATCACACAATCACACAATCACACAAACACACAATCACACAATCACTCAATCACAAAATCACACAATCACACAAGCACACAATCACTCAATCACACAATCACACAATCACACAATCACACAATCACACAATCACACAATCACAATCACACAATCACACAATCACACAATCACACAATCACACTATCACACAATCACACAATCACACAATCACACAATCACACAATCACACAATCACACAATCACACAATCACACAATCACACAATCACACAATCACACAATCACTCAATCACACAATAACACACTCACACAATCACACAGTCACAATCACACAGTCACACAATCACTCAATCACACAATAACACACTCACACAATCACACAGTCACAATCACACAGTCGCAACCACACAATCACAGTCACACAATCACACAATCACACAATCACAATCACAATCACATAATCACAATCACACAATCGCAATCACACAATCACACAATCACACGGTCACACAATCACACATTCACACAATCACACAATCACACAATCACTCAATCACAAAATCACACAATCACACAATCACACAATCACACAATCACACAATCACACAATCACACAATCACACAATCACACAATCACACAATCACACAATCACACAATCACACAATCACACAATCACACAGTCACACAATCACACAATCACACAATCACACAATCACACAATCACACAATCACACAATCACACAATCACACAATCACACAATCACACAATCACAAAATCACGATCACACAATCACGGTCACACAATCACGATCACACAATCACGATCACACAATCATGATCACACAATTACGGTCACACAATCACGGTCACACAATCACAGTCACACAATCACGCAATCACACAATCACGATCACACAATCACGATCGCACAACCACACAATCACGCAATCACACAATCACACAATCACACAATCACACAATCACACAATCACACAATCACACAATCACTCAATCACAAAATCACAAAATCACAAAATCACACAATCACTCAATCACACAATCACACAATCACACAATCACACAATCACACAATCACACAATCACACAATCACACAATCAAACAATCACACAATCACACAATCACAAAATCACACAGTCACACAATCACTCAATCACACAATAACACACTCACACAATCACACAGTCACAATCACACAGTCACACAATCACACAATCACACAATCACACAATCACACAATCACACAATCAAACAATCACGCAATCACGCAATCACACAATCTCACAATCACACAATCACACAATCTCACAGTCATACAATCACACCATCACAATCACGCAATCACACAATCACACAATCACACAATCACACAATCACACAATCACACAGTCACACAATCACACAATCACACAATCACACAATCACACAATCACACAATCACACAATCACTCAATCACACAATAACACACTCACACAATCACACAGTCACAATCACACAGTCACACAATCACTCAATCACACAATCACACAGTCACAATCACACAGTCACACAATCACTCAATCACACAATAACACGCTCACACAATCACACAGTCACAATCACACAGTCGCAACCACACAATCACGGTCACACAATCACGGTCACACAATAACGGTAACACAATCACACATTCACACAATCGCACAACCACACAATCACGCAATCACACAATCACACAATCACACAATCACACAATCACACAATCACACAATCACACAATCACACAATCACTCAATCACAAAATCACACAATCACAAAATCACACAATCACTCAATCACACAATCACACAATCACACAATCACACAATCACACAATCACACAATCACACAATCACACAATCACACAATCACACAATCACACAATCACACAATCACAAAATCACACAAGCACACAATCACTCAATCACACAATCACACAATCACACAATCACACAATCACACAATCACACAATCACACAATCACACAATCACACAATCACACAATCACACAATCACGCAATCACGCAATCACACAATCTCACAATCACACAATCACACAATCACACAGTCATACAATCACACCATCACAATCACGCAATCAAACAATCACACAATCACACAATCACACAATCACACAGTCACACAATCACACAATCACACAATCACACAATCACACAATCACACAATCACACAATCACACAATCACACAATCACACAATCACACAATCACACAATCACACAATCACAAAATCACGATCACACAATCACGGTCACACAATCACGATCACACAATCACGATCACACAATCATGATCACACAATTACGGTCACACAATCACGGTCACACAATCACAGTCACACAATCACGCAATCACACAATCACGATCACACAATCACGATCGCACAACCACACAATCACGCAATCACACAATCACACAATCACACAATCACACAATCACACAATCACACAATCACACAATCACACAATCACACAATCACACAATCACACAATCACACAATCACACAATCACACAATCACACAATCACACAAACACACAGTCACACAATCACACAATCACACAATCACACAATCACACAATCACACAATCACAATCGCACAATCACACAATCACACAATCACACAGTCACACAATCACACAACCACACAATCACACAATCACACAATCACACAATCACACAATCACACAATCACACAATCACTCAATCACAAAATCACACAATCACAAAATCACACAATCACTCAATCACACAATCACACAATCACACAATCACACAATCACACAATCACACAATCACACAATCACACAATCACACAATCACAATCACTCAATCGCACAATCACACAATCACACAATCACACAATCACACAATCACACAATCACACAATCACACAATCACACAATCACACAATCACACAATCACACAGTCACATAATCACTTAATCACACAATAACACACTCACACAATCACACAGTCACAATCACACAGTCACAATCACACAGTCACACAATCACTCAATCACACAATAACACACTCACACAATCACACAGTCACAATCACACAGTCGCAACCACACAATCACGGTCACACAATCACGGTCACACAATAACGGTAACACAATCACACATTCACACAATCACACAATCACACAATCACACAATCACGATCACACAATCACGGTCACACAATTACGATCACACAATCACGATCACACAATCATGATCACACAATTACGGTCACACAATGACGGTCACACAATCACAGTCACACAATCACACAATCACAATCACAATCACACAATTACACAATCACACAATCACACAATCACACAATCACACAATTCACACAATCTCACAATCACACAATCACACAATCACACAATCACACAATCACACAATCACAATCACACAATCACACAATCACACAATCACACAATCTCACAATCACACAATCACACAATCACACAATCACAATCGCACAATCACAATTACACAATCACACAATCTCACAATCACACAATCACACAATCACACAATCACAATCGCACAATCACAATTACACAATCACACAATCACACAATCACACAATCACACAAACACACAATTCACACAATCTCACAATCACACAGTCACACAATCACACAATCACACAATCACAATCACACGATCACACAATCACACAATCACACAATCACACAATCACACAATCTCACAATCACACAATCACACAATCACAATCGCACAATCACAATTATACAATCACACAATCACACAATCACAGAATCACACAATCACACAATCACACAATCACACAATCACACAATCACACCATCATCAATCACACAATCACGGTCACACAATCACACATTCACACAATCACACAATCACACAATTCACACAATCTCACAATCACACAATCACAATCGCACAATCACAATTACACAATCACAATCACACAATCACACAATCACACAATCACACAATCTCACAATCACACAATCACACAATCACACAATCACATAGTCACACAATCACACAATCACACAATCACACAATCACACAATCACACAATCACACAATCACACAATCACACAGTCACATAATCACTCAATCACACAATAACACACTCACACAATCACACAGTCACAATCACACAGTCACACAATCACTCAATCACACAATAACACACTCACACAATCACACAGTCACAATCACACAGTCGCAACCACACAATCACGGTCACACAATCACGGTCACACAATAACGGTAACACAATCACACATTCACACAATCACACAATCACACAATCACACAATCACACAATCACACAATCACACAATCACACAATCACACAATCACACAATCACACAATCATCAATCACACATTCACGGTCACACAATCACACATTCACACAATCACACAATCACACAATCACTCAATCACAAAATCACACAATCACACAAGCACACAACCACTCAATCACACAATCACACAGTCACACAATCACACAATCACACAATCACACAATCACACAATCACACAATCACACAATCACACAATCACACAATCACACAATCACTCAATCACACAATCACACAATCTCACAATCACACAATCACACAATCACACAGTCATACAATCACACCATCACAATCACGCAATCACACAATCACACAATCACACAATCACACAATCACACAATCACATAGTCACACAATCACACAATCACACAATCACACAATCACACAATCACACAATCACACAATCACACAATCACACAATCACACAATCACACAATCACACAATCACACAATCAAACAATCACTCAATCACACAACCACACAATCTCACAATCACACAATCACACAATCACACACTCACACAATCACACAGACACTATCACACAATCACAATCACACAATCACACAGACACTATCACACAATCACAATCACACAATCACAATCACACAATCACAATCACACAATCACAATCACACAATCACACAATCACACAATCACACGATCACACAATCACGGTCACTCAATCACGGTCAATCAATCACGGTCACACAATCACGGTCACAAAATCGCGGTCACACAATCACGGTCACACAATGACACAATCACACAATCACAAAATCACACAGTCGCACAGTCACACAATCACAGAATCACACAATAACACACTCACACAATCACACAGTCACAATCACACAGTCGCAACCACACAATCACGGTCACACAATAACGGTAACACAATCACACAATCACACAATCACACAATCACACAATCACACAATCACACAATCACACAATCACACAATCACACAATCACACAATCACACAATCACACAATCACACAATCACACAATCACACAATCACTCAATCACACAATCACACAATCTCACAATCACACAATCACACAATCACACACTCACACAATCACACAGACACTATCACACAATCACAGTCACACAATCACACAGACACTATCACACAATCACAATCACACAATCACAATAACACAATCACAATCACACAATCACACAATCACAATCACGCAATCACAATCACACAATCACAATCGCACAATCACAATCACACTATCACAATCACACAATCACAATCACACAATCACACAATCACACGATCACACAATCACGGTCACTCAATCACGGTCAATCAATCACGGTCACACAATCACGGTCACAAAATCGCGGTCACACAATCACGGTCACACAATCACACAATCACACAATCACACAATCACACAGTCACACAATCACACAATCACACAATCACACAATCACACAATCACACAATCACACAATCACACAATCACACAATCACACAATCACACAATCACAAAATCACGATCACACAATCACGGTCACACAATCACGATCACACAATCACGATCACACAATCATGATCACACAATTACGGTCACACAATCACGGTCACACAATCACAGTCACACAATCACGCAATCACACAATCACGATCACACAATCACGATCGCACAACCACACAATCACGCAATCACACAATCACACAATCACACAATCACACAATCACACAATCACACAATCACACAATCACTCAATCACAAAATCACACAATCACAAAATCACACAATCACTCAATCACACAATCACACAATCACACAATCACACAATCACACAATCACACAATCACACAATCACACAATCAAACAATCACACAATCACACAATCACAAAATCACACAGTCACACAATCACTCAATCACACAATAACACACTCACACAATCACACAGTCACAATCACACAGTCACACAATCACACAATCACACAATCACACAATCACACAATCACACAATCAAACAATCACGCAATCACGCAATCACACAATCTCACAATCACACAATCACACAATCTCACAGTCATACAATCACACCATCACAATCACGCAATCACACAATCACACAATCACACAATCACACAATCACACAATCACACAGTCACACAATCACACAATCACACAATCACACAATCACACAATCACACAATCACACAATCACTCAATCACACAATAACACACTCACACAATCACACAGTCACAATCACACAGTCACACAATCACTCAATCACACAATCACACAGTCACAATCACACAGTCACACAATCACTCAATCACACAATAACACGCTCACACAATCACACAGTCACAATCACACAGTCGCAACCACACAATTACGGTCACACAATCACGGTCACACAATAACGGTAACACAATCACACATTCACACAATCGCACAACCACACAATCACGCAATCACACAATCACACAATCACACAATCACACAATCACACAATCACACAATCACACAATCACACAATCACTCAATCACAAAATCACACAATCACAAAATCACACACTCACTCAATCACACAATCACACAATCACACAATCACACAATCACACAATCACACAATCACACAATCACACAATCACACAATCACACAATCACACAATCACACAATCACAAAATCACACAAGCACACAATCACTCAATCACACAATCACACAATCACACAATCACACAATCACACAATCACACAATCACACAATCACACAATCACACAATCACACAATCACACAATCACGCAATCACGCAATCACACAATCTCACAATCACACAATCACACAATCACACAGTCATACAATCACACCATCACAATCACGCAATCAAACAATCACACAATCACACAATCACACAATCACACAGTCACACAATCACACAATCACACAATCACACAATCACACAATCACACAATCACACAATCACACAATCACACAATCACACAATCACACAATCACACAATCACACAATCACAAAATCACGATCACACAATCACGGTCACACAATCACGATCACACAATCACGATCACACAATCATGATCACACAATTACGGTCACACAATCACGGTCACACAATCACAGTCACACAATCACGCAATCACACAATCACGATCACACAATCACGATCGCACAACCACACAATCACGCAATCACACAATCACACAATCACACAATCACACAATCACACAATCACACAATCACACAATCACACAATCACACAATCACACAATCACACAATCACACAATCACACAATCACACAATCACACAATCACACAAACACACAGTCACACAATCACACAATCACACAATCACACAATCACACAATCACACAATCACAATCGCACAATCACACAATCACACAATCACACAGTCACACAATCACACAACCACACAATCACACAATCACACAATCACACAATCACACAATCACACAATCACACAATCACTCAATCACAAAATCACACAATCACAAAATCACACAATCACTCAATCACACAATCACACAATCACACAATCACACAATCACACAATCACACAATCACACAATCACACAATCACACAATCACACAATCACAATCACTCAATCGCACAATCACACAATCACACAATCACACAATCACACAATCACACAATCACACAATCACACAATCACACAATCACACAATCACACAATCACACAGTCACATAATCACTTAATCACACAATAACACACTCACACAATCACACAGTCACAATCACACAGTCACAATCACACAGTCACACAATCACTCAATCACACAATAACACACTCACACAATCACACAGTCACAATCACACAGTCGCAACCACACAATCACGGTCACACAATCACGGTCACACAATAACGGTAACACAATCACACATTCACACAATCACACAATCACACAATCACACAATCACGATCACACAATCACGGTCACACAATTACGATCACACAATCACGATCACACAATCATGATCACACAATTACGGTCACACAATGACGGTCACACAATCACAGTCACACAATCACACAATCACAATCACAATCACACAATTACACAATCACACAATCACACAATCACACAATCACACAATTCACACAATCTCACAATCACACAATCACACAATCACACAATCACACAATCACACAATCACAATCACACAATCACACAATCACACAATCACACAATCTCACAATCACACAATCACACAATCACACAATCACAATCGCACAATCACAATTACACAATCACACAATCTCACAATCACACAATCACACAATCACACAATCACAATCGCACAATCACAATTACACAATCACACAATCACACAATCACACAATCACACAAACACACAATTCACACAATCTCACAATCACACAGTCACACAATCACACAATCACACAATCACAATCACACGATCACACAATCACACAATCACACAATCACACAATCACACAATCTCACAATCACACAATCACACAATCACAATCGCACAATCACAATTATACAATCACACAATCACACAATCACAGAATCACACAATCACACAATCACACAATCACACAATCACACAATCACACCATCATCAATCACACAATCACGGTCACACAATCACACATTCACACAATCACACAATCACACAATTCACACAATCTCACAATCACACAATCACAATCGCACAATCACAATTACACAATCACAATCACACAATCACACAATCACACAATCACACAATCTCACAATCACACAATCACACAATCACACAATCACATAGTCACACAATCACACAATCACACAATCACACAATCACACAATCACACAATCACACAATCACACAATCACACAGTCACATAATCACTCAATCACACAATAACACACTCACACAATCACACAGTCACAATCACACAGTCACACAATCACTCAATCACACAATAACACACTCACACAATCACACAGTCACAATCACACAGTCGCAACCACACAATCACGGTCACACAATCACGGTCACACAATAACGGTAACACAATCACACATTCACACAATCACACAATCACACAATCACACAATCACACAATCACACAATCACACAATCACACAATCACACAATCACACAATCACACAATCATCAATCACACATTCACGGTCACACAATCACACATTCACACAATCACACAATCACACAATCACTCAATCACAAAATCACACAATCACACAAGCACACAACCACTCAATCACACAATCACACAGTCACACAATCACACAATCACACAATCACACAATCACACAATCACACAATCACACAATCACACAATCACACAATCACACAATCACTCAATCACACAATCACACAATCTCACAATCACACAATCACACAATCACACAGTCATACAATCACACCATCACAATCACGCAATCACACAATCACACAATCACACAATCACACAATCACACAATCACATAGTCACACAATCACACAATCACACAATCACACAATCACACAATCACACAATCACACAATCACACAATCACACAATCACACAATCACACAATCACACAATCACACAATCAAACAATCACTCAATCACACAACCACACAATCTCACAATCACACAATCACACAATCACACACTCACACAATCACACAGACACTATCACACAATCACAATCACACAATCACACAGACACTATCACACAATCACAATCACACAATCACAATCACACAATCACAATCACACAATCACAATCACACAATCACACAATCACACAATCACACGATCACACAATCACGGTCACTCAATCACGGTCAATCAATCACGGTCACACAATCACGGTCACAAAATCGCGGTCACACAATCACGGTCACACAATGACACAATCACACAATCACAAAATCACACAGTCGCACAGTCACACAATCACAGAATCACACAATAACACACTCACACAATCACACAGTCACAATCACACAGTCGCAACCACACAATCACGGTCACACAATAACGGTAACACAATCACACAATCACACAATCACACAATCACACAATCACACAATCACACAATCACACAATCACACAATCACACAATCACACAATCACACAATCACACAATCACACAATCACTCAATCACACAATCACACAATCTCACAATCACACAATCACACAATCACACACTCACACAATCACACAGACACTATCACACAATCACAGTCACACAATCACACAGACACTATCACACAATCACAATCACACAATCACAATAACACAATCACAATCACACAATCACACAATCACAATCACGCAATCACAATCACACAATCACAATCGCACAATCACAATCACACTATCACAATCACACAATCACAATCACACAATCACACAATCACACGATCACACAATCACGGTCACTCAATCACGGTCAATCAATCACGGTCACACAATCACGGTCACAAAATCGCGGTCACACAATCACGGTCACACAATCACACAATCACACAATCACACAATCACACAATCACACAATCACACAATCACACAATCACACAATCACACAATCACACAATCACACAATCACACAATAACACAATTACACAATCACATAATCTCACAATCACACAATCACACAATCACACAATCACAATCGCACAATCACAATTACACAATCACACAATCACACAATCACACAATCACACAATCACACAATCACACAATCACACAATCACACAATCACACAATCACACAATTCACTCAATCTCACAATCACACAATCACACAATCACACAATCACACAATCACAATCACACAATCACACAATCACATAATCACACAATCACACAATCACACAATCTCACAATCACACAATCACACAATCACACAATCACAATCGCACAATCACAATTACACAATCACACAATCACACAATCACAGAATCACACAATCACACAATCACACAATCACACAATCACACAATCACACCATCATCAATCACACAATCACGGTCACACAATCACACATTCACACAATCACACAATCACACAATTCACACAATCTCACAATTACACAATCACAATCGCACAATCACAATTACACAATCACAATCACACAATCACACAATCACACAATCACACCATCTCACAATCACACAATCACACAATCACACAATCACAATCGCACAATCACAATTACACAATCACACAATCACACAATCACACAATCACACAATCACACAATCACACAATCACACAATCACACAATCACACAATCACACAATCACACAATCACACAATCACACAATCACACAATCACACAATCACACAATCACACAATCATCAATCACACAATCACGGTCACACAATCACACATTCACACAATCACACAATCACACAGTCACACAATCACACAATCACACAATCACACAATCACAATCGCACAATCACACAATCACACAATCACACAGTCACACAATCACACAACCACACAATCACACAATCACACAATCACACAATCACACACTCACACAATCACACAGACACTATCACACAATCACAATCACACAATCACACAATCACACGATCACACAATCACGGTCACTCAATCACGGTCACTCAATCACGGTCACACAATCACGGTCACAAAATCGCGGTCACACAATCACGGTCACACAATCACACAATCACACAATCACACAATCACACAATCACACAATCACACAATCACACAATCACACAATCACACAATCACACAATAACACAATTGCACAATCACATAATCTCACAATCACACAATCACACAATCACACAATCACAATCGCACAATCACAATTACACAATCACACAATCACACAATCACACAATCACACAATCACACAATCACACAATCACACAATCACACAATCACACAATCACACAATCACACAATCACACAATTCACACAATCTCACAATCACACAATCACACAATCACACAATCACACAATCACAATCACACAATCACACAATCACATAATCACACAATCACACAATCACACAATCTCACAATCACACAATCACACAATCACAATCGCACAATCACAATTACACAATCACACAATCACACAATCACAGAATCACACAATCACACAATCACACAATCACACAATCACACAATCACACCATCATCAATCACACAATCACGGTCACACAATCACACATTCACACAATCACACAATCACACAATTCACACAATCTCACAATTACACAATCACAATCGCACAATCACAATTACACAATCACAATCACACAATCACACAATCACACAATCACACCATCTCACAATCACACAATCACACAATCACACAATCACAATCGCACAATCACAATTACACAATCACACAATCACACAATCACACAATCACACAATCACACAATCACACAATCACACAATCACACAATCACACAATCATCAATCACACAATCACGGTCACACAATCACACATTCATACAATCACACAATCACACAATCACACAATCACACAATCACACAATCACAATCGCACAATCACACAATCACACAATCACACAGTCACACAATCACACAACCACACAATCACACAATCACACAATCACACAATCACACACTCACACAATCACACAGACACTATCACACAATCACAATCACACAATCACACAATCACACGATCACACAATCACGGTCACTCAATCACGGTCACTCAATCACGGTCACACAATCACGTTCACAAAATCGCGGTCACACAATCACGGTCACACAATCACACAATCACACAATCACAAAATCACACAATCACACAATCACACAGTCACACAATCACTCAATCACACAATAACACACTCACACAATCACACAGTCACAATCACACAGTCGCAACCACACAATCACGGTCACACAATAACGGTAACACAATCACACATTCACACAATCACACAATCACACAATCACAAAATCACGATCACACAATCACGGTCACACAATCACGATCACACAATCACGATCACACAATCATGATCACACAATTACGGTCACACAATCACGGTCACACAATCACAGTCACACAATCACACAATCACAATCACGCAATCACACAATCACGATCACACAATCACGATCGCACAACCACACAATCACGCAATCACACAATCACACAATCACACAATCACACAATCACGCAATCACACAATGACACCATCACACAATCACACAATCACACAATCACACAATCACACAATCACACGATCACACAATCACGGTCACTCAATCACGGTCAATCAATCACGGTCACACAATCACGGTCACAAAATCGCGGTCACACAATCACGGTCACACAATCACACAATCACACAATCACACAATCACACAATCACACAATCACACAATCACACAATCACACAATCACACAATCACACAATCACACAATCACACAATAACACAATTACACAATCACATAATCTCACAATCACACAATCACACAATCACACAATCACAATCGCACAATCACAATTACACAATCACACAATCACACAATCACACAATCACACAATCACACAATCACACAATCACACAATCACACAATCACACAATCACACAATTCACTCAATCTCACAATCACACAATCACACAATCACACAATCACACAATCACAATCACACAATCACACAATCACATAATCACACAATCACACAATCACACAATCTCACAATCACACAATCACACAATCACACAATCACAATCGCACAATCACAATTACACAATCACACAATCACACAATCACAGAATCACACAATCACACAATCACACAATCACACAATCACACAATCACACCATCATCAATCACACAATCACGGTCACACAATCACACATTCACACAATCACACAATCACACAATTCACACAATCTCACAATTACACAATCACAATCGCACAATCACAATTACACAATCACAATCACACAATCACACAATCACACAATCACACCATCTCACAATCACACAATCACACAATCACAATCGCACAATCACAATTACACAATCACACAATCACACAATCACAGAATCACACAATCGCACAATCACACAATCACACAATCACAATCGCACAATCACAATTACACAATCACACAATCACACAATCACACAATCACACAATCACACAATCACACAATCACACAATCACACAATCACACAATCACACAATCACACAATCACACAATCACACAATCACACAATCACACAATCACACAATCATCAATCACACAATCACGGTCACACAATCACACATTCACACAATCACACAATCACACAGTCACACAATCACACAATCACACAATCACACAATCACAATCGCACAATCACACAATCACACAATCACACAGTCACACAATCACACAACCACACAATCACACAATCACACAATCACACAATCACACACTCACACAATCACACAGACACTATCACACAATCACAATCACACAATCACACAATCACACGATCACACAATCACGGTCACTCAATCACGGTCACTCAATCACGGTCACACAATCACGGTCACAAAATCGCGGTCACACAATCACGGTCACACAATCACACAATCACACAATCACACAATCACACAATCACACAATCACACAATCACACAATCACACAATCACACAATCACACAATAACACAATTGCACAATCACATAATCTCACAATCACACAATCACACAATCACACAATCACAATCGCACAATCACAATTACACAATCACACAATCACACAATCACACAATCACACAATCACACAATCACACAATCACACAATCACACAATCACACAATCACACAATCACACAATCACACAATTCACACAATCTCACAATCACACAATCACACAATCACACAATCACACAATCACAATCACACAATCACACAATCACATAATCACACAATCACACAATCACACAATCTCACAATCACACAATCACACAATCACAATCGCACAATCACAATTACACAATCACACAATCACACAATCACAGAATCACACAATCACACAATCACACAATCACACAATCACACAATCACACCATCATCAATCACACAATCACGGTCACACAATCACACATTCACACAATCACACAATCACACAATTCACACAATCTCACAATTACACAATCACAATCGCACAATCACAATTACACAATCACAATCACACAATCACACAATCACACAATCACACCATCTCACAATCACACAATCACACAATCACACAATCACAATCGCACAATCACAATTACACAATCACACAATCACACAATCACACAATCACACAATCACACAATCACACAATCACACAATCACACAATCACACAATCATCAATCACACAATCACGGTCACACAATCACACATTCATACAATCACACAATCACACAATCACACAATCACACAATCACACAATCACAATCGCACAATCACACAATCACACAATCACACAGTCACACAATCACACAACCACACAATCACACAATCACACAATCACACAATCACACACTCACACAATCACACAGACACTATCACACAATCACAATCACACAATCACACAATCACACGATCACACAATCACGGTCACTCAATCACGGTCACTCAATCACGGTCACACAATCACGTTCACAAAATCGCGGTCACACAATCACGGTCACACAATCACACAATCACACAATCACAAAATCACACAATCACACAATCACACAGTCACACAATCACTCAATCACACAATAACACACTCACACAATCACACAGTCACAATCACACAGTCGCAACCACACAATCACGGTCACACAATAACGGTAACACAATCACACATTCACACAATCACACAATCACACAATCACAAAATCACGATCACACAATCACGGTCACACAATCACGATCACACAATCACGATCACACAATCATGATCACACAATTACGGTCACACAATCACGGTCACACAATCACAGTCACACAATCACACAATCACAATCACGCAATCACACAATCACGATCACACAATCACGATCGCACAACCACACAATCACGCAATCACACAATCACACAATCACACAATCACACAATCACGCAATCACACAATGACACCATCACACAATCACACAATCACACAATCACACAATCACACAATCACACAATCACACAATCACACAGTCACATAATCACACAATCACACAATCACACAATCACACAATCACAATCGCACAATCACACAATCACACAATCACACAGTCACACAATCACACAACCACACAATCACACAATCACACAATCACACAATCACACAATCACACAATCACACAATCACACGATCACACAATCACGGTCACTCAATCACGGTCAATCAATCACGGTCACACAATCACGGTCACAAAATCGCGGTCACACAATCACGGTCACACAATCACACAATCACACAATCACACAATCACACAATCACACAATCACACAATCACACAATCACACAATCACACAATCACACAATCACACAATCACACAATCACACAATCACACAATCACACAATCACACAATAACACAATTACACAATCACATAATCTCACAATCACACAATCACACAATCACACAATCACAATCGCACAATCACAATTACACAATCACACAATCACACAATCACACAATCACACAATCACACAATCACACAATCACACAATCACACAATCACACAATCACACAATCACACAATCACACAATCACACAATCACACAATTCACACAATCTCACAATCACACAATCACACAATCACACAATCACACAATCACAATCACACAATCACACAATCACATAATCACACAATCACACAATCACACAATCTCACAATCACACAATCACACAATCACAATCGCACAATCACAATTACACAATCACACAATCACACAATCACAGAATCACACAATCACACAATCACACAATCACACAATCACACAATCACACAATCACACCATCATCAATCACACAATCACGGTCACACAATCACACATTCACACAATCACACAATCACACAATTCACACAATCTCACAATTACACAATCACAATCGCACAATCACAATTACACAATCACAATCACACAATCACACAATCACACAATCACACCATCTCACAATCACACAATCACACAATCACACAATCACAATCGCACAATCACAATTACACAATCACACAATCACACAATCACACAATCACACAATCACACAATCACACAATCACACAATCACACAATCACACAATCACACAATCACACAATCACACAATCACACAATCACACAATCACACAATCACACAATCATCAATCACACAATCACGGTCACACAATCACACATTCACACAATCACACAATCACACAATCACACAATCACACAATCACACAATCACACAATCACAATCGCACAATCACACAATCACACAATCACACAGTCACACAATCACACAACCACACAATCACACAATCACACAATCACACAATCACACACTCACACAATCACACAGACACTATCACACAATCACAATCACACAATCACAATCACACAATCACAATCACACAATCACACAATCACACGATCACACAATCACGGTCACTCAATCACGGTCACTCAATCACGGTCACACAATCACGGTCACAAAATCGCGGTCACACAATCACGGTCACACAATCACACAATCACACAATCACACAATCACACAATCACACAATCACACAATCACACAATCACACAATCACACAATAACACAATTACACAATCACATAATCTCACAATCACACAATCACACAATCACACAATCACAATCGCACAATCACAATTACACAATCACACAATCACACAATCACACAATCACACAATCACACAATCACACAATCACACAATCACACAATCACACAATCACACAATCACACAATTCACACAATCTCACAATCACACAATCACACAATCACACAATCACACAATCACAATCACACAATCACACAATCACATAATCACACAATCACACAATCACACAATCTCACAATCACACAATCACACAATCACAATCGCACAATCACAATTACACAATCACACAATCACAGAATCACACAATCACACAATCACACAATCACACAATCACACAATCACACCATCATCAATCACACAATCACACAATCACACAATCACACAATCACACAATCACACAATCACACAATCACACAATCACACAATCACACAATCACACAATCACACAATCACACAATCATCAATCACACAATCACGGTCACACAATCACACATTCACACAATCACACAATCACTCAATCACAAAATCACACAATCACACAAGCACACAATCACACAATCACACAATCACACAATCACACAATCACACAATCACACAATCACACAATCACACAATCACACAATCACACAATCACACAATCACTCAATCACACAATCACACAATCTCACAATCACACAATCACACAATCACACAATCACACAATCACACAATCACACAATCACACAATAACACAATTACACAATCACATAATCTCACAATCACACAATCACACAATCACACAATCACACAATCACAATCGCACAATCACAATTACACAATCACACAATCACACAATCACACAATCACACAATCACACAATCACACAATCACACAATCACACAATCACACAATCACACAATCACACAATCACACAATTCACTCAATCTCACAATCACACAATCACACAATCACACAATCACACAATCACAATCACACAATCACACAATCACATAATCACACAATCACACAATCACACAATCTCACAATCACACAATCACACAATCACAATCGCACAATCACAATTACACAATCACACAATCACACAATCACAGAATCACACAATCACACAATCACACAATCACACAATCACACAATCACACCATCATCAATCACACAATCACGGTCACACAATCACACATTCACACAATCACACAATCACACAATTCTCACAATCTCACAATTACACAATCACACAATCACACAATTCTGACAATCTCACAATTACACAATCACAATCGCACAATCACAATTACACAATCACAATCACACAATCACACAATCACACAATCACACCATCTCACAATCACACAATCACACAATCACACAATCACAATCGCACAATCACAATTACACAATCACACAATCACACAATCACACAATCACACAATCACACAATCACACAATCACACAATCACACAATCACACAATCACACAATCATCAATCACACAATCACGGTCACACAATCACACATTCACACAATCACACAATCACACAATCACACAATCACACAATCACAAAATCACAATCGCACAATCACACAATCACACAATCACACAGTCACACAATCACACAACCACACAATCACACAATCACACAATCACACAATCACACGATCACACAATCACGGTCACTCAATCACGGTCACTCAATCACGGTCACACAATCACGGTCACAAAATCGAGGTCACAAAATCACGGTCACACAATCACACAATCACACAATCACACAATCACACAATCACACAATCACACAATCACACAATCACACAATCACACAATCACACAATCACACAATCACACAATCACACAATCACACAATCACACAATAACACAATTACACAATCACATAATCTCACAATCACACAATCACACAATCACACACTCACACAATCACACAGACACTATCACACAATCACAATCACACAATCACACAATCACACGATCACACAATCACGGTCACTCAATCACGGTCACTCAATCACGGTCACACAATCACGGTCACAAAATCGCGGTCACACAATCACGGTCACACAATCACACAATCACACAATCACAAAATCACACAATCACACAATCACACAGTCACACAATCACTCAATCACACAATAACACACTCACACAATCACACAGTCACAATCACACAGTCGCAACCACACAATCACGGTCACACAATAACGGTAACACAATCACACATTCACACAATCACACAATCACACAATCACAAAATCACGATCACACAATCACGGTCACACAATCACGATCACACAATCACGATCACACAATCATGATCACACAATTACGGTCACACAATCACGGTCACACAATCACAGTCACACAATCACACAATCACAATCACGCAATCACACAATCACGATCACACAATCACGATCGCACAACCACACAATCACGCAATCACACAATCACACAATCACACAATCACACAATCACGCAATCACACAATGACACCATCACACAATCACACAATCACACAATCACACAATCACACAATCACACAATCACACAATCACACAGTCACACAATCACACAATCACACAATCACACAATCACACAATCACAATCGCACAATCACACAATCACACAATCACACAGTCACACAATCACACAACCACACAATCACACAATCACACAATCACACAATCACACAATCACACAATCACTCAATCACAAAATCACACAATCACAAAATCACACAATCACTCAATCACACAATCACACAATCACACAATCACACAATCACACAATCACACAATCACAATCACACAATCACACAATCACACAATCACACAATCACACAATCACACAATCACACAATCACACAATCACACAATCACACAATCACACAATCACACAATCACACAATCACACAATCACACAATCATCAATCACACAATCACGGTCACACAATCACACATTCACACAATCACACAATCACTCAATCACAAAATCACACAATCACACAAGCACACAATCACACAATCACACAATCACACAATCACTCAATCACACAATCACACAATCACACAATCACACAATCACACAATCACACAATCACACACTCACACAATCACACAGACACTATCACACAATCACAATCACACAATCACACAGACACTATCACACAATCACAATCACACAATCACAATCACACAATCACAATCACACAAACACACAATCACACGATCACACAATCACGGTCACTCAATCACGGTCAATCAATCACGGTCACACAATCACGGTCACAAAATCGCGGTCACACAATCACGGTCACACAATCACACAATCACACAATCACAAAATCACACAATCACACGGTCACACAATCACACAATCACACAATAACACACTCACACAATCACACAGTCACAATCACACTGTCGCAACCACACAATCACGGTCACACCATAACGGTAACACAATCACACATTCACACAATCACACAATCACACAATCACACAATCACACAATCACAAAGTCACGATCACACAATCACGGTCACACAATCACGATCACACAATCACGATCACACAATCATGATCACACAATTACGGTCACACAATCACGGTCACACAATCACAGTCACACAATCACACAATCACAATCACGCAATCACACAATCACGATCACACAATCACGATCGCACAACTACACAATCACGCAATCACACAATCACACAATCACCCAATCACACAATCACACAATCACACAATCACACAATCACACAATCACACAATCACACAATCACACAATCACACAATCACACAATCACACAATCACACAATCACACAATCACACAATCACACAATCACACAATCACACAATCACACAATCACACAATCACACAATCACACAATCACACAATAACACAATTACACAATCACACAATCACAATCGCACAATCACAATTACACAATCACACAATCACACAATCACACAATCACACAATCACACAATCACACAATCACACAATCACACAATCACACAATCACACAATCACACAATCACACAATCACACAATCACACAGTCACACAATCACACAATCACACAATCACACAATCACACAATCACACAATCACACAATCACACAATCACACAATCACACAATCACACAATCACACAATCACACAATCACACAATCACACAATCACACAATCACACAATCACACAATCACACAATCACACAATCACACAATCACACAATCACTCAATCACACAATCACACAATCTCACAATCACACAATCACACAATCACACACTCACACAATCACACAGACACTATCACACAATCACAGTCACACAATCACACAGACACTATCACACAATCACAATCACACAATCACAATCACACAATCACAATCACACAATCACAATCACACAATCACAATCACACAATCACACAATCACACGATCACACAATCACGGTCACTCAATCACGGTCAATCAATCACGGTCACACAATCACGGTCACAAAATCGCGGTCACACAATCACGGTCACACAATCACACAATCACACAATCACACAATCACACAATCACACAATCACACAATCACACAATCACACAATCACACAATCACACAATCACACAATAACACAATTACACAATCACATAATCTCACAATCACACAATCACACAAGCACACACTCACACAATCACACAGACACTATCACACAATCACAATCACACAATCACACAATCACACGATCACACAATCACGGTCACTCAATCACGGTCACTCAATCACGGTCACACAATCACGGTCACAAAATCGCGGTCACACAATCACGGTCACACAATCACACAATCACACAATCACAAAATCACACAATCACACAATCACACAGTCACACAATCACTCAATCACACAATAACACACTCACACAATCACACAGTCACAATCACACAGTCGCAACCACACAATCACGGTCACACAATAACGGTAACACAATCACACATTCACACAATCACACAATCACACAATCACAAAATCACGATCACACAATCACGGTCACACAATCACGATCACACAATCACGATCACACAATCATGATCACACAATTACGGTCACACAATCACGGTCACACAATCACAGTCACACAATCACACAATCACAATCACGCAATCACACAATCACGATCACACAATCACGATCGCACAACCACACAATCACGCAATCACACAATCACACAATCACACAATCACACAATCACGCAATCACACAATGACACCATCACACAATCACACAATCACACAATCACACAATCACACAATCACACAATCACACAATCACACAGTCACACAATCACACAATTACACAATCACACAATCACACAATCACAATCGCACAATCACACAATCACGCAATCACACAATCACACAATCACCCAATCACACAATCACACAATCACACAATCACACAATCACACAATCACACAATCACACAATCACACAATCACACAATCACACAATCACACAATCACACAATCACACAATCACACAATCACACAATCACACAATCACACAATCACACAATCACACAATCACACAATCACACAATAACACAATTACACAATCACACAATCACAATCGCACAATCACAATTACACAATCACACAATCACACAATCACAGAATCACACAATCACACAATCACACAATCACACAATCACACAATCACACAATCACACCATCATCAATCACACAATCACGGTCACACAATCACACATTCACACAATCACACAATCACACAATTCACACAATCTCACAATCACACAATCACAATCGCACAATCACAATTACACAATCACAATCACACAATCACACAATCACACAATCACACAATCTCACAATCACACAATCGCACAATCACACAATCACAATCGCACAATCACAGTTACACAATCACACAATCACACAATCACACAATCACACAATCACACAATCATCAATCACACAATCGCGGTCACACAATCACACATTCACACAATCACACAATCACACAATCACTCAATCACAAAATCACACAATCACACAAGCACACAATCACTCAATCACTCAATCACACAATCACACAATCTCACAATCACACAATCACACAATCACACAGTCATACCATCACACCATCACAATCACGCAATCACACAATCACACAATCACACAATCACACAATCACACAATCACACAGTCACACAATCACACAATCACACAATCACACAATCACACAATCACACAATCACACAATCACACAATCACACAATCACACAATCACACAATCACACAATCACACAATCACACAATCACACAATCACACAATCACACAATCACACAATCACACAATCACACAATCACACAATCACACAATCACTCAATCACACAATCACACAATCTCACAATCACACAATCACACAATCACACACTCACACAATCACACAGACACTATCACACAATCACAGTCACACAATCACACAGACACTATCACACAATCACAATCACACAATCACAATCACACAATCACAATCACACAATCACAATCACGCAATCACAATCACACAATCACAATCACACAATCACAATCACACAATCACAATCACACAATCACAATCACACAATCACACAATCACACGATCACACAATCACGGTCACTCAATCACGGTCAATCAATCACGGTCACACAATCACGGTCACAAAATCGCGGTCACACAATCACGGTCACACAATCACACAATCACACAATCACACAATCACACAATCACACAATCACACAATCACACAATCACACAATCACACAATCACACAATAACACAATTACACAATCACATAATCTCACAATCACACAATCACACAATCACACAATCACAATCGCACAATCACAATTACACAATCACACAATCACACAATCACACAATCACACAATCACACAATCACACAATCACACAATCACACAATCACACAATCACACAATCACACAATCACACAATCACACATTCACACAGTCACAAAATCACACAATCACACAATCACACAATCACACAATCACACAATCACACAATCACACAATCACACAATCACACAATCACACAATCACACAATCACACAATCACACAATCACACAATCACACAATCACACAATCACACAATCACACAATCACACAATCACACAATCACACAATCACACAATCACACAATCACTCAATCACACAATCACACAATCTCACAATCACACAATCACACAATCACACACTCACACAATCACACAGACACTATCACACAATCACAGTCACACAATCACACAGACACTATCACACAATCACAATCACACAATCACAATCACACAATCACAATCACACAATCACAATCACACAATCACAATCACGCAATCACAATCACACAATCACAATCACACAATCACAATCACACAATCACAATCACACAATCACAATCACACAATCACAATCACACAATCACACAATCACGATCACACAATCACGGTCACTCAATCACGGTCAATCAATCACGGTCACACAATCACGGTCACAAAATCGCGGTCACACAATCACGGTCACACAATCACACAATCACACAATCACACAATCACACAATCACACAATCACACAATCGCACAATCACACAATCACACAATCACACAATCACACAATCACACAATCACACAATAACACAATTACACAATCACATAATCTCACAATCACACAATCACACAATCACACAATCACAATCGCACAATCACAATTACACAATCACACAATCACACAATCACACAATCACACAATCACACAATCACACAATCACACAATCACACAATCACACAATCACACAATCACACAATCACACAATCACACAATCACACAATTCACACAATCTCACAATCACACAATCACAATCACACAATCATCAATCACACAATCACGGTCACACAATCACACATTCACACAATCACACAATCACACAATCACTCAATCACAAAATCACACAATCACACAAGCACACAATCACACAATCACACAATCACACAATCACTCAATCACACAATCACACAATCACACAATCACACAATCACACAATCACACACTCACACAATCACACAGACACTATCACACAATCACAATCACACAATCACACAGACACTATCACACAATCACAATCACACAATCACAATCACACAATCACAATCACACAATCACAATCACACAATCACAATCACACAATCACACAATCACACGATCACACAATCACGGTCACTCAATCACGGTCAATCAATCACGGTCACACAATCACGGTCACAAAATCGCGGTCACACAATCACGGTCACACAATCACACAATCACACAATCACAAAATCACACAATCACACGGTCACACAATCACACAATCACACAATAACACACTCACACAATCACACAGTCACAATCACACTGTCGCAACCACACAATCACGGTCACACCATAACGGTAACACAATCACACATTCACACAATCACACAATCACACAATCACACAATCACACAATCACAAAGTCACGATCACACAATCACGGTCACACAATCACGATCACACAATCACGATCACACAATCATGATCACACAATTACGGTCACACAATCACGGTCACACAATCACAGTCACACAATCACAATCACGCAATCACACAATCACGATCACACAATCACGATCGCACAACTACACAATCACGCAATCACACAATCACACAATCACCCAATCACACAATCACACAATCACACAATCACACAATCACACAATCACAAAATCACACAATCACACAAGCACACAATCACTCAATCACTCAATCACACAATCACACAATCTCACAATCACACAATCACACAATCACACAGTCATACCATCACACCATCACAATCACGCAATCACACAATCACACAATCACACAATCACACAATCACACAATCACACAGTCACACAATCACACAATCACACAATCACACAATCACACAATCACACAATCACACAATCACACAATCACACAATCACACAATCACACAATCACACAATCACACAATCACACAATCACACAATCACACAATCACACAATCACACAATCACACAATCACACAATCACACAATCACACAATCACACAATCACTCAATCACACAATCACACAATCTCACAATCACACAATCACACAATCACACACTCACACAATCACACAGACACTATCACACAATCACAGTCACACAATCGCACAGACACTATCACACAATCACAATCACACAATCACAATCACACAATCACAATCACACAATCACAATCACGCAATCACAATCACACAATCACAATCACACAATCACAATCACACAATCACAATCACACAATCACAATCACACAATCACACAATCACACGATCACACAATCACGGTCACTCAATCACGGTCAATCAATCACGGTCACACAATCACGGTCACAAAATCGCGGTCACACAATCACGGTCACACAATCACACAGTCACACAATCACACAATCACACAATCACACAATCACACACTCACACAATCACACAGACACTATCACACAATCACAATCACACAATCACACAATCACACGATCACACAATCACGGTCACTCAATCACGGTCACACAATCACGGTCACACAATCACACAATCACACAATCACAAAATCACACAATCACACAATCACACAGTCACACAATCACTCAATCACACAATAACACACTCACACAATCACACAGTCGCAACCACACAATCACGGTCACACAATAACGGTAACACAATCACACATTCACACAATCACACAGTCACACAATCACACAACCACACAATCACACAATCACACAATCACACAATCACACAATCACACAATCACTCAATCACAAAATCACACAATCACAAAATCACACAATCACTCAATCACACAATCACACAATCACACAATCACACAATCACACAATCACACAATCACACAATCACAATCACACAATCACACAATCACACAATCACACAATCACACAATCACACAATCACACAATCACACAATCACACAATCACACAATCATCAATCACACAATCACGGTCACACAATCACACATTCACACAATCACACAATCACACAATCACTCAATCACAAAATCACACAATCACACAAGCACACAATCACACAATCACACAATCACACAATCACTCAATCACACAATCACACAATCACACAATCACACAATCACACAATCACACACTCACACAATCACACAGACACTATCACACAATCACAATCACACAATCACACAGACACTATCACACAATCACAATCACACAATCACAATCACACAATCACAATCACACAATCACAATCACGCAATCACAATCACACAATCACAATCACACAATCACAATCACACAATCACAATCACACAATCACAATCACACAATCACAATCACACAATCACACAATCACACGATCACACAATCACGGTCACTCAATCACGGTCAATCAATCACGGTCACACAATCACGGTCACAAAATCGCGGTCACACAATCACGGTCACACAATCACACAATCACACAATCACACAATCACACAATCACACAATCACACAATCACACAATCACACAATCACACAATCACACAATAACACAATTACACAATCACATAATCTCACAATCACACAATCACACAATCACACAATCACAATCGCACAATCACAATTACACAATCACAATCACACAATCACAATCACGCAATCACAATCACACAATCACAATCACACAATCACAATCACACAATCACAATCACACAATCACAATCACACAATCACAATCACACAATCACACAATCACACGATCACAGAATCACGGTCACTCAATCACGGTCAATCAATCACGGTCACACAATCACGGTCACAAAATCGCGGTCACACAATCACGGTCACACAATCACACAATCACACAATCACACAATCACACAATCACACAATCACACAATCACACAATCACACAATCACACAATCACACAATCACACAATAACACAATTACACAATCACATAATCTCACAATCACACAATCACACAATCACACAATCACAATCGCACAATCACAATTACACAATCACACAATCACACAATCACACAATCACACAATCACACAATCACACAATCACACAATCACACAATCACACAATCACACAATCACACAATCACACAATCACACAATCACACAATTCACACAATCTCACAATCACACAATCACACAATCACACAATCACACAATCACAATCACACAATCACACAATCACATAATCACACAATCACACAATCACACAATCTCACAATCACACAATCACACAATCACAATCGCACAATCACAATTACACAATCACACAATCACACAATCACAGAATCACACAATCACACAATCACACAATCACACAATCCCACAATCACACCATCATCAATCACACAATCACGGTCACACAATCACACATTCACACAATCACACAATCACACAATTCACACAATCTCACAATTACACAATCACAATCGCACAATCACAATTACACAATCACAATCACACAATCACACAATCACACAATCACACCATCTCAAAATCACACAATCACACAATCACACAATCACAATCGCACAATCACAATTACACAATCACACAATCACACAATCACACAATCACACAGACACTATCACACAATCACAATCACACAATCACACAGACACTATCACACAATCACAATCACACAATCACAATCACACAATCATCAATCACACAATCACGGTCACACAATCACACATTCACACAATCACACAATCACACAATCACTCAATCACAAAATCACACAATCACACAAGCACACAATCACACAATCACACAATCACTCAATCACAAAATCACACAATCACAAAATCACACAATCACTCAATCACACAATCACACAATCACACAATCACACAATCACACAATCACACAATCACACAATCACAATCACACAATCACACAATCACACAATCACACAATCACACAATCACACAATCACACAATCACACAATCACACAATCACACAATCACACAATCATCAATCACACAATCACGGTCACACAATCACACATTCACACAATCACACAATCACACAATCACTCAATCACAAAATCACACAATCACACAAGCACACAATCACACAATCACACAATCACACAATCACTCAATCACACAATCACACAATCACACAATCACACAATCACACAATCACACACTCACACAATCACACAGACACTATCACACAATCACAATCACACAATCACACAGACACTATCACACAATCACAATCACACAATCACAATCACACAATCACAATCACACAATCACACAATCACACGATCACACAATCACGGTCACTCAATCACGGTCAATCAATCACGGTCACACTATCACGGTCACAAAATCGCGGTCACACAATCACGGTCACACAATCACACAATCACACAATCACAAAATCACACAATCACACGGTCACAAAATCACACAATCACACAATAACACACTCACACAATCACACAGTCACAATCACACTGTCGCAACCACACAATCACGGTCACACCATAACGGTAACACAATCACACATTCACACAATCACACAATCACACAATCACAAAGTCACGATCACACAATCACGGTCACACAATCACGATCACACAATCACGATCACACAATCATGATCACACAATTACGGTCACACAATCACGGTCACACAATCACAGTCACACAATCACACAATCACAATCACGCAATCACACAATCACGATCACACAATCACGATCGCACAACTACACAATCACGCAATCACACAATCACACAATCACACAATCACACAATCACACAATCACACAATCACACAATCACACAATCACACAATCACACAATCACACAATCACACAATCACACAATCACACAATCACACAATCACACAATCACACAATCACACAATCACACAATCACACAATCACACAATCACACAATCACACAATAACACAATTACACAATCACACAATCACAATCGCACAATCACAATTACACAATCACACAATCACACAATCACAGAATCACACAATCACACAATCACACAATCACACAATCACACAATCACACAATCACACCATCATCAATCACACAATCACGGTCACACAATCACACATTCACACAATCACACAATCACACAATTCACACAATCTCACAATCACACAATCACAATCGCACAATCACAATTACACAATCACAATCACACAATCACACAATCACACAATCACACAATCTCACAATCACACAATCGCACAATCACACAATCACAATCGCACAATCACAGTTACACAATCACACAATCACACAATCACACAATCACACAATCACACAATCATCAATCACACAATCACGGTCACACAATCACACATTCACACAATCACACAATCACACAATCACTCAATCACAAAATCACACAATCACACAAGCACACAATCACTCAATCACTCAATCACACAATCACACAATCTCACAATCACACAATCACACAATCACACAGTCATACCATCACACCATCACAATCACGCAATCACACAATCACACAATCACACAATCACACAATCACACAGTCACACAATCACACAATCACACAATAACACAATCACACAATCACACAATCACACAATCACACAATCACACAATCACACAATCACACAATCACACAATCACACAATCACACAATCACACAATCACACAATCACACAATCACACAATCACACAATCACTCAATCACATCATCACACAATCTCACAATCACACAATCACACAATCACACACTCACACAATCACACAGACACTATCACACAATCACAGTCACACAATCACACAGACACTATCACACAATCACAATCACACAATCACAATCACACAATCACAATCACACAATCACAATCACGCAATCACAATCACACAATCACAATCACACAATCACAATCACACAATCACAATCACACAATCACAATCACACAATCACAATCACACAATCACACAATCACACGATCACACAATCACGGTCACTCAATCACGGTCAATCAATCACGGTCACACAATCACGGTCACAAAATCGCGGTCACACAATCACGGTCACACAATCACACAATCACACAATCACACAATCACACAATCACACAATCACACAATCACACAATCACACAATCACACAATCACACAATCACACAATCACACAATAACACAATTACACAATCACATAATCTCACAATCACACAATCACACAATCACACAATCACAATCGCACAATCACAATTACACAATCACAATCACACAATCACAATCACGCAATCACAATCACACAATCACAATCACACAATCACAATCACACAATCACAATCACACAATCACAATCACACAATCACAATCACACAATCACACAATCACACGATCACAGAATCACGGTCACTCAATCACGGTCAATCAATCACGGTCACACAATCACGGTCACAAAATCGCGGTCACACAATCACGGTCACACAATCACACAATCACACAATCACACAATCACACAATCACACAATCACACAATCACACAATCACACAATCACACAATCACACAATCACACAATCACACAATCACACAATCACACAATTCACACAATCTCACAATCACACAATCACACAATCACACAATCACACAATCACAATCACACAATCACACAATCACATAATCACACAATCACACAATCACACAATCTCACAATCACACAATCACACAATCACAATCGCACAATCACAATTACACAATCACACAATCACACAATCACAGAATCACACAATCACACAATCACACAATCACACAATCCCACAATCACACCATCATCAATCACACAATCACGGTCACACAATCACACATTCACACAATCACACAATCACACAATTCACACAATCTCACAATTACACAATCACAATCGCACAATCACAATTACACAATCACAATCACACAATCACACAATCACACAATCACACCATCTCAAAATCACACAATCACACAATCACACAATCACAATCGCACAATCACAATTACACAATCACACAATCACACAATCACACAATCACACAGACACTATCACACAATCACAATCACACAATCACACAGACACTATCACACAATCACAATCACACAATCACAATCACACAATCATCAATCACACAATCACGGTCACACAATCACACATTCACACAATCACACAATCACACAATCACTCAATCACAAAATCACACAATCACACAAGCACACAATCACACAATCACACAATCACACAATCACTCAATCACACAATCACACAATCACACAATCACACAATCACACACTCACACAATCACACAGACACTATCACACAATCACAATCACACAATCACACAGACACTATCACACAATCACAATCACACAATCACAATCACACAATCACAATCACACAATCACACAATCACACGATCACACAATCACGGTCACTCAATCACGGTCAATCAATCACGGTCACACAATCACGGTCACAAAATCGCGGTCACACAATCACGGTCACACAATCACACAATCACACAATCACAAAATCACACAATCACACGGTCACACAATCACACAATCACACAATAACACACTCACACAATCACACAGTCACAATCACACTGTCGCAACCACACAATCACGGTCACACCATAACGGTAACACAATCACACATTCACACAATCACACAATCACACAATCACACAATCACACAATCACACAATCACAAAGTCACGATCACACAATCACGGTCACACAATCACGATCACACAATCACGATCACACAATCATGATCACACAATTACGGTCACACAATCACGGTCACACAATCACAGTCACACAATCACACAATCACAATCACGCAATCACACAATCACGATAACACAATCACGATCGCACAACTACACAATCACGCAATCACACAATCACACAATCACCCAATCACACAATCACACAATCACACAATCACACAATCACACAATCACACAATCACACAATCACACAATCACACAATCACACAATCACACAATCACACAATCACACAATCACACAATCACACAATCACACAATCACACAATCACACAATCACACAATCACACAATCACACAATCACACAATCACACAATAACACAATTACACAATCACACAATCACAATCGCACAATCACAATTACACAATCACACAATCACACAATCACAGAATCACACAATCACACAATCACACAATCACACAATCACACAATCACACAATCACACCATCATCAATCACACAATCACGGTCACACAATCACACATTCACACAATCACACAATCACACAATTCACACAATCTCACAATCACACAATCACAATCGCACAATCACAATTACACAATCACAATCACACAATCACACAATCACACAATCACACAATCTCACAATCACACAATCGCACAATCACACAATCACAATCGCACAATCACAGTTACACAATCACACAATCACACAATCACACAATCACACAATCACACAATCATCAATCACACAATCACGGTCACACAATCACACATTCACACAATCACACAATCACACAATCACTCAATCACAAAATCACACAATCACACAAGCACACAATCACTCAATCACTCAATCACACAATCACACAATCTCACAATCACACAATCACACAATCACACAGTCATACCATCACACCATCACAATCACGCAATCACACAATCACACAATCACACAATCACACAATCACACAATCACACAGTCACACAATCACACAATCACACAATCACACAATCACACAATCACACAATCACACAATCACACAATCACACAATCACACAATCACACAATCACACAATCACACAATCACACAATCACACAATCACACAATCACACAATCACACAATCACACAATCACACAATCACACAATCACACAATCACTCAATCACACAATCACACAATCTCACAATCACACAATCACACAATCACACACTCACACAATCACACAGACACTATCACACAATCACAGTCACACAATCACACAGACACTATCACACAATCACAATCACACAATCACAATCACACAATCACAATCACACAATCACAATCACGCAATCACAATCACACAATCACAATCACACAATCACAATCACACAATCACAATCACACAATCACAATCACACAATCACAATCACACAATCACAATCACACAATCACAATCACACAATCACAATCACACAATCACACAATCACACGATCACACAATCACGGTCACTCAATCACGGTCAATCAATCACGGTCACACAATCACGGTCACAAAATCGCGGTCACACAATCACGGTCACACAATCACACATTCACACAATCACACAATCACACAATCACACAATCACTCAATCACAAAATCACACAATCACACAAGCACACAATCACACAATCACACAATCACACAATCACTCAATCACACAATCACACAATCACACAATCACACAATCACACAATCACACACTCACACAATCACACAGACACTATCACACAATCACAATCACACAATCACACAGACACTATCACACAATCACAATCACACAATCACAATCACACAATCACAATCACACAATCACACAATCACACGATCACACAATCACGGTCACTCAATCACGGTCAATCAATCACGGTCACACTATCACGGTCACAAAATCGCGGTCACACAATCACGGTCACACAATCACACAATCACACAATCACAAAATCACACAATCACACGGTCACACAATCACACAATCACACAATAACACACTCACACAATCACACAGTCACAATCACACTGTCGCAACCACACAATCACGGTCACACCATAACGGTAACACAATCACACATTCACACAATCACACAATCACACAATCACAAAGTCACGATCACACAATCACGGTCACACAATCACGATCACACAATCACGATCACACAATCATGATCACACAATTACGGTCACACAATCACGGTCACACAAGCACAGTCACACAATCACACAATCACAATCACGCAATCACACAATCACGATCACACAATCACGATCGCACAACTACACAATCACGCAATCACACAATCACACAATCACCCAATCACACAATCACACAATCACACAATCACACAATCACACAATCACACAATCACACAATCACACAATCACACAATCACACAATCACACAATCACACAATCACACAATCACACAATCACACAATCACACAATCACACAATCACACAATCACACAATCACACAATCACACAATCACACAATCACACAATAACACAATTACACAATCACACAATCACAATCGCACAATCACAATTACACAATCACACAATCACACAATCACAGAATCACACAATCACACAATCACACAATCACACAATCACACAATCACACAATCACACCATCATCAATCACACAATCACGGTCACACAATCACACATTCACACAATCACACAATCACACAATTCACACAATCTCACAATCACACAATCACAATCGCACAATCACAATTACACAATCCCAATCACACAATCACACAATCACACAATCACACAATCTCACAATCACACAATCGCACAATCACACAATCACAATCGCACAATCACAGTTACACAATCACACAATCACACAATCACACAATCACACAATCACACAATCATCAATCACACAATCACGGTCACACAATCACACATTCACACAATCACACAATCACACAATCACTCAATCACAAAATCACACAATCACACAAGCACACAATCACTCAATCACTCAATCACACAATCACACAATCTCACAATCACACAATCACACAATCACACAGTCATACCATCACACCATCACAATCACGCAATCACACAATCACACAATCACACAATCACACAATCACACAATCACACAGTCACACAATCACACAATCACACAATCACACAATCACACAATCACACAATCACACAATCACACAATCACACAATCACACAATCACACAATCACACAATCACACAATCACACAATCACACAATCACACAATCACACAATCACACAATCACACAATCACACAATCACTCAATCACACAATCACACAATCTCACAATCACACAATCACACAATCACACACTCACACAATCACACAGACACTATCACACAATCACAGTCACACAATCACACAGACACTATCACACAATCACAATCACACAATCACAATCACACAATCACAATCACACAATCACAATCACGCAATCACAATCACACAATCACAATCACACAATCACAATCACACAATCACAATCACACAATCACAATCACACAATCACAATCACACAATCACACAATCACACGATCACACAATCACGGTCACTCAATCACGGTCAATCAATCACGGTCACACAATCACGGTCACAAAATCGCGGTCACACAATCACGGTCACACAATCACACAATCACACAATCACACAATCACACAATCACACAATCACACAATCACACAATCACACAATCACACAATCACACAATCACACAATAACACAATTACACAATCACATAATCTCACAATCACACAATCACACAATCACACAATCACAATCGCACAATCACAATTACACAATCACAATCACACAATCACAATCACGCAATCACAATCACACAATCACAATCACACAATCACAATCACACTATCACAATCACACAATCACAATCACACAATCACAATCACACAATCACACAATCACACGATCACACAATCACGGTCACTCAATCACGGTCAATCAATCACGGTCACACAATCACGGTCACAAAATCGCGGTCACACAATCACGGTCACACAATCACACAATCACACAATCACACAATCACACAATCACACAATCACACAATCACACAATCACACAATCACACAATCACACAATCACACAATCACACAATCACACAATCACACAATAACACAATTACACAATCACATAATCTCACAATCACACAATCACACAATCACACAATCACAATCGCACAATCACAATTACACAATCACACAATCACACAATCACACAATCACACAATCACACAATCACACAATCACACAATCACACAATCACACAATCACACAATCACACAATTCACACAATCTCACAATCACACAATCACACAATCACACAATCACACAATCACAATCACACAATCACACAATCACATAATCACACAATCACACAATCACACAATCTCACAATCACACAATCACACAATCACAATCGCACAATCACAATTACACATTCACACAATCACACAATCACAGAATCACACAATCACACAATCACACAATCACACAATCACACAATCACACCATCATCAATCACACAATCACGGTCACACAATCACACATTCACACAATCACACAATCACACAATTCACACAATCTCACAATTACACAATCACAATCGCACAATCACAATTACACAATCACAATCACACAATCACACAATCACACAATCACACCATCTCAAAATCACACAATCACACAATCACACAATCACAATCGCACAATCACAATTACACAATCACACAATCACACAATCACACAATCACACAATCACACAATCACACAGACACTATCACACAATCACAATCACACAATCACACAGACACTATCACACAATCACAATCACACAATCACAATCACACAATCATCAATCACACAATCACGGTCACACAATCACACATTCACACAATCACACAATCACACAATCACTCAATCACAAAATCACACAATCACACAAGCACACAATCACACAATCACACAATCACACAATCACTCAATCACACAATCACACAATCACACAATCACACAATCACACAATCACACACTCACACAATCACACAGACACTATCACACAATCACAATCACACAATCACACAGACACTATCACACAATCACAATCACACAATCACAATCACACAATCACACAATCACACGATCACACAATCACGGTCACTCAATCACGGTCAATCAATCACGGTCACACAATCACGGTCACAAAATCGCGGTCACACAATCACGGTCACACAATCACACAATCACACAATCACAAAATCACACAATCACACGGTCACACAATCACACAATCACACAATAACACACTCACACAATCACACAGTCACAATCACACTGTCGCAACCACACAATCACGGTCACACCATAACGGTAACACAATCACACATTCACACAATCACACAATCACACAATCACAGAATCACACAATCACACAATCACAAAGTCACGATCACACAATCACGGTCACACAATCACGATCACACAATCACGATCACACAATCATGATCACACAATTACGGTCACACAATCACGGTCACACAATCACAGTCACACAATCACACAATCACAATCACGCAATCACACAATCACGATCACACAATCACGATCGCACAACTACACAATCACGCAATCACACAATCACACAATCACCCAATCACACAATCACACAATCACACAATCACACAATCACACAATCACACAATCACACAATCACACAATCACACAATCACACAATCACACAATCACACAATCACACAATCACACAATCACACAATCACACAATCACACAATCACACAATCACACAATCACACAATCACACAATAACACAATTACACAATCACACAATCACAATCGCACAATCACAAATACACAATCACACAATCACACAATCACAGAATCACACAATCACACAATCACACAATCACACAATCACACGATCACACAATCACACAATCACACCATCATCAATCACACAATCACGGTCACACAATCACACATTCACACAATCACACAATCACACAATTCACACAATCTCACAATCACACAATCACAATCGCACAATCACAATTACACAATCACAATCACACAATCACACAATCACACAATCACACAATCTCACAATCACACAATCGCACAATCACACAATCACAATCGCACAATCACAGTTACACAATCACACAATCACACAATCACACAATCACACAATCACACAATCACACAATCACACAATCATCAATCACACAATCACGGTCACACAATCACACATTCACACAATCACACAATCACACAATCACTCAATCACAAAATCACACAATCACACAAGCACACAATCACTCAATCACTCAATCACACAATCACACAATCTCACAATCACACAATCACACAGTCATACCATCACACCATCACAATCACGCAATCACACAATCACACAATCACACAATCACACAATCACACAATCACACAGTCACACAATCACACAATCACACAATCACACAATCACACAATCACACAATCACACAATCACACAATCACACAATCACACAATCACACAATCACACAATCACACAATCACACAATCACACAATCACACAATCACACAATCACACAATCACACAATCACACAATCACACAATCACTCAATCACACAATCACACAATCTCACAATCACACAATCACACAATCACACACTCACACAATCACACAGACACTATCACACAATCACAGTCACACAATCACACAGACACTATCACACAATCACAATCACACAATCACAATCACACAATCACAATCACACAATCACAATCACGCAATCACAATCACACAATCACAATCACACAATCACAATCACACAATCACAATCACACAATCACAATCACACAATCACAATCACACAATCACAATCACACAATCACAATCACACAATCACACAATCACACGATCACACAATCACGGTCACTCAATCACGGTCAATCAATCACGGTCACACAATCACGGTCACAAAATCGCGGTCACACAATCACGGTCACACAATCACACAATCACACAATCACACAATCACACAATCACACAATCACACAATCACACAATCACACAATCACACAATCACACAATCACACAATCACACAATCACACAATCACACAATAACACAATTACACAATCACATAATCTCACAATCACACAATCACACAATCACACAATCACAATCGCACAATCACAATTACACAATCACACAATCACACAATCACACAATCACACAATCACACAATCACACAATCACACAATCACACAATCACGCAATCACACAATCACACAATCACACAATCACACAATCACACAATCACACAATCACACAGTCACACAATCACACAATCACACAATCACACAATCACACAATCACACAATCACACAATCACACAATCACACAATCACACAATCACACAATCACACAATCACACAATCACACAATCACACAATCACACAATCACACAATCACACAATCACACAATCACACAATCACACAATCACACAATCACACAATCACTCAATCACACAATCACACAATCTCACAATCACACAATCACACAATCACACAATCACACAATCACTCAATCACACAATCACACAATCTCACAATCACACAATCACACAATCACACACTCACACAATCACACAGACACTATCACACAATCACAGTCACACAATCACACAGACACTATCACACAATCACAATCACACAATCACAATCACACAATCACAATCACACAATCACAATCACGCAATCACAATCACACAATCACAATCACACAATCACAATCACACAATCACAATCACACAATCACAATCACACAATCACAATCACACAATCACACAATCACACGATCACACAATCACGGTCACTCAATCACGGTCAATCAATCACGGTCACACAATCACGGTCACAAAATCGCGGTCACACAATCACGGTCACACAATCACACAATCACACAATCACACAATCACACAATCACACAATCACACAATCACACAATCACACAATCACACAATCACACAATCACACAATCACACAATAACACAATTACACAATCACATAATCTCACAATCACACAATCACACAATCACACAATCACAATCGCACAATCACAATTACACAATCACACAATCACACAATCACACAATCACACAATCACACAATCACACAATCACACAATCACACAATCACACAATCACACAATCACACAATCACACAATCACACAATCACACAATCACAATCACACAATCACACAATCACATAATTACACAATCACACAATCACACAATCTCACAATCACACAATCACACAATCACAATCGCACAATCACAATTACACAATCACACAATCACACAATCACAGAATCACACAATCACACAATCACACCATCACACAATCACACCATCATCAATCACACAATCACGGTCACACAATCACACATTCACACAATCACACAATCACACAATTCACACAATCTCACAATTACACAATCACAATCGCACAATCACAATTACACAATCACAATCACACAATCACACAATCACACAATCACACCATCTCAAAATCACACAATCACACAATCACACAATCACAATCGCACAATCACAATTACACAATCACACAATCACACAATCACACAATCACACAATCACACAATCACACAATCACACAATCACACAATCACACAATCACACAATCACACAATCACACAATCATCAATCACACAATCACGGTCACACAATCACACATTCACACAATCACACAATCACACAATCACACAATCACACAATCACACAATCACAATCGCACAATCACACAATCACACAATCACACAGTCACACAATCACACAACCACACAATCACACAATCACACAATCACACAATCACACACTCACACAATCACACAGACACTATCACACAATCACAATCACACAATCACAATCACACAATCACACAATCACACAATCACACGATCACACAATCACGGTCACTCAATCACGGTCACTCAATCACGGTCACACAATCACGGTCACAAAATCGCGGTCACACAATCACGGTCACACAATCACACAATCACACAATCACACAATCACACAATCGCACAATCACACAATCACACAATCACACAATCACACAATCACACAATCACACAATCACACAATCACACAATAACACAATTACACAATCACATAATCTCACAATCACACAATCACACAATCACACAATCACAATCGCACAATCACAATTACACAATCACACAATCACACAATCACACAATCACACAATCACACAATCACACAATCACACAATCACACAATCACACAATCACACAATCATCAATCACACAATCACGGTCACACAATCACACATTCACACAATCACACAATCACACAATCACACAATCACACAATCACACAATCACAATCGCACAATCACACAATCACACAATCACACAGTCACACAATCACACAACCACACAATCACACAATCACACAATAACACAATCACACACTCACACAATCACACAGACACTATCACACAATCACAATCACACAATCACAATCACAAAATCACACAATCACACAAGCACACAATCACTCAATCACTCAATCACACAATCACACAATCTCACAATCACACAATCACACAATCACACAGTCATACCATCACACCATCACAATCACGCAATCACACAATCACACAATCACACAATCACACAATCACACAATCACACAGTCACACAATCACACAATCACACAATCACACAATCACACAATCACACAATCACACAATCACACAATCACACAATCACACAATCACACAATCACACAATCACACAATCACACAATCACACAATCACACAATCACACAATCACACAATCACACAATCACACAATCACTCAATCACACAATCACACAATCTCACAATCACACAATCACACAATCACACACTCACACAATCACACAGACACTATCACACAATCACAGTCACACAATCACACAGACACTATCACACAATCACAATCACACAATCACAATCACACAATCACAATCACACAATCACAATCACGCAATCACAATCACACAATCACAATCACACAATCACAATCACACAATCACAATCACACAATCACAATCACACAATCACAATCACACAATCACACAATCACACAATCACACGATCACACAATCACGGTCACTCAATCACGGTCAATCAATCACGGTCACACAATCACGGTCACAAAATCGCGGTCACACAATCACGGTCACACAATCACACAATCACACAATCACACAATCACACAATCACACAATCACACAATCACACAATCACACAATCACACAATCACACAATCACACAATAACACAATTACACAATCACATAATCTCACAATCACACAATCACACAATCACACAATCACAATCGCACAATCACAATTACACAATCACAATCACACAATCACAATCACGCAATCACAATCACACAATCACAATCACACAATCACAATCACACAATCACAATCACACAATCACAATCACACAATCACAATCACACAATCACACAATCACACGATCACACAATCACGGTCACTCAATCACGGTCAATCAATCACGGTCACACAATCACGGTCACAAAATCGCGGTCACACAATCACGGTCACACAATCACACAATCACACAATCACACAATCACACAATCACACAATCACACAATCACACAATCACACAATCACACAATCACACAATCACACAATCACACAATAACACAATTACACAATCACATAATCTCACAATCACACAATCACACAATCACACAATCACAATCGCACAATCACAATTACACAATCACACAATCACACAATCACACAATCACACAATCACACAATCACACAATCACACAATCACACAATCACACAATCACACAATCACACAATTCACACAATCTCACAATCACACAATCACACAATCACACAATCACACAATCACAATCACACAATCACACAATCACATAATCACACAATCACACAATCACACAATCTCACAATCACACAATCACACAATCACAATCGCACAATCACAATTACACATTCACACAATCACACAATCACAGAATCACACAATCACACAATCACACAATCACACAATCACACAATCACACCATCATCAATCACACAATCACGGTCACACAATCACACATTCACACAATCACACAATCACACAATTCACACAATCTCACAATTACACAATCACAATCGCACAATCACAATTACACAATCACAATCACACAATCACACAATCACACAATCACACCATCTCAAAATCACACAATCACACAATCACACAATCACAATCGCACAATCACAATTACACAATCACACAATCACACAATCACACAATCACACAATCACACAATCACACAGACACTATCACACAATCACAATCACACAATCACACAGACACTATCACACAATCACAATCACACAATCGCAATCACACAATCACAATCACACAATCATCAATCACACAATCACGGTCACACAATCACACATTCACACAATCACACAATCACACAATCACTCAATCACAAAATCACACAATCACACAAGCACACAATCACACAATCACACAATCACACAATCACTCAATCACACAATCACACAATCACACAATCACACAATCACACAATCACACACTCACACAATCACACAGACACTATCACACAATCACAATCACACAATCACACAGACACTATCACACAATCACAATCACACAATCACAATCACACAATCACACAATCACACGATCACACAATCACGGTCACTCAATCACGGTCAATCAATCACGGTCACACAATCACGGTCACAAAATCGCGGTCACACAATCACGGTCACACAATCACACAATCACACAATCACACAATCACAAAATCACACAATCACACGGTCACACAATCACACAATCACACAATAACACACTCACACAATCACACAGTCACAATCACACTGTCGCAACCACACAATCACGGTCACACCATAACGGTAACACAATCACACATTCACACAATCACACAATCACACAATCACACAATCACACAATCACACAATCACAAAGTCACGATCACACAATCACGGTCACACAATCACGATCACACAATCACGATCACACAATCATGATCACACAATTACGGTCACACAATCACGGTCACACAATCACAGTCACACAATCACACAATCACAATCACGCAATCACACAATCACGATCACACAATCACGATCGCACAACTACACAATCACGCAATCACACAATCACACAATCACCCAATCACACAATCACACAATCACACAATCACACAATCACACAATCACACAATCACACAATCACACAATCACACAATCACACAATCACACAATCACACAATCACACAATCACACAATCACACAATCACACAATCACACAATCACACAATCACACAATCACACAATAACACAATTACACAATCACACAATCACAATCGCACAATCACAATTACACAATCACACAATCACACAATCACAGAATCACACAATCACACAATCACACAATCACACAATCACACGATCACACAATCACACAATCACACCATCATCAATCACACAATCACGGTCACACAATCACACATTCACACAATCACACAATCACACAATTCACACAATCTCACAATCACACAATCACAATCGCACAATCACAATTACACAATCACAATCACACAATCACACAATCACACAATCACACAATCTCACAATCACACAATCGCACAATCACACAATCACAATCGCACAATCACAGTTACACAATCACACAATCACACAATCACACAATCACACAATCATCAATCACACAATCACGGTCACACAATCACACATTCACACAATCACACAATCACACAATCACTCAATCACAAAATCACACAATCACACAAGCACACAATCACTCAATCACTCAATCACACAATCACACAATCTCACAATCACACAATCACACAGTCATACCATCACACCATCACAATCACGCAATCACACAATCACACAATCACACAATCACACAATCACACAATCACACAGTCACACAATCACACAATCACACAATCACACAATCACACAATCACACAATCACACAATCACACAATCACACAATCACACAATCACACAATCACACAATCACACAATCACACAATCACACAATCACACAATCACACAATCACACAATCACACAATCACACAATCACACAATCACACAATCACACAATCACTCAATCACACAATCACACAATCTCACAATCACACAATCACACAATCACACACTCACACAATCACACAGACACTATCACACAATCACAGTCACACAATCACACAGACACTATCACACAATCACAATCACACAATCACAATCACACAATCACAATCACACAATCACAATCACGCAATCACAATCACACAATCACAATCACACAATCACAATCACACAATCACAATCACACAATCACAATCACACAATCACAATCACACAATCACAATCACACAATCACAATCACACAATCACACAATCACACGATCACACAATCACGGTCACTCAATCACGGTCAATCAATCACGGTCACACAATCACGGTCACAAAATCGCGGTCACACAATCACGGTCACACAATCACACAATCACACAATCACACAATCACACAATCACACAATCACACAATCACACAATCACACAATCACACAATCACACAATCACACAATCACACAATCACACAATAACACAATTACACAATCACATAATCTCACAATCACACAATCACACAATCACACAATCACAATCGCACAATCACAATTACACAATCACACAATCACACAATCACACAATCACACAATCACACAATCACACAATCACACAATCACACAATCACGCAATCACACAATCACACAATCACACAATCACACAATCACACAATCACACAATCACACAGTCACACAATCACACAATCACACAATCACACAATCACACAATCACACAATCACACAATCACACAATCACACAATCACACAATCACACAATCACACAATCACACAATCACACAATCACACAATCACACAATCACACAATCACACAATCACACAATCACACAATCACTCAATCACACAATCACACAATCTCACAATCACACAATCACACAATCACACACTCACACAATCACACAGACACTATCACACAATCACAGTCACACAATCACACAGACACTATCACACAATCACAATCACACAATCACAATCACACAATCACAATCACACAATCACAATCACACAATCACAATCACACAATCACAATCACACAATCACAATCACACAATCACACAATCACACGATCACACAATCACGGTCACTCAATCACGGTCAATCAATCACGGTCACACAATCACGGTCACAAAATCGCGGTCACACAATCACGGTCACACAATCACACAATCACACAATCACACAATCACACAATCACACAATCACACAATCACACAATCACACAATCACACAATCACACAATCACACAATCACACAATAACACAATTACACAATCACATAATCTCACAATCACACAATCACACAATCACACAATCACAATCGCACAATCACAATTACACAATCACACAATCACACAATCACACAATCACACAATCACACAATCACACAATCACACAATCACACAATCACACAATCACACAATCACACAATTCACACAATCTCACAATCACACAATCACACAATCACACAATCACACAATCACAATCACACAATCACACAATCACATAATTACACAATCACACAATCACACAATCACACAATCTCACAATCACACAATCACACAATCACAATCGCACAATCACAATTACACAATCACACAATCACACAATCACAGAATCACACAATCACACAATCACACCATCACACAATCACACCATCATCAATCACACAATCACGGTCACACAATCACACATTCACACAATCACACAATCACACAATTCACACAATCTCACAATTACACAATCACAATCGCACAATCACAATTACACAATCACAATCACACAATCACACAATCACACAATCACACCATCTCAAAATCACACAATCACACAATCACACAATCACAATCGCACAATCACAATTACACAATCACACAATCACACAATCACACAATCACACAATCACACAATCACACAATCACACAATCACACAATCACACAATCACACAATCACACAATCACACAATCATCAATCACACAATCACGGTCACACAATCACACATTCACACAATCACACAATCACACAATCACACAATCACACAATCACACAATCACAATCGCACAATCACACAATCACACAATCACACAGTCACACAATCACACAACCACACAATCACACAATCACACAATCACACAATCACACACTCACACAATCACACAGACACTATCACACAATCACAATCACACAATCACAATCACACAATCACACAATCACACGATCACACAATCACGGTCACTCAATCACGGTCACTCAATCACGGTCACACAATCACGGTCACAAAATCGCGGTCACACAATCACGGTCACACAATCACACAATCACACAATCACACAATCACACAATCGCACAATCACACAATCACACAATCACACAATCACACAATCACACAATCACACAATCACACAATCACACAATAACACAATTACACAATCACATAATCTCACAATCACACAATCACACAATCACACAATCACAATCGCACAATCACAATTACACAATCACACAATCACACAATCACACAATCACACAATCACACAATCACACAATCACACAATCACACAATCACACAATCACACAATCATCAATCACACAATCACGGTCACACAATCACACATTCACACAATCACACAATCACACAATCACACAATCACACAATCACACAATCACAATCGCACAATCACACAATCACACAATCACACAGTCACACAATCACACAACCACACAATCACACAATCACACAATAACACAATCACACACTCACACAATCACACAGACACTATCACACAATCACAATCACACAATCACAATCACACAATCACACAATCACACGATCACACAATCACGGTCACTCAATCACGGTCACTCAATCACGGTCACACAATCACGGTCACAAAATCGCGGTCACACAATCACGGTCACACAATCACACAATCACACAATCACAAAATCACACAATCACACAATCACACAGTCACACAATCACTCAATCACACAATAACACACTCACACAATCACACAGTCACAATCACACAGTCGCAACCACACAATCACGGTCACACAATAACGGTAACACAATCACACATTCACACAATCACACAATCACACAATCACAAAATCACGATCACACAATCACGGTCACACAATCACGATCACACAATCACGATCACACAATCATGATCACACAATTACGGTCACACAATCACGGTCACACAATCACAGTCACACCATCACACAATCACAATCACGCAATCACACAATCACGATCACACAATCACGATCGCACAACCACACAATCACGCAATCACACAATCACACAATCACACAATCACACAATCACGCAATCACACAATGACACCATCACACAATCACACAATCACACAATCACACAATCACACAATCACACAATCACACAGTCACACAATCACACAATCACACAATCACACAATCACACAATCACAATCGCACAATCACACAATCACACAATCACACAGTCACACAATCACACAACCACACAATCACACAATCACACAATCACACAATCACACAATCACTCAATCACAAAATCACACAATCACAAAATCACACAATCACTCAATCACACAATCACACAATCACACAATCACACAATCACACAATCACACAATCACACAATCACACAATCACAATCACACAATCACACAATCACACAATCACACAATCACACAATCACACAATCACACAATCACACAATCACACAATCACACAATCATCAATCACACAATCACGGTCACACAATCACACATTCACACAATCACACAATCACACAATCACACAATCACACAATCACACAATCACAATCGCACAATCACACAATCACACAATCACACAGTCACACAATCACACAACCACACAATCACACAATCACACAATCACACAATCACACACTCACACAATCACACAGACACTATCACACAATCACAATCACACAATCACAATCACACAATCACACAATCACACGATCACACAATCACGGTCACTCAATCACGGTCACTCAATCACGGTCACACAATCACGGTCACAAAATCGCGGTCACACAATCACGGTCACACAATCACACAATCACACAATCACACAATCACACAATCACACAATCACACAATCACACAATCACACAATCACACAATCACACAATCACACAATCACACAATAACACAATTACACAATCACATAATCTCACAATCACACAATCACACAATCACACAATCACAATCGCACAATCACAATTACACAATCACACAATCACACAATCACACAATCACACAATCACACAATCACACAATCACACAATCACACAATCACACAATCACACAATCATCAATCACACAATCACGGTCACACAATCACACATTCACACAATCACACAATCACACAATCACACAATCACACAATCACACAATCACAATCGCACAATCACACAATCACACAATCACACAGTCACACAATCACACAACCACACAATCACACAATCACACAATAACACAATCACACACTCACACAATCACACAGACACTATCACACAATCACAATCACACAATCACAATCACACAATCACACAATCACACGATCACACAATCACGGTCACTCAATCACGGTCACTCAATCACGGTCACACAATCACGGTCACAAAATCGCGGTCACACAATCACGGTCACACAATCACACAATCACACAATCACAAAATCACACAATCACACAATCACACAGTCACACAATCACTCAATCACACAATAACACACTCACACAATCACACAGTCACAATCACACAGTCGCAACCACACAATCACGGTCACACAATAACGGTAACACAATCACACATTCACACAATCACACAATCACACAATCACAAAATCACGATCACACAATCACGGTCACACAATCACGGTCACACAATCACGATCACACAATCATGATCACACAATTACGGTCACACAATCACGGTCACACAATCACAGTCACACAATCACACAATCACAATCACGCAATCACACAATCACGATCACACAATCACGATCGCACAACCACACAATCACGCAATCACACAATCACACAATCACACAATCACACAATCACGCAATCACACAATGACACCATCACACAATCACACAATCACACAATCACACAATCACACAATCACACAATCACACAATCACACAGTCACACAATCACACAATCACACAATCACACAATCACACAATCACAATCGCACAATCACACAATCACACAATCACACAGTCACACAATCACACAACCACACAATCACACAATCACACAATCACACAATCACACAATCACTCAATCACAAAATCACACAATCACAAAATCACACAATCACTCAATCACACAATCACACAATCACACAATCACACAATCACACAATCACACAATCACACAATCACACAATCACACAATGACAATCACACAATCACACAATCACACAATCACACAATCACACAATCACACAATCACACAATCACACAATCACACAATCACACAATCACACAATCATCAATCACACAATCACGGTCACACAATCACACATTCACACAATCACACAATCACACAATCACTCAATCACAAAATCACACAATCACACAAGCACACAATCACACAATCACACAATCACTCAATCACACAATCACACAATCACACAATCACACAATCACACAATCACACACTCACACAATCACACAGACACTATCACACAATCACAATCACACAATCACACAGACACTATCACACAATCACAATCACACAATCACAATCACACAATCACAATCACACAATCACACAATCACACGATCACACAATCACGGTCACTCAATCACGGTCAATCAATCACGGTCACACAATCACGGTCACAAAATCGCGGTCACACAATCACGGTCACACAATCACACAATCACACAATCACAAAATCACACAATCACACGGTCACACAATCACACAATCACACAATAACACACTCACACAATCACACAGTCACAATCACACTGTCGCAACCACACAATCACGGTCACACCATAACGGTAACACAATCACACATTCACACAATCACACAATCACACAATCACACAATCACAAAGTCACGATCACACAATCACGGTCACACAATCACGATCACACAATCACGATCACACAATCATGATCACACAATTACGGTCACACAATCACGGTCACACAATCACAGTCACACAATCACACAATCACAATCACGCAATCACACAATCACGATCACACAATCACGATCGCACAACTACACAATCACGCAATCACACAATCACACAATCACCCAATCACACAATCACACAATCACACAATCACACAATCACACAATCACACAATCACACAATCACACAATCACACAATCACACAATCACACAATCACACAATCACACAATCACACAATCACACAATCACACAATCACACAATCACACAATCACACAATCACACAATCACACAATAACACAATTACACAATCACACAATCACAATCGCACAATCACAATTACACAATCACACAATCACACAATCACAGAATCACACAATCACACAATCACACACTCACACAATCACACAATCACACCATCATCAATCACACAATCACGGTCACACAATCACACATTCACACAATCACACAATCACACAATTCACACAATCTCACAATCACACAATCACAATCGCACAATCACAATTACACAATCACAATCACACAATCACACAATCACACAATCACACGATCACACAATCACGGTCACAAAATCGCGGTCACACAATCACGGTCACACAATCACACAATCACACAATCACAAAATCACACAATCACACAATCACACAGTCACACAATCACTCAATCACACAATAACACACTCACACAATCACACAGTCACAATCACACAGTCGCAACCACACAATCACGGTCACACAATAACGGTAACACAATCACACATTCACACAATCACACAATCACACAATCACACAATCACACAATCACACAATCACACAATCACACAATCACACAATCACACCATCATCAATCACACAATCACGGTCACACAATCACACATTCACACAATCACACAATCTCACAATCACACAATCGCACAATCACACAATCACAATCGCACAATCACAGTTACACAATCACACAATCACACAATCACACAATCACACAATCACACAATCATCAATCACACAATCACGGTCACACAATCACACATTCACACAATCACACAATCACACAATCACTCAATCACAAAATCACACAATCACACAAGCACACAATCACTCAATCACTCAATCACACAATCACACAATCTCACAATCACACAATCACACAATCACACAGTCATACCATCACACCATCACAATCACGCAATCACACAATCACACAATCACACAATCACACAATCACACAATCACACAGTCACACAATCACACAATCACACAATCACACAATCACACAATCACACAATCACACAATCACACAATCGCACAATCACACAATCACACAATCACACAATCACACAATCACACAATCACACAATCACACAATCACACAATCACACAATCACACAATCATCAATCACACAATCACGGTCACACAATCACACATTCACACAATCACACAATCACACAATCACACAATCACACAATCACACAATCACACAATCACACAATCACTCAATCACACAATCACACAATCTCACAATCACACAATCACACAATCACACACTCACACAATCACACAGACACTATCACACAATCACAGTCACACAATCACACAGACACTATCACACAATCACAATCACACAATCACAATCACACAATCACAATCACACAATCACAATCACACAATCACAATCACGCAATCACAATCACACAATCACAATCACACAATCACAATCATACAATCACAATCACACAATCACAATCACACAATCACACAATCACACAATCACACGATCACACATTCACGGTCACTCAATCACGGTCAATCAATGACGGTCACACAATCACGGTCACAAAGTCGCGGTCACACAATCACGGTCACACAATCACACAATCACACAATCACACAATCACACAATCACACAATCACACAATCACACAATCACACAATCACACAATCACACAATCACACAATTCACACAATCTCACAATCACACAATCACACAATCACACAATCACACAATCACACAATCACAATCACACAATCACACAATCACATAATCACACAATCACACAATCACACAATCTCACAATCACACAATCACACAATCACAATCGCACAATCACAATTACACAATCACACAATCACACAATCACAGAATCACACAATCACACAATCACACAATCACACAATCACACAATCACACCATCATCAATCACACAATCACGGTCACACAATCACACATTCACACAATCACACAATCACACAATTCACACAATCTCACAATTACACAATCACAATCGCACAATCACAATTACACAATCACAATCACACAATCACACAATCACACAATCACACAATCACACAATCTCACAATCACACAATCACACAATCACACAATCACAATCGCACAATCACAATTATACAATCACACAATCACACAATCACACAATCACACAATCACACAATCACACAATCACACAATCACACAATCACACAATCACACAATCACACAATCATCAATCACACAATCACGGTCACACAATCACACATTCACACAATCACACAATCACACTATCACACAATCACACAATCACAATCGCACAATCACACAATCACACAATCACACAGTCACACAATCACACAATCACACAATCACACAATCACACAATCACACAATCACACAATCACACAATCACACAATCACACAATCACACAATCACACAATCACACAATCACACAATCACACAATCACACAGTCACACAATCACACAATCACACAATCACACAATCACACAATCACACAATCACAATCGCACAATCACACAATCACACAATCACACAGTCACAATCGCACAATCACAATTACACAATCACACAATCACACAATCACAGAATCACACAATCACACAATCACACAATCACACAATCACACAATCACACCATCATCAATCACACAATCACGGTCACACAATCACACATTCACACAATCACACAATCACACAATTCACACAATCTCACAATTACACAATCACAATCGCACAATCACAATTACACAATCACAATCACACAATCACACAATCACACAATCACACAATCACACAATCTCACAATCACACAATCACACAATCACACAATCACAATCGCACAATCACAATTACACAATCACACAATCACACAATCACACAATCACACAATCACACAATCACACAATCACACAATCACACAATCCCACAATCACACAATCATCAATCACACAATCACGGTCACACAATCACACATTCACACAATCACACAATCACACAATCACACAATCACACAATCACACAATCACACAATCACAATCGCACAATCACACAATCACACAATCACACAGTCACACAATCACACAATCACACAATCACACAATCACACAATCACACAATCACACAATCACACAATCACACAATCACACAATCACACAATCACACAATCACACAGTCACACAATCACACAATCACACAATCACACAATCACACAATCACACAATCACAATCGCACAATCACACAATCACACAATCACACAGTCACACAATCACACAACCACACAATCACACAATCACACAATCACACACTCACACAATCACACAGACACTATCACACAATCACAATCACACAATCACAATCACACAATCACAATCACACAATCACAATCACACAATCACAATCACACAATCACACAATCACACGATCACACAATCACGGTCACTCAATCACGGTCACTCAATCACGGTCACACAATCACGGTCACAAAATCGCGGTCACACAATCACGGTCACACAATCACACGATCACACAATCACAAAATCACACAATCACACAATCACACAGTCACACAATCACTCAATCACACAATAACACACTCAGACAATCACACAGTCACAATCACACAGTCGCAACCACACAATCACGGTCACACAATAACGGTAACACAATCACACATTCACACAATCTCACAATCACACAATCACACAATCACACAATCACACAATCACACAATCACACAATCACACAATCACACAATCACACAATCACACAATCACACAATCACTCAATCATCAATCACCCTATCACGGTCACACAATCACACATTCACACAATCACACAATCACACAATCACTCAATCACAAAATCACACAATCACACAAGCACACAATCACACAATCACACAGTCACACAATCACACAATCACACAATCACACAATCACACAATCACAATCACACAATCACACAATCACACAATCACACAATCACACAATCTCACAATCACACAATCACCCAATCACAATCGCACAATCACAATTACACAATCACACAATCACAGAATCACAGAATCACACAATCACACAATCACACAATCACACAATCACACAATCACACAATCACACCATCATCAATCACACAATCACGGTCACACAATCACATATTCACACAATCACACAATCACACAATTCACACAATCTCACAATCACACAATCACAATCGCACAATCACAATCACACAATCACACAATCACACGATCACACAATCACGGTCACTCAATCACGGTCACTCAATCACGGTCACACAATCACGGTCACAAAATCGCGGTCACACAATCACGGTCACACAATCACACAATCACACAATCACAAAATCACACAATCACACAATCACACAATCACACAATCACACAATCACTCAATCACACAATCACACAATCACACAATCACACAATCACACAATCACACACTCACACAATCACACAGACACTATCACACAATCACAATCACACAATCACACAGACACTATCACACAATCACAATCACACAATCACAATCACACAATCACAATCACACAATCACAATCACACAATCACAATCACACAATCACAATCACACAATCACAATCACACAATCACAATCACACAATCACAATCACACAATCACAATCACACAATCACAATCACACAATCACAATCACACAATCACAATCACACAATCACACAATCACACGATCACACAATCACGGTCACTCAATCACGGTCAATCAATCACGGTCACACAATCACGGTCACAAAATCGCGGTCACACAATCACGGTCACACAATCACACAATCACACAATCACAAAATCACACAATCACACGGTCACACAATCAAACAATCGCACAATAACACACTCGCACAATCACACAGTCACAATCACACAGTCGCAACCACACAATCACGGTCACACAATAACGGTAACACAATCACACATTCACACAATCACACAATCACACAATCACACAATCACAAAGTCACGATCACACAATCACGGTCACACAATCACGATCACACAATCACGATCACACAATCATGATCACACAATTACGGTCACACAATCACGGTCACACAATCACAGTCACACAATCACACAATCACAATCACGCAATCACACAATCACGATCACACAATCACGATCGCACAACTACACAATCACGCAATCACACAATCACACAATCACCCAATCACACAATCACACAATCACACAATCACACAATCACACAATCACACAATCACACAATCACACAATCACACAATCACACAATCACACAATCACACAATCACACAATCACACAATCACACAATCACACAATAACACAATTACACAATCACACAATCACAATCGCACAATCACAATTACACAATCACACAATCACACAATCACAGAATCACACAATCACACAATCACACAATCACACAATCACACAATCACACAATCACACAATCATCAATCACCCAATCACGGTCACACAATCACACATTCACACAATCACACAATCACACAATCACACAATCACACAATCACAATCGCACAATCACACAATCACACAATCACACAGTCACACAATCACACAACCACACAATCACACAATCACACAATCACACACTCACACAATCACACAGACACTATCACACAATCACAATCACACAATCACAATCACACAATCACAATCACACAATCACAATCACACAATCACAATCACACAATCACACAATCACACAATCACACGATCACACAATCACGGTCACAAAATCGCGGTCACACAATCACGGTCACACAATCACACAATCACACAATCACAAAATCACACAATCACACAATCACACAGTCACACAATCACTCAATCACACAATAACACACTCACACAATCACACAGTCACAATCACACAGTCGCAACCACACAATCACGGTCACACAATAACGGTAACACAATCACACATTCACACAATCACACAATCACACAATCACACAATCACACAATCACACAATCACACAATCACACAATCACACAATCACACAATCACACAATCACACAATCACACAATCACACAATCACACAATCACACAATCACACAATCATCAATCACACAATCACGGTCACACAATCACACATTCACACAATCACACAATCACACAATCACTCAATCACAAAATCACACAATCACACAAGCACACAATCACACAATCACACAATCACACAATCACACAATCACACAGTCACACAATCACACAATCACACAATCACACAATCACACAATCACACAATCACAATCGCACAATCACACAATCACACAATCACACAGTCACACAATCACACAACCACACAATCACACAATCACACAATCACACTCTCACACAATCACACAGACACTATCACACAATCACAATCACACAATCACAATCACACAATCACAATCACACAATCACACAATCACACGATCACACAATCACGGTCACTCAATCACGGTCACTCAATCACGGTCACACAATCACGGTCACAAAATCGCGGTCACACAATCACGGTCACACAATCACACGATCACACAATCACAAAATCACACAATCACACAATCACACAGTCACACAATCACTCAATCACACAATAACACACTCAGACAATCACACAGTCACAATCACACAGTCGCAACCACACAATCACGGTCACACAATAACGGTAACACAATCACACATTCTCACAATCTCACAATCACACAATCACACAATCACACAATCACACAATCACACAATCACACAATCACACAATCACACAATCATCAATCACCCAATCACGGTCACACAATCACACATTCACACAATCACACAATCACACAATCACTCAATCACAAAATCACACAATCACACAAGCACACAATCACACAATCACACAGTCACACAATCACACAATCACACAATCACACAATCACACAATCACAATCACACAATCACACAATCACACAATCACACAATCACACAATCACACAATCTCACAATCACACAATCACACAATCACAATCGCACAATCACAATTACACAATCACACAATCACAGAATCACAGAATCACACAATCACACAATCACACAATCACACAATCACACAATCACACAATCACACCATCATCAATCACACAATCACGGTCACACAATCACACATTCACACAATCACACAATCACACAATTCACACAATCTCACAATCACACAATCACAATCGCACAATCACAATCACACAATCACACAATCACACGATCACACAATCACGGTCACTCAATCACGGTCACTCAATCACGGTCACACAATCACCGTCACAAAATCGCGGTCACACAATCACGGTCACACAATCACACAATCACACAATCACAAAATCACACAATCACACAATCACACAATCACACAATCACACAATCACTCAATCACACAATCACACAATCACACAATCACACAATCACACAATCACACACTCACACAATCACACAGACACTATCACACAATCACAATCACACAATCACACAGACACTATCACACAATCACAATCACACAATCACAATCACACAATCACAATCACACAATCACAATCACACAATCACAATCACACAATCACAATCACACAATCACAATCACACAATCACAATCACACAATCACAATCACACAATCACAATCACACAATCACAATCACACAATCACAATCACACAATCACAATCACACAATCACAATCACACAATCACACAATCACACGATCACACAATCACGGTCACTCAATCACGGTCACTCAATCACGGTCACACAATCACGGTCACAAAATCGCGGTCACACAATCACGGTCCCACAATCACACAATCACAATCACGCAATCACTCAATCACGATCACACAATCACGATCGCACAACCACACAATCACGCAATCACACAATCACACAATCACACAATCACACAATCACGCAATCACACAATGACACCATCACACAATCACACAATCACACAATCACACAATCACACAATCACACAATCACACAATCACACAATCACACAATCACAATCGCACAATCACACAATCACACAATCACACAGTCACACAATCACACAACCACACAATCACACAATCACACAATCACACAATCACACAATCACACAATCACTCAATCACAAAATCACACAATCACAAAATCACACAATCACTCAATCACACAATCACACAATCACACAATCACACAGTCACACAATCACACAGTCACACAATCACACAATCACACAATCACAATCGCACAATCACACAATCACACAATCACACAGTCACACAATCACACAATCACACAGTCACACAATCACACAACCACACAATCACACAATCACACAATCACACAATCACACAATCACACAATCACTCAATCACAAAATCACACAACCACAAAATCACACAATCACTCAATCACACAATCACACAATCACACAATCACACAATCACACAATCACACAATCACACAATCACACAATCACACAATCACAATCACACAATGACACAATCACACAATCACACAATCACACAATCACACAATCACACAATCACACAATCACACAATCACACAATCACACAATCACACAATCACACAATCACACAATCACACAATCACACAATCACACAATCACACAATCACACAATCACGCAATCACACAATGACACCATCACACAATCACACAATCACACAATCACACAATCACACAATCACACAATCACACAGTCACACAATCACACAATCACACAATCACACAATCACACAATCACAATCGCACAATCACACAATCACACAATCACACAGTCACACAATCACACAACCACACAATCACACAATCACACAATCACACAATCACACAATCACACAATCACTCAATCACAAAATCACACAATCACAAAATCACACAATCACTCAATCACACAATCACACAATCACACAATCACACAGTCACACAATCACACAATCACACAATCACACAATCACACAATCACAATCGCACAATCACACAATCACACAATCACACAGTCACACAATCACACAACCACACAATCACACAATCACACAATCACACAATCACACAATCACACAATCACTCAATCACAAAATCACACAACCACAAAATCACACAATCACTCAATCACACAATCACACAATCACACAATCACACAATCACACAATCACACAATCACTCAATCACACAATCACACAATCACAATCACACAATGACACAATCACACAATCACACAATCACACAATCACACAATCACACAATCACACAATCACACAATCACACAATCACACAATCACACAATCACACAATCACACAATCACACAATCATCAATCACACAATCACGGTCACACAATCACACATTCACACAATCACACAATCACACAATCACTCAATCACAAAATCACACAATCACACAAGCACACAATCACACAATCACACAATCACACAATCACTCAATCACACAATCACACAATCACACAATCACACAATCACACAATCACACAATCACACACTCACACAATCACACAGACACTATCACACAATCACAATCACACAATCACACAGACACTATCACACAATCACAATCACACAATCACAATCACACAATCACAATCACACAATCACACAATCACACGATCACACAATCACGGTCACTCAATCACGGTCAATCAATCACGGTCACACAATCACGGTCACAAAATCGCGGTCACACAATCACGGTCACACAATCACACAATCACACAATCACAAAATCACACAATCACACGGTCACACAATCACACAATCACACAATAACACACTCACACAATCACACAGTCACAATCACACAGTCGCAACCACACAATCAGGGTCACACCATAACGGTAACACAATCACACATTCACACAATCACACAATCACACAATCACACAATCACAAAGTCACGATCACACAATCACGGTCACACAATCACGATCACACAATCACGATCACACAATCATGATCACACAATTACGGTCACACAATCACGGTCACACAATCACAGTCACACAATCACACAATCACAATCACGCAATCACACTATCACGATCACACAATCACGATCGCACAACTACACAATCACGCAATCACACAATCACACAATCACCCAATCACACAATCACACAATCACACAATCACACAATCACACAATCACACAATCACACAATCACACAATCACACAATCACACAATCACACAATCACACAATCACACAATCACACAATCACACAATAACACAATTACACAATCACACAATCACAATCGCACAATCACAATTACACAATCACACAATCACACAATCACAGAATCACACAATCGCACAATCACACAATCACACAATCACACAATCACACCATCATCAATCACACAATCACGGTCACACAATCACACATTCACACAATCACACAATCACACAATTCACACAATCTCACAATCACACAATCACAATCGCACAATCACAATTACACAATCACAATCACACAATCACACAATCACACAATCACACAATCTCACAATCACACAATCGCACAATCACACAATCACAATCGCACAATCACAGTTACACAATCACACAATCACACAATCACACAATCACACAATCACACAATCATCAATCACACAATCACGGTCACACAATCACACATTCACACAATCACACAAGCACACAATCACTCAATCACAAAATCACACAATCACACAAGCACACAATCACTCAATCACTCAATCACACAATCACACAATCTCACAGTCACACAATCACACAATCACACAGTCATACCATCACACCATCACAATCACGCAATCACACAATCACACAATCACACAATCACACAATCACACAATCACACACTCACACAATCACACAATCACACAATCACACAATCACACAATCACACAATCACACAATCACACAATCACACAATCACACAATCACACAATCACACAATCACACAATCACACAATCACACAATCACACAATCACACAGTCACACAATCACACAATCACACAATCACATAATCTCACAATCACACAATCACACAATCACACAATCACAATCGCACAATCACAATTACACAATCACACAATCACACAATCACACAATCACACAATCACACAATCACACAATCACACAATCACACAATCACACAATCACACAATCACACAATTCACACAATCTCACAATCACACAATCACACAATCACACAATCACACAATCACAGTCACACAATCACACAATCACACAATCACACAGACACTATCACACAATCACAATCACACAATCACACAATCACACAATCACACAATCTCACAATCACACAATCACACAATCACAATCGCACAATCACAATTACACAATCACACAATCACACAATCACAGAATCACACAATCACACAATCACACAATCACACAATCACACAATCACACCATCATCAATCACACAATCACGGTCACACAATCACACATTCACACAATCACACAATTACACAATCACAATCGCACAATCACAATTACACAATCACACAATCACACAATCACAGAATCACACAATCACACAATCACACAATCACACAATCACACAATCACACCATCATCAATCACACAATCACGGTCACACAATCACACATTCACACAATCACACAATCACACAATTCACACAATCTCACAATCACACAATCACAATCGCACAATCACAATTACACAATCACAATCACACAATCACACAATCACACAATCACACAATCTCACAATCACACAATCGCACAATCACACAATCACAATCGCACAATCACAGTTACACAATCACACAATCACACAATCACACAATCACACAATCACACAATCATCAATCACACAATCACGGTCACACAATCACACATTCACACAATCACACAATCACACAATCACTCAATCACAAAATCACACAATCACACAAGCACACAATCACTCAATCACTCAATCACACAATCACACAATCTCACAATCACACAATCACACAATCACACAGTCATACCATCACACCATCACAATCACGCAATCACACAATCACACAATCACACAATCACACAATCACACAATCACACAGTCACACAATCACACAATCACACAATCACACAATCACACAATCACACAATCACACAATCACACAATCACACAATCACACAATCACACAATCACACAATCACACAATCACACAATCACACAATCACACAATCACACAATCACACAATCACTCAATCACACAATCACACAATCTCACAATCACACAATCACACAATCACACACTCACACAATCACACAGACACTATCACACAATCACAGTCACACAATCACACAGACACTATCACACAATCACAATCACACAATCACAATCACACAATCACAATCACACAATCACAATCACACAATCACAATCACACAATCACAATCACGCAATCACAATCACACAATCACGGTCACAAAATCGCGGTCACACAATCACGGTCACACAATCACACAATCACACAATCACACAATCACACAATAACACAATTACACAATCACATAATCTCACAATCACACAATCACACAATCACACAATCACAATCGCACAATCACAATTACACAATCACACAATCACACAATCACACAATCACACAATCACACAATCACACAATCACACAATCACACAATCACACAATCACACAATCACACAATCACACAATCACACAATCACACAATCACACAATCACACAGTCACACAGTCACACAATCACACAATCACACAATCACACAATCACACAATCACACAATCACACAATCACACAATCACACAATCACACAATCACACAATCACACAATCACACAATCACACAATCACACAATCACACAATCACACAATCACACAATCACACAATCACACAATCACACAATCACACAATCACACAATCACTCAATCACACAATCACACAATCTCACAATCACACAATCACACAATCACACACTCACACAATCACACAATCACACACTCACACAATCACAGTCACACAATCACACAGACACTATCACACAATCACAATCACACAATCACAATCACACAATCACAATCACACAATCACAATCACGCAATCACAATCACACAATCACAAGCACACAATCACAATCACACAATCACAATCACACAATCACAATCACACAATCACACAATCACACGATCACACAATCACGGTCACTCAATCACGGTCAATCAATCACGGTCACACAATCACGGTCACAAAATCGCGGTCACACAATCACGGTCACACAATCACACAATCACACAATCACACAATCACACAATCACACAATCACACAATCACACAATCACACAATCACACAATCACACAATCACACAATCACACAATCACACAATAACACAATTACACAATCACATAATCTCACAATCACACAATCACACAATCACACAATCACAATCGCACAATCACAATTACACAATCACACAATCACACAATCACACAATCACACAATCACACAATCACACAATCACACAATCACACAATCACACAATCACACAATCACACAATCACACAATCACACAATTCACACAATCTCACAATCACACAATCACACAATCACACAATCACACAATCACAATCACACAATCACACAATCACATAATCACACAATCACACAATCACACAATCTCACAATCACACAATCACACAATCATCAATCACACAATCACGGTCACACAATCACACATTCACACAATCACACAATCACACAATTCACACAATCTCACAATTACACAATCACAATCGCACAATCACAATTACACAATCACAATCACACAATCACACAATCACACAATCACACCATCTCAAAATCACACAATCACACAATCACACAATCACAATCGCACAATCACAATTACACAATCACACAATCACACAATCACACAATCACACAATCACACAATCACACAGACACTATCACACAATCACAATCACACAATCACACAGACACTATCACACAATCACAATCACACAATCACAATCACACAATCATCAATCACACAATCACGGTCACACAATCACACATTCACACAATCACACAATCACACAATCACTCAATCACAAAATCACACAATCACACAAGCACACAATCACACAATCACACAATCACACAATCACTCAATCACACAATCACACAATCACACAATCACACAATCACACAATCACACACTCACACAATCACACAGACACTATCACACAATCACAATCACACAATCACACAGACAGTATCACACAATCACAATCACACAATCACAATCACACAATCACAATCACACAATCACACAATCACGCGATCACACAATCACGGTCACTCAATCACGGTCAATCAATCACGGTCACACAATCACGGTCACAAAATCGCGGTCACACAATCACGGTCACACAATCACACAATCACACAATCACAAAATCACACAATCACACGGTCACACAATCACACAATCACACAATAACACACTCACACAATCACACAGTCACAATCACACTGTCGCAACCACACAATCACGGTCACACCATAACGGTAACACAATCACACATTCACACAATCACACAATCACACAATCACACAATCACACAATCACACAATCACAAAGTCACGATCACACGATCACGGTCACACAATCACGGTCACACAATCACAGTCACACAATCACACAATCACAATCACGCAATCACACAATCACGATCACACAATCACGATCGCACAACTACACAATCACGCAATCACACAATCACACAATCACCCAATCACACAATCACACAATCACACAATCACACAATCACACAATCACACAATCACACAATCACACAATCACACAATCACACAATCACACAATCACACAATCACACAATCACACAATCACACAATCACACAATCACACAATCACACAATCACACAATCACACAATCACACAATCACACAATCACACAATCACACAATAACACAATTACACAATCACACAATCACAATCGCACAATCACAATTACACAATCACACAATCACACAATCACACAATCACACAATCACACAATCACACAATCACACAATCACACAATCACACCATCATCAATCACACAATCACGGTCACACAATCACACATTCACACAATCACACAATCACACAATTCACACAATCTCACAATCACACAATCACAATCGCACAATCACAATTACACAATCACAATCACACAATCACACAATCACACAATCACACAATCTCACAATCACACAATCGCACAATCACACAATCACAATCGCACAATCACGGTTACACAATCACACAATCACACAATCACACAATCACACAATCACACAATCACACAATCACACAATCACGGTCACACAATCACACATTCACACAATCACACAATCACACAATCACACAATCACTCAATCACAAAATCACACAATCACACAAGCACACAATCACTCAATCACTCAATCGCACAATCACACAATCTCACAATCACACAATCACACAATCACGCAGTCATACCATCACACCATCACAATCACGCAATCACACAATCACACAATCACACAATCACACAATCACACAATCACACAGTCACACAATCACACAATCACACAATCACACAATCACACAATCACACAATCACACAATCACACAATCACACAATCACACAATCACACAATCACACAATCACACAATCACACAATCACACAATCACACAATCACACAATCACACAATCACACAATCACACAATCACACAATCACACAATCACACAATCACACAATCACTCAATCACACAATCACACAATCTCACAATCACACAATCACACAATCACACACTCACACAATCACAGTCACACAATCACACAGACACTATCACACAATCACAATCACACAATCACAATCACACAATCACAATCACACAATCACAATCACGCAATCACAATCACACAATCACAATCACACAATCACAATCACACAATCACAATCACACAATCACAATCACACAATCACACAATCACACGATCACACAATCACGGTCACTCAATCACGGTCAATCAATCACGGTCACACAATCACGGTCACAAAATCGCGGTCACACAATCACGGTCACACAATCACACAGTCACACAATCACACAATCACACAATCACACAATCACACAATCACACAATCACACAATCACACAATCACACAATCACACAATCACACAATAACACAATTACACAATCACATAATCTCACAATCACACAATCACACAATCACACAATCACAATCGCACAATCACAATTACACAATCACACAATCACACAATCACACAATCACACAATCACACAATCACACAATCACACAATTACACAATCACACAATCACACAATCACACAATCACACAGTCACACAATCACACAATCACACAATCACACAATCACACAATCACACAATCACACAATCACACAATCACACAATCACACAATCACACAATCACACAATCACACAATCTCACAATCACACAATCACACAATCACAATCGCACAATCACAATTACACAATCACACAATCACACAATCACAGAATCACACAATCACACAGACACTATCACACAATCACAATCACACAATCACACAGACACTATCACACAATCACAATCACACAATCACAATCACACAATCACAATCACACAATCACACAATCACACGATCACACAATCACGGTCACTCAATCACGGTCAATCAATCACGGTCACACAATCACGGTCACAAAATCGCGGTCACACAATCACGGTCACACAATCACACAATCACACAATCACAAAATCACACAATCACACGGTCACACAATCACACAATCACACAATAACACACTCACACAATCACACAGTCACAATCACACTGTCGCAACCACACAATCACGGTCACACCATAACGGTAACACAATCACACATTCACACAATCACACAATCACACAATCACACAATCACACAATCACAAAGTCACGATCACACAATCACGGTCACACAATCACGATCACACAATCACGATCACACAATCATGATCACACAATTACGGTCACACAATCACGGTCACACAATCACAGTCACACAATCACACAATCACAATCACGCAATGACACAATCACGATCACACAATCACGATCGCACAACTACACAATCACGCAATCACACAATCACACAATCACCCAATCACACAATCACACAATCGCACAATCACACAATCACACAATCACACAATCACACAATCACACAATCACACAATCACACAATCACACAATCACACAATCACACAATCACACAATCACACAATCACACAATCACACAATCACACAATCACACAATCACACAATCACACAATCACACAATCACACAATCACACAATAACACAATAACACAATTACACAATCACACAATCACAATCGCACAATCACAATTACACAATCACACAATCACACAATCACAGAATCACACAATCACACAATCACACAATCACACAATCACACAATCACACAATCACACCATCATCAATCACACAATCACGGTCACACAATCACACATTCACACAATCACACAATCACACAATTCACACAATCTCACAATCACACAATCACAATCGCACAATCACAATTACACAATCACAATCACACAATCACACAATCACACAATCACACAATCTCACAATCACACAATCGCACAATCACACAATCACAATCGCACAATCACAGTTACACAATCACACAATCACACAATCACACAATCACACAATCACACAATCATCAATCACACAATCACGGTCACACAATCACACATTCACACAATCACACAATCACACAATCACTCAATCACAAAATCACACAATCACACAAGCACACAATCACTCAATCACTCAATCACACAATCACACAATCTCACAATCACACAATCACACAATCACACAGTCATACCATCACACCATCACAATCACGCAATCACACAATCACACAATCACACAATCACACAATCACACAATCACACAGTCACACAATCACACAATCACACAATCACACACTCACACAATCACACAGACACTATCACACAATCACAGTCACACAATCACACAGACACTATCACACAATCACAATCACACAATCACAATCACACAATCACAATCACACAATCACAATCACGCAATCACAATCACACAATCACAATCACACAATCACAATCACACAATCACAATCACACAATCACAATCACACAATCACACAATCACACGATCACACAATCACGGTCACTCAATCACGGTCAGTCAATCACGGTCACACAATCACGGTCACAACATCGCGGTCACACAATCACGGTCACACAATCACACAGTCACACAATCACACAATCACACAATCACACAATCACACAATCACACAATCACACAATCACACAATCACACAATCACACAATCACACAATAACACAATTACACAATCACATAATCTCACAATCACACAATCACACAATCACACAATCACAATCGCACAATCACAATTACACAATCACACAATCACACAATCACACAATCACACAATCACACAATCACACAATCACACAATCACACAATCACACAATCACACAATCACACAATCACACAATCACACAATCACACAATCACACAATCACACAATCACACAATCACACAATCACACAATCACACAATCACACAATCACACAATCACACAATCACACAATCACACAATCACACAATCACACAATCACACAATCACACAATCACACAATCACACAATCACACAATCACACAATCACACAATCACACAATCACACAATCACACAATCACTCAATCACACAATCACACAATCTCACAATCACACAATCACACAATCACACACTCACACAATCACACAGACACTATCACACAATCACAGTCACACAATCACACAGACACTATCACACAATCACAATCACACAATCACAATCACACAATCACAATCACACAATCACAATCACGCAATCACAATCACACAATCACAATCACACAATCACAATCACACAATCACAATCACACAATCACACAATCACACAATCACACAATCACACAATCACACAATCACACAATCACACAATCACACAATCACACAATCACACAATAACACAATTACACAATCACATAATCTCACAATCACACAATCACACAATCACACACTCACACAATCACACAGACACTATCACACAATCACAATCACACAATCACACAATCACACGATCACACAATCACGGTCACTCAATCACGGTCACTCAATCACGGTCACACAATCACGGTCACAAAATCGCGGTCACACAATCACGGTCACACAATCACACAATCACACAATCACAAAATCACACAATCACACAATCACACAGTCACACAATCACTCAATCACACAATAACACACTCACACAATCACACAGTCACAATCACACAGTCGCAACCACACAATCACGGTCACACAATAACGGTAACACAATCACACATTCACACAATCACACAATCACACAATCACAAAATCACGATCACACAATCACGGTCACACAATCACGATCACACAATCACGATCACACAATCATGATCACACAATTACGGTCACACAATCACGGTCACACAATCACAGTCACACAATCACACAATCACAATCACGCAATCACACAATCACGATCACACAATCACGATCGCACAACCACACAATCACGCAATCACACAATCACACAATCACACAATCACACAATCACGCAATCACACAATGACACCATCACACAATCACACAATCACACAATCACACAATCACACAATCACACAATCACACAATCACACAGTCACACAATCACACAATCACACAATCACACAATCACACAATCACAATCGCACAATCACACAATCACACAATCACACAGTCACACAATCACACAACCACACAATCACACAATCACACAATCACACAATCACACAATCACACAATCACTCAATCACAAAATCACACAATCACAAAATCACACAATCACTCAATCACACAATCACACAATCACACAATCACTCAATCACACAATCACAATCACACAATCACACAATCACACAATCACACAATCACACAATCACACAATCACACAATCACACAATCACACAGTCACACAATCATCAATCACACAATCACGGTCACACAATCACACATTCACACAATCACACAATCACACAATCACTCAATCACAAAATCACACAATCACACAAGCACACAATCACACAATCACACAATCACACAATCACTCAATCACACAATCACACAATCACACAATCACACAATCACACAATCACACACTCACACAATCACACAGACACTATCACACAATCACAATCACACAATCACACAGACACTATCACACAATCACAATCACACAATCACAATCACACAATCACAATCACACAATCACACAATCACACGATCACACAATCACGGTCACTCAATCACGGTCAATCAATCACGGTCACACAATCACGGTCACAAAATCGCGGTCACACAATCACGGTCACACAATCACACAATCACACAATCACACAATCACACAATCACACGGTCACACAATCACACAATCACACAATAACACACTCACACAATCACACAGTCACAATCACACTGTCGCAACCACACAATCACGGTCACACCATAACGGTAACACAATCACACATTCACACAATCACACAATCACACAATCACAAAGTCACGATCACACAATCACGGTCACACAATCACGATCACACAATCACGATCACACAATCATGATCACACAATTACGGTCACACAATCACGGTCACACAATCACAGTCACACAATCACACAATCACAATCACGCAATCACACAATCACGATCACACAATCACGATCGCACAACTACACAATCACGCAATCACACAATCACACAATCACCCAATCACACAATCACACAATCACACAATCACACAATCACACAATCACACAATCACACAATCACACAATCACACAATCACACAATCACACAATCACACAATCACACAATCACACAATCACACAATCACACAATCACACAATCACACAATCACACAATCACACAATAACACAATTACACAATCACACAATCACAATCGCACAATCACAATTACACAATCACACAATCACACATTCACAGAATCACACAATCACACAATCACACAATCACACAATCACACAATCACACAATCACACCATCATCAATCACACAATCACGGTCACACAATCACACATTCACACAATCACACAATCACACAATTCACACAATCTCACAATCACACAATCACAATCGCACATTCACAATTACACAATCACAATCACACAATCACACAATCACACAATCACACAATCTCACAATCACACAATCGCACAATCACACAATCACAATCGCACAATCACAGTTACACAATCACACAATCACACAATCACACAATCACACAATCACACAATCATCAATCACACAATCACGGTCACACAATCACACATTCACACAATCACACAATCACACAATCACTCAATCACAAAATCACACAATCACACAAGCACACAATCACTCAATCACTCAATCACACAATCACACAATCTCACAATCACACAATCACACAATCACACAGTCATACCATCACACCATCACAATCACGCAATCACACAATCACACAATCACACAATCACACAATCACACAATCACACAATCACACAGTCACACAATCACACAATCACACAATCACACAATCACACAATCACACAATCACACAATCACACAATCACACAATCACACAATCACACAATCACACAATCACACAATCACACAATCACACAATCACACAATCACACAATCACACAATCACACAATCACTCAATCACACAATCACGCAATCTCACAATCACACAATCACACAATCACACACTCACACAATCACACAGACACTATCACACAATCACAGTCACACAATCACACAGACACTATCACACAATCACAATCACACAATCACAATCACACAATCACAATCACACAATCACAATCACGCAATCACAATCACACAATCACAATCACACACTCACAATCACACAATCACAATCACACAATCACAATCACACAATCACAATCACACAATCACACAATCACACGATCACACAATCACGGTCACTCAATCACGGTCAATCAATCACGGTCACACAATCACGGTCACAAAATCGCGGTCACACAATCACGGTCACACAATCACACAATCACACAATCACACAATCACACAATCACACAATCATCAATCACACAATCACGGTCACACAATCACACATTCACACAATCACACAATCACACAATCACTCAATCACAAAATCACACAATCACACAAGCACACAATCACTCAATCACTCAATCACACAATCACACAATCTCACAATCACACAATCACACAATCACACAGTCATACCATCACACCATCACAATCACGCAATCACACAATCACACAATCACACAATCACACAATCACACAATCACACAGTCACACAATCACACAATCACACAATCACACAATCACACAATCACACAATCACACAATCACACAATCACACAATCACACAATCACACAATCACACAATCACACAATCACACAATCACACAATCACACAATCACACAATCACACAATCACACAATCACACAATCACTCAATCACACAATCACACAATCTCACAATCACACAATCACACAATCACACACTCACACAATCACACAGACACTATCACACAATCACAGTCACACAATCACACAGACACTATCACACAATCACAATCACACAATCACAATCACACAATCACAATCACACAATCACAATCACGCAATCACAATCACACAATCACAATCACACAATCACAATCACACAATCACAATCACACAATCACAATCACACAATCACAATCACACAATCACAATCACACAATCACAATCACACAATCACACAATCACACGATCACACAATCACGGTCACTCAATCACGGTCAATCAATCACGGTCACACAATCACGGTCACAAAATCGCGGTCACACAATCACGGTCACACAATCACACAATCACACAATCACACAATCACACAATCACACAATCACACAATCACACAATCACACAATCACACAATCACACAATCACACAATCACACAATCACACAATAACACAATTACACAATCACATAATCTCACAATCACACAATCACACAATCACACAATCACAATCGCACAATCACAATTACACAATCACACAATCACACAATCACACAATCACACAATCACACAATCACACAATCACACAATCACACAATCACACAATCACACAATCACACAATCACACAATCACACAATCACACAATCACACAGTCACACAATCACACAATCACACAATCACACAATCACACAATCACACAATCACACAATCATACAATCACACAATCACACAATCACACAATCACACAATCACACAATCACACAATCACACAATCACACAATCACACAATCACACAATCACACAATCACACAATCACACAATCACACAATCACACAATCACACAATCACTCAATCACACAATCACACAATCTCACAATCACACAATCACACAATCACACACTCACACAATCACACAGACACTATCACACAATCACAGTCACACAGACACTATCACACAATCACAATCACACAATCACAATCACACAATCACAATCACACAATCACAATCACACAATCACAATCACGCAATCACAATCACACAATCACAATCACACAATCACAATCACACAATCACAATCACACAATCACAATCACACAATCACAATCACACAATCACACAATCACACGATCACACAATCACGGTCACTCAATCACGGTCAATCAATCACGGTCACACAATCACGGTCACAAAATCGCGGTCACACAGTCACGGTCACACAATCACACAATCACACAATCACAAAATCACACAATCACACGGTCACACAATCACACAATCACACAATAACACACTCACACAATCACACAGTCACAATCACACTGTCGCAACCACACAATCACGGTCACACCATAACGGTAACACAATCACACATTCACACAATCACACAATCACACAATCACACAAACACACAATCACAAAGTCACGATCACACGATCACGGTCACACAATCACGGTCACACAATCACAGTCACACAATCACACAATCACAATCACGCAATCACACAATCACGATCACACAATCACGATCGCACAACTACACAATCACGCAATCACACAATCACACAATCACCCAATCACACAATCACACAATCACACAATCACACAATCACACAATCACACAATCACACAATCACACAATCACACAATCACACAATCACACAATCACACAATCACACAATCACACAATCACACAATCACACAATCACACAATCACACAATCACACAATCACACAATCACACAATCACACAATCACACAATCACACAATAACACAATTACACAATCACACAATCACAATCGCACAATCACAATTACACAATCACACAATCACACAATCACAGAATCACACAATCACACAATCACACAATCACACAATCACACAATCACACAATCACACCATCATCAATCACACAATCACGGTCACACAATCACACATTCACACAATCACACAATCACACAATTCACACAATCTCACAATCACACAATCACAATCGCACAATCACAATTACACAATCACAATCACACAATCACACAATCACACAATCACACAATCTCACAATCACACAATCGCACAATCACACAATCACAATCGCACAATCACAGTTACACAATCACACAATCACACAATCACACAATCACACAATCACACAATCACACAATCACACAATCACACAATCACACAATCACGGTCACACAATCACACATTCACACAATCACACAATCACACAATCACACAATCACTCAATCACACAATCACACAATCACACAATCACACAATCACACAATCACACAATCACACAATCACACAATAACACAATTACACAATCACATAATCTCAAAATCACACAATCACACAATCACACAATCACAATCGCACAATCACAATTACACAATCACACAATCACACAATCACACAATCACACAATCACACAATCACACAATCACACAATCACACAATCACACAATCACACAATCACACAATTCACACAATCTCACAATCACACAATCACACAATCACACAATCACACAATCACAATCACACAATCACACAATCACATAATCACACAATCACACAATCACACAATCTCACAATCACACAATCACACAATCACAATCGCACAATCACAATTACACAATCACACAATCACACAATCACAGAATCACACAATCACACAATCACACAATCACACAATCACACAATCACACCATCATCAATCACACAATCACGGTCACACAATCACACATTCACACAATCACACAATCACACAATTCACACAATCTCACAATTACACAATCACAATCGCACAATCACAATTACACAATCACAATCACACAATCACACAATCACACAATCACACCATCTCAAAATCACACAATCACACAATCACACAATCACAATCGCACAATCACAATTACACAATCACACAATCACACAATCACACAATCACACAATCACACAGACACTATCACACAATCACAATCACACAATCACACAGACACTATCACACAATCACAATCACACAATCACAATCACACAATCATCAATCACACAATCACGGTCACACAATCACACATTCACACAATCACACAATCACACAATCACTCAATCACAAAATCACACAATCACACAAGCACACAATCACACAATCACACAATCACACAATCACTCAATCACACAATCACACAATCACACAATCACACAATCACACAATCACACACTCACACAATCACACAGACACTATCACACAATCCCAATCACACAATCACACAGACACTATCACACAATCACAATCACACAATCACAATCACACAATCACAATCACACAATCACACAATCACACGATCACACAATCACGGTCACTCAATCACGGTCAATCAATCACGGTCACACAATCACGGTCACAAAATCGCGGTCACACAATCACGGTCACACAATCACACAATCACACAATCACAAAATCACACAATCACACGGTCACACAATCACACAATCACACAATAACACACTCACACAATCACACAGTCACAATCACACTGTCGCAACCACACAATCACGGTCACACCATAACGGTAACACAATCACACATTCACACAATCACACAATCACACAATCACACAATCACAAAGTCACGATCACACAATCACGGTCACACAATCACGATCACACAATCACGATCACACAATCATGATCACACAATTACGGTCACACAATCACGGTCACACAATCACAGTCACACAATCACACAATCACAATCACGCAATCACACAATCACGATCACACAATCACGATCGCACAACTACACAATCACGCAATCACACAATCACACAATCACCCAATCACACAATCACACAATCACACAATCACACAATCACACAATCACACAATCACACAATCACACAATCACACAATCACACAATCACACAATCACACAATCACACAATCACACAATCACACAATCACACAATCACACAATCACACAATCACACAATCACACAATCACACAATCACACAATAACACAATTACACAATCACACAATCACAATCGCACAATCACAATTACACAATCACACAATCACACAATCACAGAATCACACAATCACACAATCACACAATCACACAATCACACAATCACACAATCACACCATCATCAATCACACAATCACGGTCACACAATCACACATTCACACAATCACACAATCACACAATTCACACAATCTCACAATCACACAATCACAATCGCACAATCACAATTACACAATCACAATCACACAATCACACAATCACACAATCACACAATCTCACAATCACACAATCGCACAATCACACAATCACAATCGCACAATCACAGTTACACAATCACACAATCACACAATCACACAATCACACAATCACACAATCATCAATCACACAATCACGGTCACACAATCACACATTCACACAATCACACAATCACACAATCACTCAATCACAAAATCACACAATCACACAAGCACACAATCACTCAATCACTCAATCACACAATCACACAATCTCTCAATCACACAATCACACAATCACACAGTCATACCATCACACCATCACAATCACGCAATCACACAATCACACAATCACACAATCACACAATCACACAATCACACAGTCACACAATCACACAATCACACAATCACACAATCACACAATCACACAATCACACAATCACACAATCACACAATCACACAATCACACAATCACACAATCACACAATCACACAATCACACAATCACACAATCACACAATCACACAATCACACAATCACTCAATCACACAATCACACAATCTCACAATCACACAATCACACAATCACACACTCACACAATCACACAGACACTATCACACAATCACAGTCACACAATCACACAGACACTATCACACAATCACAATCACACAATCACAATCACACAATCACAATCACACAATCACAATCACGCAATCACAATCACACAATCACAATCACACAATCACAATCACACAATCACAATCACACAATCACAATCACACAATCACACAATCACACGATCACACAATCACGGTCACTCAATCACGGTCAATCAATCACGGTCACACAATCACGGTCACAAAATCGCGGTCACACAATCACGGTCACACAATCACACAATCACACAATCACACAATCACACAATCACACAATCACACAATCACACAATCACACAATCACACAATCACACAATCACACAATCACACAATCACACAATCACACAATCACACAATAACACAATTACACAATCACATAATCTCACAATCACACAATCACACAATCACACAATCACAATCGCACAATCACAATTACACAATCACACAATCACACAAACACACAATCACACAATCACACAATCACACAATCACACAATCACACAATCACACAATCACACAATCACACAATCACACACTCACACAGTCACACAATCACACAATCACACAATCACACAATCACACAATCACACAATCACACAATCACACAATCACACAATCACACAATCACACAATCACACAATCACACAATCACACAATCACACAATCACACAATCACACAATCACACAATCACTCAATCACACAATCACACAATCTCACAATCACACAATCACACAATCACACACTCACACAATCACACAGACACTATCACACAATCACAGTCACACAATCACACAGACACTATCACACAATCACAATCACACAATCACAATCACACAATCACAATCACACAATCACAATCACGCAATCACAATCACACAATCACAATCACACAATCACAATCACACAATCACAATCACACAATCACAATCACACAATCACAATCACACAATCACAATCACACAATCACACAATCACACGATCACACAATCACGGTCACTCAATCACGGTCAATCAATCACGGTCACACAATCACGGTCACAAAATCGCGGTCACACAATCACGGTCACACAATCACACAATCACACAATCACGCAATCACACAATCACACAATCACACAATCACACAATCACACAATCACACAATCACACAATCACACAATCACACAATCACACAATCACACAATAACACAATTACACAATCACATAATCTCACAATCACACAATCACACAATCACACAATCACAATCGCACAATCACAATTACACAATCACACAATCACACAATCACACAATCACACAATCACACAATCACACAATCACACAATCACACAATCACACAATCACACAATCACACAATCACACAATTCACACAATCTCACAATCACACAATCACACAATCACACAATCACACAATCACAATCACACAATCACACAATCACATAATCACACAATCACACAATCACACAATCTCACAATCACACAATCACACAATCACAATCGCACAATCACAATTACACAATCACACAATCACACAATCACACAATCACACAATCACAGAATCACACAATCACACAATCACACAATCACACAATCACACAATCACACCATCATCAATCACACAATCACGGTCACACAATCACACATTCACACAATCACACAATCACACAATTCACACAATCTCACAATTACACAATCACAATCGCACAATCACAATTACACAATCACAATCACACAATCACACAATCACACAATCACACCATCTCAAAATCACACAATCACACAATCACACAATCACAATCGCACAATCACAATTACACAATCACACAATCACACAATCACACAATCACACAATCACACAATCACACAATCACACAATCACACAATCACACAATCATCAATCACACAATCACGGTCACACAATCACACATTCACACAATCACACAATCACACAATCACACAATCACACAATCACACAATCACAATCGCACAATCACACAATCACACAATCACACAGTCACACAATCACACAACCACACAATCACACAATCACACAATCACACAATCACACACTCACACAATCACACAGACACTATCACACAATCACAATCACACAATCACAATCACACAATCACACAATCACACGATCACACAATCACGGTCACTCAATCACGGTCACTCAATCACGGTCACACAATCACGGTCACAAAATCGCGGTCACACAATCACGGTCACACAATCACACAATCACACAATCACACAATCACACAATCACACAATCACACAATCACACAATCACACAATCACACAATCACACAATCACACAATCACACAATCACACAATCACACAATCACACAATCACACAATCACACAATAACACAATTACACAATCACATAATCTCACAATCACACAATCACACAATCACACAATCACAATCGCACAATCACAATTACACAATCACACAATCACACAATCACACAATCACACAATCACACAATCACACAATCACACAATCACACAATCACACAATCACACAATCACACAATTCACACAATCTCACAATCACACAATCACACAATCACACAATCACACAATCACAATCACACAATCACACAATCACATAATCACACAATCACACAATCACACAATCTCACAATCACACAATCACACAATCACAATCGCACAATCACAATTACACAATCACACAATCACAGAATCACACAATCACACAATCACACAATCACACAATCACACAATCACACCATCATCAATCACACAATCACGGTCACACAATCACACATTCACACAATCACACAATCACACAATTCACACAATCTCACAATTACACAATCACAATCGCACAATCACAATTACACAATCACAATCACACAATCACACAATCACACCATCTCACAATCACACAATCACACAATCACACAATCACAATCGCACAATCACAATTACACAATCACACAATCACACAATCACACAATCACACAATCACACAATCACACAATCACACAATCACACAATCACACAATCACACAATCACACAATCATCAATCACACAATCACGGTCACACAATCACACATTCACACAATCACACAATCACACAATCACACAATCACACAATCACACAATTACAATCGCACAATCACACAATCACACAATCACACAGTCACACAATCACACAACCACACAATCACACAATCACACAATCACACAATCACACAGACACTATCACACAATCACAATCACACAATCACAATCACACAATCACACAATCACACGATCACACAATCACGGTCACTCAATCACGGTCACTCAATCACGGTCACACAATCACGGTCACAAAATCGCGGTCACACAATCACGGTCACACAATCACACAATCACACAATCACAAAATCACACAATCACACAATCACACAGTCACACAATCACTCAATCACACAATAACACACTCACACAATCACACAGTCACAATCACACAGTCGCAACCACACAATCACGGTCACACAATAACGGTAACACAATCACACATTCACACAATCACACAATCACACAATCACAAAATCACGATCACACAATCACGGTCACACAATCACGATCACACAATCACGATCACACAATCATGATCACACAATTACGGTCACACAATCACGGTCACACAATCACAGTCACACAATCACACAATCACAATCACGCAATCACACAATCACGATCACACAATCACGATCGCACAACCACACAATCACGCAATCACACAATCACACAATCACACAATCACACAATCACGCAATCACACAATGACACCATCACACAATCACACAATCACACAATCACACAATCACACAATCACACAATCACACAATCACACAGTCACACAATCACACAATCACACAATCACACAATCACACAATCACAATCGCACAATCACACAATCACACAATCACACAGTCACACAATCACACAACCACACAATCACACAATCACACAATCACACAATCACACAATCACACAATCACTCAATCACAAAATCACACAATCACAAAATCACACAATCACTCAATCACACAATCACACAATCACACAATCACACAATCACACAATCACACAATCACACAATCACACAATCACAATCACACAATCACACAATCACACTATCACACAATCACACAATCACACAATCACACAATCACACAATCACACAATCACACAATCATCAATCACACAATCACGGTCACACAATCACACATTCACACAATCACACAATCACACAATCACTCAATCACAAAATCACACAATCACACAAGCACACAATCACACAATCACACAATCACACAATCACTCAATCACACAATCACACAATCACACAATCACACAATCACACAATCACACACTCACACAATCACACAGACACTATCACACAATCACAATCACACAATCACACAGACACTATCACACAATCACAATCACACAATCACAATCACACAATCACAATCACACAATCACACAATCACACGATCACACAATCACGGTCACTCAATCACGGTCAATCAATCACGGTCACACAATCACGGTCACAAAATCGCGGTCACACAATCACGGTCACACAATCACACAATCACACAATCACAAAATCACACAATCACACGGTCACACAATCACACAATCACACAATAACACACTCACACAATCACACAGTCACAATCACACTGTCGCAACCACACAATCACGGTCACACCATAACGGTATCACAATCACACATTCACACAATCACACAATCACACAATCACACAATCACAAAGTCACGATCACACAATCACGGTCACACAATCACGATCACACAATCACGATCACACAATCATGATCACACAATTACGGTCACACAATCACGGTCACACAATCACAGTCACACAATCACACAATCACAATCACGCAATCACACAATCACGATCACACAATCACGATCGCACAACTACACAATCACGCAATCACACAATCACACAATCACCCAATCACACAATCACACAATCACACAATCACACAATCACACAATCACACAATCACACAATCACACAATCACACAATCACACAATCACACAATCACACAATCACACAATCACACAATCACACAATCACACAATCACACAATAACACAATTACACAATCACACAATCACAATCGCACAATCACAATTACACAATCACACAATCACACAATCACAGAATCACACAATCACACAATCACACACTCACACAATCACACAATCACACCATCATCAATCACACAATCACGGTCACACAATCACACATTCACACAATCACACAATCACACAATTCACACAATCTCACAATCACACAATCACAATCGCACAATCACAATTACACAATCACAATCACACAATCACACAATCACACAATCACACAATCACGGTCACAAAATCGCGGTCACACAATCACGGTCACACAATCACACAATCACACAATCACAAAATCACACAATCACACAATCACACAGTCACACAATCACTCAATCACACAATAACACACTCACACAATCACACAGTCACAATCACACAGTCGCAACCACACAATCACGGTCACACAATAACGGTAACACAATCACACATTCACACAATCACACAATCACACAATCACACAATCACACAATCACACAATCACACAATCACACAATCACACAATCACACAATCACACAATCACACCATCATCAATCACACAATCACGGTCACACAATCACACATTCACACAATCACACAATCTCACAATCACACAATCGCACAATCACACAATCACAATCGCACAATCACAGTTACACAATCACACAATCACACAATCACACAATCACACAATCACACAATCACACAATCATCAATCACACAATCACGGTCACACAATCACACATTCACACAATCACACAATCACACAATCACTCAATCACAAAATCACACAATCACACAAGCACACAATCACTCAATCACTCAATCACACAATCACACAATCTCACAATCACACAATCACACAATCACACAGTCATACCATCACACCATCACAATCACGCAATCACACAATCACACAATCACACAATCACACAATCACACAATCACACAGTCACACAATCACACAATCACACAATCACACAATCACACAATCACACAATCACACAATCACACAATCACACGATCACACAATCACGGTCACAAAATCGCGGTCACACAATCACGGTCACACAATCACACAATCACACAATCACAAAATCACACAGTCGCAACCACACAATCACGGTCACACAATAACGGTAACACAATCACACATTCACACAATCACACAATCACGCAATCACACAATCACACAATCACACAATCACACAATCACACAATCACACAATCACACAATCACACAATCACACAATCACACAATCACACAATCATCAATCACACAATCACGGTCACACAATCACACATTCACACAATCACACAATCACACAATCACTCAATCACAAAATCACACAATCACACAAGCACACAATCACACAATCACACAATCACACAATCACACAATCACACAATCACACAATCACACAATCACACAATCACACAATCACACAATCACACAATCACTCAATCACACAATCACACAATCTCACAATCACACAATCACACAATCACACACTCACACAATCACACAGACACTATCACACAATCACAGTCACACAATCACACAGACACTATCACACAATCACAATCACACAATCACAATCACACAATCACAATCACACAATCACAATCACACAATCACAATCACGCAATCACAATCACACAATCACAATCACACAATCACAATCACACAATCACAATCACACAATCACAATCACACAATCACACAATCACACAATCACACGATCACACAATCACGGTCACTCAATCACGGTCAATCAATGACGGTCACACAATCACGGTCACAAAATCGCGGTCACACAATCACGGTCACACAATCACACAATCACACAATCACACAATCACACAATCACACAATCACACAATCACACAATCACACAATCACACAATCACACAATCACACAATCACACAATCACACAATCACACAATCACACAATCACACAATAACACAATTACACAATCACATAATCTCACAATCACACAATCACACAATCACACAATCACAATCGCACAATCACAATTACACAATCACACAATCACACAATCACACAATCACACAATCACACAATCACACAATCACACAATCACACAATCACACAATCACACAATCACACAATTCACACAATCTCACAATCACACAATCACACAATCACACAATCACACAATCACAATCACACAATCACACAATCACATAATCACACAATCACACAATCACACAATCTCACAATCACACAATCACACAATCACAATCGCACAATCACAATTACACAATCACACAATCACAGAATCACACAATCACACAATCACACAATCACACAATCACACAATCACACCATCATCAATCACACAATCACGGTCACACAATCACACATTCACACAATCACACAATCACACAATTCACACAATCTCACAATTACACAATCACACAGACACTATCACACAATCACAATCACACAATCACAATCACACAATCACACAATCACACGATCACACAATCACGGTCACTCAATCACGGTCACTCAATCACGGTCACACAATCACGGTCACAAAATCGCGGTCACACAATCACGGTCACACAATCACACAATCACACAATCACAAAATCACACAATCACACAATCACACAGTCACACAATCACTCAATCACACAATAACACACTCACACAATCACACAGTCACAATCACACAGTCGCAACCACACAATCACGGTCACACAATAACGGTAACACAATCACACATTCACACAATCACACAATCACACAATCACAAAATCACGATCACACAATCACGGTCACACAATCACGATCACACAATCACGATCACACAATCATGATCACACAATTACGGTCACACAATCACGGTCACACAATCACAGTCACACAATCACACAATCACAATCACGCAATCACACAATCACGATCACACAATCACGATCGCACAACCACACAATCACGCAATCACACAATCACACAATCACACAATCACACAATCACGCAATCACACAATGACACCATCACACAATCACACAATCACACAATCACACAATCACACAATCACACAATCACACAATCACACAGTCACACAATCACACAATCACACAATCACACAATCACACAATCACAATCGCACAATCACACAATCACACAATCACACAGTCACACAATCACACAACCACACAATCACACAATCACACAATCACACAATCACACAATCACACAATCACTCAATCACAAAATCACACAATCACAAAATCACACAATCACTCAATCACACAATCACACAATCACACAATCACACAATCACACAATCACACAATCACACAATCACACAATCACACAATCACAATCACACAATCACACAATCACACTATCACACAATCACACAATCACACAATCACACAATCACACAATCACACAATCACACAATCATCAATCACACAATCACGGTCACACAATCACACATTCACACAATCACACAATCACACAATCACTCAATCACAAAATCACACAATCACACAAGCACACAATCACACAATCACACAATCACACAATCACTCAATCACACAATCACACAATCACACAATCACACAATCACACAATCACACACTCACACAATCACACAGACACTATCACACAATCACAATCACACAATCACACAGACACTATCACACAATCACAATCACACAATCACAATCACACAATCACAATCACACAATCACACAATCACACGATCACACAATCACGGTCACTCAATCACGGTCAATCAATCACGGTCACACAATCACGGTCACAAAATCGCGGTCACACAATCACGGTCACACAATCACACAATCACACAATCACAAAATCACACAATCACACGGTCACACAATCACACAATCACACAATAACACACTCACACAATCACACAGTCACAATCACACTGTCGCAACCACACAATCACGGTCACACCATAACGGTATCACAATCACACATTCACACAATCACACAATCACACAATCACACAATCACAAAGTCACGATCACACAATCACGGTCACACAATCACGATCACACAATCACGATCACACAATCATGATCACACAATTACGGTCACACAATCACGGTCACACAATCACAGTCACACAATCACACAATCACAATCACGCAATCACACAATCACGATCACACAATCACGATCGCACAACTACACAATCACGCAATCACACAATCACACAATCACCCAATCACACAATCACACAATCACACAATCACACAATCACACAATCACACAATCACACAATCACACAATCACACAATCACACAATCACACAATCACACAATCACACAATCACACAATAACACAATTACACAATCACACAATCACAATCGCACAATCACAATTACACAATCACACAATCACACAATCACAGAATCACACAATCACACAATCACACACTCACACAATCACACAATCACACCATCATCAATCACACAATCACGGTCACACAATCACACATTCACACAATCACACAATCACACAATTCACACAATCTCACAATCACACAATCACAATCGCACAATCACAATTACACAATCACAATCACACAATCACACAATCACACAATCACACAATCACGGTCACAAAATCGCGGTCACACAATCACGGTCACACAATCACACAATCACACAATCACAAAATCACACAATCACACAATCACACAGTCACACAATCACTCAATCACACAATAACACACTCACACAATCACACAGTCACAATCACACAGTCGCAACCACACAATCACGGTCACACAATAACGGTAACACAATCACACATTCACACAATCACACAATCACACAATCACACAATCACACAATCACACAATCACACAATCATCAATCACACAATCACGGTCACACAATCACACATTCACACAATCACACAATCACACAATCACTCAATCACAAAATCACACAATCACACAAGCACACAATCACTCAATCACTCAATCACACAATCACACAATCTCACAATCACACAATCACACAATCACACAGTCATACCATCACACCATCACAATCACGCAATCACACAATCACACAATCACACAATCACACAATCACACAATCACACAGTCACACAATCACACAATCACACAATCACACAATCACACAATCACACAATCACACAATCACACAATCACACGATCACACAATCACGGTCACAAAATCGCGGTCACACAATCACGGTCACACAATCACACAATCACACAATCACAAAATCACACAGTCGCAACCACACAATCACGGTCACACAATAACGGTAACACAATCACACATTCACACAATCACACAATCACGCAATCACACAATCACACAATCACACAATCACACAATCACACAATCACACAATCACACAATCACACAATCACACAATCACACAATCATCAATCACACAATCACGGTCACACAATCACACATTCACACAATCACACAATCACACAATCACTCAATCACAAAATCACACAATCACACAAGCACACAATCACACAATCACACAATCACACAATCACACAATCACACAATCACACAATCACACAATCACACAATCACACAATCACACAATCACACAATCACACAATCACTCAATCACACAATCACACAATCTCACAATCACACAATCACACAATCACACACTCACACAATCACACAGACACTATCACACAATCACAGTCACACAATCACACAGACACTATCACACAATCACAATCACACAATCACAATCACACAATCACAATCACACAATCACAATCACACAATCACAATCACGCAATCACAATCACACAATCACAATCACACAATCACAATCACACAATCACAATCACACAATCACAATCACACAATCACACAATCACACAATCACACGATCACACAATCACGGTCACTCAATCACGGTCAATCAATGACGGTCACACAATCACGGTCACAAAATCGCGGTCACACAATCACGGTCACACAATCACACAATCACACAATCACACAATCACACAATCACACAATCACACAATCACACAATCACACAATCACACAATCACACAATCACACAATCACACAATCACACAATCACACAATCACACAATAACACAATTACACAATCACATAATCTCACAATCACACAATCACACAATCACACAATCACAATCGCACAATCACAATTACACAATCACACAATCACACAATCACACAATCACACAATCACACAATCACACAATCACACAATCACACAATCACACAATCACACAATTCACACAATCTCACAATCACACAATCACACAATCACACAATCACACAATCACACAATCACAATCACACAATCACACAATCACATAATCACACAATCACACAATCACACAATCTCACAATCACACAATCACACAATCACAATCGCACAATCACAATTACACAATCACACAATCACACAATCACAGAATCACACAATCACACAATCACACAATCACACAATCACACAATCACACCATCATCAATCACACAATCACGGTCACACAATCACACATTCACACAATCACACAATCACACAATTCACACAATCTCACAATTACACAATCACAATCGCACAATCACAATTACACAATCACAATCACACAATCACACAATCACACAATCACACAATCTCACAATCACACAATCACACAATCACACAATCACAATCGCACAATCACAATTACACAATCACACAATCACACAATCACACAATCACACAATCACACAATCACACAATCACACAATCACACAATCACACAATCATCAATCACACAATCACGGTCACACAATCACACATTCACACAATCACACAATCACACAATCACACAATCACACAATCACACAATCACACAATCACACAATCACACAATCACAATCGCACAATCACACAATCACACAATCACACAGTCACACAATCACACAATCACACAATCACACAATCACACAATCACACAATCACACAATCACACAATCACACAATCACACAATCACACAATCACACAATCACACAATCACACAATCACACAATCACACAGTCACACAATCACACAATCACACAATCACACAATCACACAATCACACAATCACAATCGCACAATCACACAATCACACAATCACACAGTCACAATCGCACAATCACAATTACACAATCACACAATCACACAATCACAGAATCACACAATCACACAATCACACAATCACACAATCACACAATCACACCATCATCAATCACACAATCACGGTCACACAATCACACATTCACACAATCACACAATCACACAATTCACACAATCTCACAATTACACAATCACAATCGCACAATCACAATTACACAATCACAATCACACAATCACACAATCACACAATCACACAATCTCACAATCACACAATCACACAATCACACAATCACAATCGCACAATCACAATTACACAATCACACAATCACACAATCACACAATCACACAATCACACAATCACACAATCACACAATCACACAATCACACAATCACACAATCACACAATCATCAATCACACAATCACGGTCACACAATCACACATTCACACAATCACACAATCACACAATCACACAATCACACAATCACACAATCACACAATCACACAATCACAATCGCACAATCACACAATCACACAATCACACAGTCACACAATCACACAATCACACAATCACACAATCACACAATCACACAATCACACAATCACACAATCACACAATCACACAATCACACAATCACACAATCACACAATCACACAGTCACACAATCACACAATCACACAATCACACAATCACACAATCACACAATCACACAATCATCAATCACACAATCACGGTCACACAATCACACATTCACACAATCACACAATCACACAATCACTCAATCACAAAATCACACAATCACACAAGCACACAATCACTCAATCACTCAATCACACAATCACACAATCTCACAATCACACAATCACACAATCACACAGTCATACCATCACACCATCACAATCACGCAATCACACAATCACACAATCACACAATCACACAATCACACAATCACACAGTCACACAATCACACAATCACACAATCACACAATCACACAATCACACAATCACACAATCACACAATCACACAATCACACAATCACACAATCACACAATCACACAATCACACAATCACACAATCACACAATCACACAATCACACAATCACACAATCACTCAATCACACAATCACACAATCTCACAATCACACAATCACACAATCACACACTCACACAATCACACAGACACTATCACACAATCACAGTCACACAATCACACAGACACTATCACACAATCACAATCACACAATCACAATCACACAATCGCAATCACACAATCACAATCACGCAATCACAATCACACAATCACAATCACACAATCACAATCACACAATCACAATCACACAATCACAATCACACAATCACACAATCACACGATCACACAATCACGGTCACTCAATCACGGTCAATCAATCACGGTCACACAATCACGGTCACAAAATCGCGGTCACACAATCACGGTCACACAATCACACAATCACACAATCACACAATCACACAATCACACAATCACACAATCACACAATCACACAATCACACAATCACACAATCACACAATCACACAATCACACAATCACACAATCACACAATAACACAATTACACAATCACATAATCTCACAATCACACAATCACACAATCACACAATCACAATCGCACAATCACAATTACACAATCACACAATCACACAATCACACAATCACACAATCACACAATCACACAATCACACAATCACACAATCACACAATCACACAATCACACAATCACACACTCACACAGTCACACAATCACACAATCACACAATCACACAATCACACAATCACACAATCACACAATCACACAATCACACAATCACACAATCACACAATCACACAATCACACAATCACACAATCACACAATCACACAATCACACAATCACACAATCACACAATCACTCAATCACACAATCACACAATCTCACAATCACACAATCACACAATCACACACTCACACAATCACACAGACACTATCACACAATCACAGTCACACAATCACACAGACACTATCACACAATCACAATCACACAATCACAATCACACAATCACAATCACACAATCACAATCACGCAATCACAATCACACAATCACAATCACACAATCACAATCACACAATCACAATCACACAATCACAATCACACAATCACAATCACACAATCACACAATCACACGATCACACAATCACGGTCACTCAATCACGGTCAATCAATCACGGTCACACAATCACGGTCACAAAATCGCGGTCACACAATCACGGTCACACAATCACACAATCACACAATCACACAATCACAACCGCACAATCACACAATCACACAATCACACAGTCACACAATCACACAACCACACAATCACACAATCACACAATCACACAATCACACACTCACACAATCACACAGACACTATCACACAATCACAATCACACAATCACAATCACACAATCACACAATCACACGATCACACAATCACGGTCACTCAATCACGGTCACTCAATCACGGTCACACAATCACGGTCACAAAATCGCGGTCACACAATCACGGTCACACAATCACACAATCACACAATCACACAATCACACAATCACACAATCACACAATCACACAATCACACAATCACACAATCACACAATCACACAATCACACAATCACACAATAACACAATTACACAATCACATAATCTCACAATCACACAATCACACAATCACACAATCACAATCGCACAATCACAATTACACAATCACACAATCACACAATCACACAATCACACAATCACACAATCACACAATCACACAATCACACAATCACACAATCACACAATTCACACAATCTCACAATCACACAATCACACAATCACACAATCACACAATCACAATCACACAATCACACAATCACATAATCACACAATCACACAATCACACAATCTCACAATCACACAATCACACAATCACAATCGCACAATCACAATTACACAATCACACAATCACAGAATCACACAATCACACAATCACACAATCACACAATCACACAATCACACCATCATCAATCACACAATCACGGTCACACAATCACACATTCACACAATCACACAATCACACAATTCACACAATCTCACAATTACACAATCACAATCGCGCAATCACAATTACACAATCACAATCACACAATCACACAATCACACAATCACACCATCTCACAATCACACAATCACACAATCACACAATCACAATCGCACAATCACAATTACACAATCACACAATCACACAATCACACAATCACACAATCACACAATCACACAATCACACAATCACACAATCACACAATCACACAATCATCAATCACACAATCACGGTCACACAATCACACATTCACACAATCACACAATCACACAATCACACAATCACACAATCACACAATTACAATCGCACAATCACACAATCACACAATCACACAGTCACACAATCACACAACCACACAATCACACAATCACACAATCACACAATCACACACTCACACAATCACACAGACACTATCACACAATCACAATCACACAATCACAATCACACAATCACACAATCACACGATCACACAATCACGGTCACTCAATCACGGTCACTCAATCACGGTCACACAATCACGGTCACAAAATCGCGGTCACACAATCACGGTCACACAATCACACAATCACACAATCACAAAATCACACAATCACACAATCACACAGTCACACAATCACTCAATCACACAATAACACACTCACACAATCACACAGTCACAATCACACAGTCGCAACCACACAATCACGGTCACACAATAACGGTAACACAATCACACATTCACACAATCACACAATCACACAATCACAAAATCACGATCACACAATCACGGTCACACAATCACGATCACACAATCACGATCACACAATCATGATCACACAATTACGGTCACACAATCACGGTCACTCAATCACAGTCACACAATCACACAATCACAATCACGCAATCACACAATCACGATCACACAATCACGATCGCACAACCACACAATCACGCAATCACACAATCACACAATCACACAATCACACAATCACGCAATCACACAATGACACCATCACACAATCACACAATCACACAATCACACAATCACACAATCACACAATCACACAATCACACAGTCACACAATCACACAATCACACAATCACACAATCACACAATCACAATCGCACAATCACACAATCACACAATCACACAGTCACACAATCACACAACCACACAATCACACAATCACACAATCACACAATCACACAATCACACAATCACTCAATCACAAAATCACACAATCACAAAATCACACAATCACTCAATCACACAATCACACAATCACACAATCACACAATCACACAATCACACAATCACACAATCACACAATCACAATCACACAATCACACAATCACACTATCACACAATCACACAATCACACAATCACACAATCACACAATCACACAATCACACAATCATCAATCACACAATCACGGTCACACAATCACACATTCACACAATCACACAATCACACAATCACTCAATCACAAAATCACACAATCACACAAGCACACAATCACACAATCACACAATCACACAATCACTCAATCACACAATCACACAATCACACAATCACACAATCACACAATCACACACTCACACAATCACACAGACACTATCACACAATCACAATCACACAATCACACAGACACTATCACACAATCACAATCACACAATCACAATCACACAATCACAATCACACAATCACACAATCACACGATCACACAATCACGGTCACTCAATCACGGTCAATCAATCACGGTCACACAATCACGGTCACAAAATCGCGGTCACACAATCACGGTCACACAATCACACAATCACACAATCACAAAATCACACAATCACACGGTCACACAATCACACAATCACACAATAACACACTCACACAATCACACAGTCACAATCACACTGTCGCAACCACACAATCACGGTCACACCATAACGGTATCACAATCACACATTCACACAATCACACAATCACACAATCACACAATCACAAAGTCACGATCACACAATCACGGTCACACAATCACGATCACACAATCACGATCACACAATCATGATCACACAATCACACATTCACACAATCACACAATCACACAATCACTCAATCACAAAATCACACAATCACACAAGCACACAATCACTCAATCACTCAATCACACAATCACACAATCTCACAATCACACAATCACACAATCACACAGTCATACCATCACACCATCACAATCACGCAATCACACAATCACACAATCACACAATCACACAATCACACAATCACACAGTCACACAATCACACAATCACACAATCACACAATCACACAATCACACAATCACACAATCACACAATCACACAATCACACAATCACACAATCACACAATCACACAATCACACAATCACACAATCACACAATCACACAATCACACAGTCACACAATCACACAATCACACAATCACACAATCACACAATCACAATCGCACAATCACACAATCACACAATCACACAGTCACACAATCACACAACCACACAATCACACAATCACACAATCACACACTCACACAATCACACAGACACTATCACACAATCACAATCACACAATCACAATCACACAATCACAATCACACAATCACAATCACACAATCACACAATCACACAATCACACGATCACACAATCACGGTCACAAAATCGCGGTCACACAATCACGGTCACACAATCACACAATCACACAATCACAAAATCACACAATCACACAATCACACAGTCACACAATCACTCAATCACACAATAACACACTCACACAATCACACAGTCACAATCACACAGTCGCAACCACACAATCACGGTCACACAATAACGGTAACACAATCACACATTCACACAATCACACAATCACACAATCACACAATCACACAATCACACAATCACACAATCACACAATCACACAATCACACAATCACACAATCACACAATCACACAATCACACAATCACACAATCACACAATCACACAATCACACAATCACACAATCACACAATAACACAATTACACAATCACACAATCACAATCGCACAATCACAATTACACAATCACACAATCACACAATCACAGAATCACACAATCACACAATCACACAATCACACAATCACACAATCACACAATCACACCATCATCAATCACACAATCACGGTCACACAATCACACATTCACACAATCACACAATCACACAATTCACACAATCTCACAATCACACAATCACAATCGCACAATCACAATTACACAATCACAATCACACAATCACACAATCACACAAGCACACAATCTCACAATCACACAATCGCACAATCACACAATCACAATCGCACAATCACAGTTACACAATCACACAATCACACAATCACACAATCACACAATCACACAATCATCAATCACACAATCACGGTCACACAATCACACAATCACACAATCACACAATCACACAATCACACAATCACACAATCACACAATCACACAATCACACAATCACACAATCACACAATCACACAATCACACAATCACACAATCACACAATCACACAATCACACAATCACACAATCACACAATCACACAATCACACAATCACTCAATCACACAATCACACAATCTCACAATCACACAATCACACAATCACACACTCACACAATCACACAGACACTGTCACACAATCACAGTCACACAATCACACAGACACTATCACACAATCACAATCACACAATCACAATCACACAATCACAATCACACAATCACAATCACGCAATCACAATCACACAATCACAATCACACAATCACAATCACACAATCACAATCACACAATCACAATCACACAATCACACACTCACACGATCACACAATCACGGTCACTCAATCACGGTCAATCAATCACGGTCACACAATCACGGTCACAAAATCGCGGTCACACAATCACACAATCACACAATCACACAATCACACAATCACACAATCACACAATCACACAATCACACAATCACACAATCACACAATCACACAATCACACAATCACACAATCACACAATCACACAATAACACAATTACACAATCACATAATCTCACAATCACACAATCACACAATCACACAATCACAATCGCACAATCACAATTACACAATCACACAATCACACAATCACACAATCACACAATCACACAATCACACAATCACACAATCACACAATCACACAATCACACAATCACACAATCACACAATCACACAATCACACACTCACACAGTCACACAATCACACAATCACACAATCACACAATCACACAATCACACAATCACACAATCACACAATCACACAATCACACAATCACACAATCACACAATCACACAATCACACAATCACACAATCACACAATCACACAATCACACAATCACACAATCACACAATCACTCAATCACACAATCACACAATCTCACAATCACACAATCACACAATCACACACTCACACAATCACACAGACACTATCACACAATCACAGTCACACAATCACACAGACACTATCACACAATCACAATCACACAATCACAATCACACAATCACAATCACACAATCACAATCACGCAATCACAATCACACAATCACAATCACACAATCACAATCACACAATCACAATCACACAATCACAATCACACAATCACAATCACACAATCACACAATCACACGATCACACAATCACGGTCACTCAATCACGGTCAATCAATCACGGTCACACAATCACGGTCACAAAATCGCGGTCACACAATCACGGTCACACAATCACACAATCACACAATCACACAATCACACAATCACACAATCACACAATCACACAATCACACAATCACACAATCACACAATCACACAATCACACAATCACACAATCACACAATCACACAATAACACAATTACACAATCACATAATCTCACAATCACACAATCACACAATCACACAATCACAATCGCACAATCACAATTACACAATCACACAATCACACAATCACACAATCACACAATCACACAATCACACAATCACACAATCACACAATCACACAATCACACAATTCACACAATCTCACAATCACACAATCACACAATCACACAATCACACAATCACAATCACACAATCACACAATCACATAATCACACAATCACACAATCACACAATCTCACAATCACACAATCACACAATCACAATCGCACAATCACAATTACACAATCACACAATCACACAATCACACAATCACAGAATCACACAATCACACAATCACACAATCACACAATCACACAATCACACCATCATCAATCACACAATCACGGTCACACAATCACACATTCACACAATCACACAATCACACAATTCACACAATCTCACAATTACACAATCACAATCGCACAATCACAATTACACAATCACAATCACACAATCACACAATCACACAATCACACCATCTCAAAATCACACAATCACACAATCACACAATCACAATCGCACAATCACAATTACACAATCACACAATCACACAATCACACAATCACACAATCACACAATCACACAATCACACAATCACACAATCACACAATCACACAATCATCAATCACACAATCACGGTCACACAATCACACATTCACACAATCACACAATCACACAATCACACAATCACACAATCACACAATCACAATCGCACAATCACACAATCACACAATCACACAGTCACACAATCACACAACCACACAATCACACAATCACACAATCACACAATCACACACTCACACAATCACACAGACACTATCACACAATCACAATCACACAATCACAATCACACAATCACACAATCACACGATCACACAATCACGGTCACTCAATCACGGTCACTCAATCACGGTCACACAATCACGGTCACAAAATCGCGGTCACACAATCACGGTCACACAATCACACAATCACACAATCACACAATCACACAATCACACAATCACACAATCACACAATCACACAATCACACAATCACACAATCACACAATCACACAATCACACAATCACACAATAACACAATTACACAATCACATAATCTCACAATCACACAATCACACAATCACACAATCACAATCGCACAATCACAATTACACAATCACACAATCACACAATCACACAATCACACAATCACACAATCACACAATCACACAATCACACAATCACACAATCACACAATTCACACAATCTCACAATCACACAATCACACAATCACACAATCACACAATCACAATCACACAATCACACAATCACATAATCACACAATCACACAATCACACAATCTCACAATCACACAATCACACAATCACAATCGCACAATCACAATTACACAATCACACAATCACAGAATCACACAATCACACAATCACACAATCACACAATCACACAATCACACCATCATCAATCACACAATCACGGTCACACAATCACACATTCACACAATCACACAATCACACAATTCACACAATCTCACAATTACACAATCACAATCGCGCAATCACAATTACACAATCACAATCACACAATCACACAATCACACAATCACACCATCTCACAATCACACAATCACACAATCACACAATCACAATCGCACAATCACAATTACACAATCACACAATCACACAATCACACAATCACACAATCACACAATCACACAATCACACAATCACACAATCACACAATCACACAATCACACAATCACACAATCATCAATCACACAATCACGGTCACACAATCACACATTCACACAATCACACAATCACACAATCACACAATCACACAATCACACAATTACAATCGCACAATCACACAATCACACAATCACACAGTCACACAATCACACAACCACACAATCACACAATCACACAATCACACAATCACACACTCACACAATCACACAGACACTATCACACAATCACAATCACACAATCACAATCACACAATCACACAATCACACAATCACACGATCACACAATCACGGTCACTCAATCACGGTCACTCAATCACGGTCACACAATCACGGTCACAAAATCGCGGTCACACAATCACGGTCACACAATCACACAATCACACAATCACAAAATCACACAATCACACTGTTATATCCCCGCCGAAATAGTGGGTGGAATACAACCGCGAGGGAAAAAGTTGGGTCCTAGTCCCGATTTCAAGAGGTGCAAGGGAAATTAACTTAATGATTATAAAATGCTGAGTATAAAAACGTATATTTTACGAACTGTTTGGAATGGAGTACTTTACGAGAGTGTCGCCTCTTCGTTCGGTCTGGATCAGGGTTAGGAGTCTTGGTTTGAAGGGAAGGGAGATTCCGGGTAGGTAAGCAGGAAAGGACAGTTGGACTGTGGGAATAGGACTGTGCTGTTCTTGCACATTCTTATCATGAAGTTATTCTTATGCTACTTGCTTATAATGAAATGGTTACAGTAAATACGCATAATAATAATAATAATAGTAATGATGATAATAATAATAATAATAATTATAATAATGATAATAATGATAATAATAATAATGATGATTATAATGACGTTAATAACGGCGGGAGGAGTAGGATATAACACGCCCCCCCTTTAAAATGGAAGATGTATACCCTAACGGGTGTGCATCTTCCTTCGATAGGTTGTATGGTGTTTGTTGCGTATTTTGGTTTATACATTTGTTTATCTGTCACGAATTTATACATGTGTCTATGTGTCAGTGTAATGTTTTCGAGTGTGTGTGTGTGTGTGTACACGCGTTCCTTTTTCTTCTGTTGGGCAGTGACAATATAGTGCTTATTACTAGTTACAATGGTGTCGCATAGTACGCTCGATTTTGGCTTGTTGTCGCTGCTGTTGAATAATTTTCTATGTTTTTGAGTAATATGATTTCGGGTTTAACATTACTAGATGATGGTATAATCGGATCTGACGATAGGTTTGTTGTAGTTGTCGGCGCAGAACGGTTTTTATCTCGCTTACAGGATGAAAATAGTCTTATTATTTTCATAAAGATTGACAATTTATATAATATAGCCAAGATAGTAAGTGATATGATAACAAGACCCGTCAAGTGTAAGACGGAGTGTATGTTCGTTATACGTTGTTCTGTTCTTTTGTGCTTAGCAATCTCTTTTGCTTGGTTAACAATATCGCTTAATTTAGTGCCTGTAGTAGCCAGATCATTCGTATCAACGTATGGCTTTATATGCGGTATATTTAAATGTACTTCCGAAAGGTTTGTAGATGCTAGCGATCGGTCTAAGTTAGTAATATTTAACTGAATTGGCGGTACATATGATTTTCGTATTTTAGATTCGAGAACTCGCGTGGTGGTTAGCGTGACAACCGTGGAAGTCGCTATGCATTTGGGAGCAATTTTAATTACTCCGGTTGAGTTTATTATAACGTGTATCGGATCCTTGTTAGGACAAGTTATGTGTAAGGGTTCTGCAATTGAAGTTGAAAATATCCAGGTATTCGGTTCTGTTAGTTGAGTCCAGAATGAAGTGAGCATTTTTATGACCCGAATATCGCAGGTAGTGAAATCGACGATTTTTGGATTTATTAATAGATTTACTTCACATGTAACTTTTGCAACGGTGTGAAATAACGGTCTCGTGCGCTTACAAAGATATATACCCATGGTTTCTTTACATTTTTCGATTTGGCTTTCGGTTAGCGGAGTGTATAAAACACGATCGCTTGTTATTGCTAAATATGGAGCTGCGGGTGTTATATACGCGTAGTTTTTATCTATTGATTCTTGTACCATTGGTACTGGTATTAATTTATATAAATTAAATATGTTGATTGTCAATAATGGGATTTCCAGTATATAAATGAGACGGCTTTTTGCATATGCCACCTGTACTTTTGAAATTCTAATTAGTTCTTCCATATAATTTGGTTCCGAAGGAGTTGGGAAAATTATGGATGGGTTCGAGGCTTGGATTTCTTTTATCGTAATGGCAAGTTCTGTCGGAGTGATTATTTTAGGGTGGATCATGCCTTGCTTAGCTAAAAAAATTGCGTCAATAATTGTGTTAAGGTCCAATTCATATTCGTTTAAACATTGATCTAATTGGATCAGGGACGACGTTATTTGTAAATTTTCAGTGTTGTAATTTACTGCCATTGTAACACGATTTGAAATGATTTGAAGAGTTTCTACTGCTTTGGTAATATTTGCAAATTTATTTCGGAGCTCGTTTATTCGGTAACTTGTTCTATCTATATTGGATTTAAAAATATTAGTTTGCTCTTCTAACAGCTTAGCTATGTGTTTTGTATCCTTATATACCCTATCGATTTGTTCGTTATAATAGTCTGCGTCATCGCTGTCCAGTGTTCCAAAAAGAACTTTTGAAATTTTACCAATGAACTCGAAAGGTGCCCGTTTTTGGCGTATGGTTTGTTTTTCATTTTTATCTTGATTTAACGTTGTTAGTTTTCCAATCTGTGTTATATATTCCTCAATCGCATGTATTCTATTCCCTACTAGCTTAATTTGAGAATCGACTATGCAGTAATTACTGATAGATGTGCATTTAGTGTCTATTGCACTCAAGTAGCGGTGTAAAGAGTCCGATTGATTTAACATGCCTAACATATCTACATATATGAGTAATCTCCATTGGTTGTCGTATATACGAAGATCATTTAATTTTTCGAAGTAAATGCCAGGATTATGTTCCATAGTTTCTATTTTGTACGGATAAAAGTCATGACTGCTTCGTGCCGGTGTCGTCAGTAACGAGACTCTGGAACATATGCGTGTTTAAGTTTGTTAGTGTGCACCGTTTTAGTGCTTGTTGGACTTAGATATATTATAGCGTTTACATCATTAACGATATCTTTAATTACGTATGGACCGGAGTAATGATTATCCAGTTTCCCTATTTTCTCGTTTAGCAGATAAACAGATTGTCCTGGTACAAATTTTTGTGTATTGGCATTACGATCATAGTATAGCTTCGAATTTTGTTTTGCTTTATTTAGGTTTTCGGTTGCAAGATTACGTAGTTCTGTTAATCGCGTCGTAAGGTCTACTAAAAATGTTTCGTACGTAAAGTTATGCTTCTCTAAGTAATCAAAGCTAGAAGGTACGCGAGCTTTTTTTCCAAAAATTAATTCATGGGGCGTGTATTTTGTGCCAACGTGTACTGATAGTGCCCATGTGTTGTGGAAAAAGCTGTCTTATGTGCATGATTTGGATCCATGGGTATCTGGTGAAACCCGGATGCTAAATCAAATGTTGAAAAGTATTTAGCACTGCCGAGCTGGTCAAGGATGTCTGTGATATTTGGAAGTGGGTATGCATCTCCAACGGTTTTTTCATTCAACTTACGAAAGTCCACTACCATTCTCCATTGTTTGTTACCTTCGATATCCGGTTTCTTCGGAACTACCCATATTGGCGAATTATAGGGGGAAGAAGACGGTTGTATGATATTTTCGTTTAATAATTTTGTTATTTGTCTTTGTATTTCGTCTTTGTGTATTTGTGGATGACGATATTGTTTAGTATTGATTGGTGTTTCGTCTGTTGTGTGTATACTGTGTTTTATTAATGTAGTTGCAGGAAGTTTGTCCCCTGGTAAATAAAATAGGTGATTATATTTTTGTGTTAGTTGTAAGATGTTTTCTTTTTCTTCTGAATTTAAGTGGTCTAATCTCAGAGTTGCGTGCAGTTGAGTGATTCTTTCTCTTTGTGATAAGTTTATGGGATTTATAGCTATGTTTGTTGTGTCGACGGATGATCCGTGAGAAGTATTCGTAATCTCTTTAGGTAGATATTGTAGACGCGCCACGTGCCGAACGTTATCTATACCTGAGCTGGGTACCGGATGTGCAAGGTGGACTGATACCGTATCGTTGCAACTGTAACTCGCGGGAACCTTCGATTGCATCCTTTCCGACTCGCTGATGCTTGGGAATGTTTTGCGCGCCTTATCAGTAGAGATGCTTTTAATTTCTTGGGATTCAGACGGATCAACGTGTGTTAATATTGCTGATGGTGTTGGGAAAGTTACGTCTACTTCGTTCGCGTTAATTGCATAAGCGTAAGCTGTTCCGTTGATATTTTTGACAAGAGATTCTCCAATGAATATCCCATTTCCTAAATTTAATTTTTCTAAAATTCCGATATCTATTTTTTCCGCGTTTGCTATTCGCACGGGGATAACTTTAACCGTTCGACCGGGGATAACTATGCTTTTATCATGAAAGGGTACAGTTGTATTATTGCTTAAGGTTAATGATTGCGATAAGAATGAAAGTGTTGCTTTTTCCTTGTTTAAAAAGTCTGTCCCTAAAATGCCCTTTTGATTAATTGGGAATGAGTCCGGTACAATGTGAAAAGTGTGTGAGTTATCGTTGATTATCATTGTAATTTCGGCTAAAGTTTCCGTTGTTTCTGTTGTTATTCCTCTTAGTTTGATTTTATTTCGTGTATTACATGGCGTATTTGGTGTCACTACGTTATGTTTAATTAGATTGACGCGTGATCCTGAATCAATAAGGAATTCTTGTTGTGATTCGCGAAACTGCTTAGATTCTAAAAGTATTGTGGGCGTGTTATCATTATCTGCCCGGACCGAGTAAATGCGCGCTTTAAAGGATGTTGGTAGGGGCGATTTTGTAAGTTTGGGTTTCACAGCTCGCCCGTCTGAGAAACGCTTGTTTCGTTTAAATGTTCTGAATACTCCGTACTTATATTACGAACCGGTGCGTGACGCAAATTATTTTTGGATCGACATTCGTCTGTAGTATGACCTTTAATTCTGCAGTGAGTACAAAATTTTTTATTCCTTTCTAGTGTTCGACATTCTTCGACTATATGACCGTTTCGTTTACAGTAAATACAGCTTTTTATGGGTTGTGAAGCCTGTCTATAAAAATTATTTTTAACGGATCGTTCCTGATAATTGTAAAATTGTGGTGGGAGTGATTGGGGCGGTACTGTTTGTTTGGGATACGAATATATGTTCTGTCGTTGTGGAAATTGTGTGTTCGGTGAAATCGGGATGGGAGTGCGGTAGGTTGGTTCATGGATATTTAAAACAGCTTGATTGAGGAAAGGTCTTCTGTATGGGCAAGTATGATACTCGTGGTCTGATTTACCGCAATATTGACAATCGACTAGTCGTCCCGCGTATGATGTAGGTGGGGCCATAAACCTAGCTTGCCTATTTTTTACATGTTCCCATGCGACGCATGCATTTTCTATTGCCTCCTTTAGATTTGCGGGTGATGTAAATCCGACTTTATTTTCTAATTCGGTACTCCTTAGGCCGGATATAAAACTTTGTAGAGCGCTTTGTTCGAGACCGCATATCATACCTCGTGCTATATCGGGGGAATTGATTTCGCGAATAGCTTCTTTCGCTCGGTTTTGTATATTTTCGATTCGTCTACCGAAATCTAAGGGCGACTCCCACGTTTCTTGTCTTGCAAATGCTAATTCGGTTTGCCATTTAGACTGGCTTTGTCTTGGAACGTACACGCGTTTTATTTCAAGTAACATATTGCGCAGATTGTCAGACGGAAGGTAACCTAAGGCAATATCAGCATCTCCGCGGATTTTCGTTCTAACTACACGCGCTAAGAATGCCGAGTCTGACGGTCGGATTAGGGTACTGGCCGATTCGCAGGCACGAATAAATGAACTAGGAGGAATATTATAACCATCGAAAATTGGTATACATTCCGCGGCTTCTTTTACGGTATAGAAACTATCGGCTGTTGCCTGTACATTATTTCTGTTTGTTGTCGCGTTATCATTGAGTGATAGCCTACTGGATAATCGTTCCGCCAAATCGTCGGTATTTGGCATTTTGATAGTCTGATTGAATGGTTCGGACGCACGATTAAGTGTTTATATAGGATGGTTGTCAATTCTTATAACAAACTTACAGGATAATGTAGAATGTTAGAATGACCATGTCGTGGAAGAACGCTGCGGTTTTACTTGATCGCGCGGCGGCTGGTTGGCTGACTCTTGCAGGTTGATGTCCAGGCGGCGATACAGAGACTGCTTTGCGTCCTCCAGAATGTGACTCGTTTGGTTCCGAATCGTTGTATAGATGACCAGCCGATAAATGATGATGTTCTTGTTATGAATGCTGGTCGTTTCGGGTAATGAAATCCTTGCTTCGCACTTGGGACGCCCAACACCGCTGCCACCAATTTATGTTATATCCCCGCCGAAATAGTGGGTGGAATACAACCGCGAGGGAAAAAGTTGGGTCCTAGTCCCGATTTCAAGAGGTGCAAGGGAAATTAACTTAATGATTATAAAATGCTGAGTATAAAAACGTATATTTTACGAACTGTTTGGAATGGAGTACTTTACGAGAGTGTCGCCTCTTCGTTCGGTCTGGATCAGGGTTAGGAGTCTTGGTTTGAAGGGAAGGGAGATTCCGGGTAGGTAAGCAGGAAAGGACAGTTGGACTGTGGGAATAGGACTGTGCTGTTCTTGCACATTCTTATCATGAAGTTATTCTTATGCTACTTGCTTATAATGAAATGGTTACAGTAAATACGCATAATAATAATAATAATAGTAATGATGATAATAATAATAATAATAATAATAATAATGATAATAATGATAATAATAATAATGATGATTATAATGACGTTAATAACGGCGGGAGGAGTAGGATATAACAACACAATCACACAGTCACACAATCACTCAATCACACAATAACACACTCACACAATCACACAGTCACAATCACACAGTCGCAACCACACAATCACGGTCACACAATAACGGTAACACAATCACACATTCACACAATCACACAATCACACAATCACAAAATCACGATCACACAATCACGGTCACACAATCACGATCACACAATCACGATCACACAATCATGATCACACGATTACGGTCACACAATCACGGTCACACAATCACAGTCACACAATCACACAATCACAATCACGCAATCACACAATCACGATCACACAATCACGATCGCACAACCACACAATCACGCAATCACACAATCACACAATCACACAATCACACAATCACGCAATCACACAATGACACCATCACACAATCACACAATCACACAATCACACAATCACACAATCACACAATCACACAATCACACAGTCACACAATCACACAATCACACAATCACACAATCACACAATCACAATCGCACAATCACACAATCACACAATCACACAGTCACACAATCACACAACCACACAATCACACAATCACACAATCACACAATCACACAATCACACAATCACTCAATCACAAAATCACACAATCACAAAATCACACAATCACTCAATCACACAATCACACAATCACACAATCACACAATCACACAATCACACAATCACACAATCACACAATCACACAATCACAATCACACAATCACACAATCACACTATCACACAATCACACAATCACACAATCACACAATCACACAATCACACAATCACACAATCATCAATCACACAATCACGGTCACACAATCACACATTCACACAATCACACAATCACACAATCACTCAATCACAAAATCACACAATCACACAAGCACACAATCACACAATCACACAATCACACAATCACTCAATCACACAATCACACAATCACACAATCACACAATCACACAATCACACACTCACACAATCACACAGACACTATCACACAATCACAATCACACAATCACACAGACACTATCACACAATCACAATCACACAATCACAATCACACAATCACAATCACACAATCACACAATCACACGATCACACAATCACGGTCACTCAATCACGGTCAATCAATCACGGTCACACAATCACGGTCACAAAATCGCGGTCACACAATCACGGTCACACAATCACACAATCACACAATCACAAAATCACACAATCACACGGTCACACAATCACACAATCACACAATAACACACTCACACAATCACACAGTCACAATCACACTGTCGCAACCACACAATCACGGTCACACCATAACGGTATCACAATCACACATTCACACAATCACACAATCACACAATCACACAATCACAAAGTCACGATCACACAATCACGGTCACACAATCACGATCACACAATCACGATCACACAATCATGATCACACAATTACGGTCACACAATCACGGTCACACAATCACAGTCACACAATCACACAATCACAATCACGCAATCACACAATCACGATCACACAATCACGATCGCACAACTACACAATCACGCAATCACACAATCACACAATCACCCAATCACACAATCACACAATCACACAATCACACAATCACACAATCACACAATCACACAATCACACAATCACACAATCACACAATCACACAATCACACAATCACACAATCACACAATCACACAATCACACAATCACACAATCACACAATCACACAATCACACAGTCACACAATCACACAACCACACAATCACACAATCACACAATCACACAATCACACAATCACACAATCACTCAATCACAAAATCACACAATCACAAAATCACACAATCACTCAATCACACAATCACACAATCACACAATCACACAATCACACAATCACACAATCACACAATCACACAATCACACAATCACAATCACACAATCACACAATCACACTATCACACAATCACACAATCACACAATCACACAATCACACAATCACACAATCACACAATCATCAATCACACAATCACGGTCACACAATCACACATTCACACAATCACACAATCACACAATCACTCAATCACAAAATCACACAATCACACAAGCACACAATCACACAATCACACAATCACACAATCACTCAATCACACAATCACACAATCACACAATCACACAATCACACAATCACACACTCACACAATCACACAGACACTATCACACAATCACAATCACACAATCACACAGACACTATCACACAATCACAATCACACAATCACAATCACACAATCACAATCACACAATCACACAATCACACGATCACACAATCACGGTCACTCAATCACGGTCAATCAATCACGGTCACACAATCACGGTCACAAAATCGCGGTCACACAATCACGGTCACACAATCACACAATCACACAATCACAAAATCACACAATCACACGGTCACACAATCACACAATCACACAATAACACACTCACACAATCACACAGTCACAATCACACTGTCGCAACCACACAATCACGGTCACACCATAACGGTATCACAATCACACATTCACACAATCACACAATCACACAATCACACAATCACAAAGTCACGATCACACAATCACGGTCACACAATCACGATCACACAATCACGATCACACAATCATGATCACACAATTACGGTCACACAATCACGGTCACACAATCACAGTCACACAATCACACAATCACAATCACGCAATCACACAATCACGATCACACAATCACGATCGCACAACTACACAATCACGCAATCACACAATCACACAATCACCCAATCACACAATCACACAATCACACAATCACACAATCACACAATCACACAATCACACAATCACACAATCACACAATCACACAATCACACAATCACACAATCACACAATCACACAATCACACAATCACACAATCACACAATCACACAATCACACAATCACACAATCACACAATAACACAATTACACAATCACACAATCACAATCGCACAATCACAATTACACAATCACACAATCACACAATCACAGAATCACACAATCACACAATCACACACTCACACAATCACACAATCACACCATCATCAATCACACAATCACGGTCACACAATCACACATTCACACAATCACACAATCACACAATTCACACAATCTCACAATCACACAATCACAATCGCACAATCACAATTACACAATCACAATCACACAATCACACAATCACACAATCACGGTCACAAAATCGCGGTCACACAATCACGGTCACACAATCACACAATCACACAATCACAAAATCACACAATCACACAATCACACAGTCACACAATCACTCAATCACACAATAACACACTCACACAATCACACAGTCACAATCACACAGTCGCAACCACACAATCACGGTCACACAATAACGGTAACACAATCACACATTCACACAATCACACAATCACACAATCACACAATCACACAATCACACAATCACACAATCACACAATCACACAATCACACCATCATCAATCACACAATCACGGTCACACAATCACACATTCACACAATCACACAATCTCACAATCACACAATCGCACAATCACACAATCACAATCGCACAATCACAGTTACACAATCACACAATCACACAATCACACAATCACACAATCACACAATCACACAATCATCAATCACACAATCACGGTCACACAATCACACATTCACACAATCACACAATCACACAATCACTCAATCACAAAATCACACAATCACACAAGCACACAATCACTCAATCACTCAATCACACAATCACACAATCTCACAATCACACAATCACACAATCACACAGTCATACCATCACACCATCACAATCACGCAATCACACAATCACACAATCACACAATCACACAATCACACAATCACACAGTCACACAATCACACAATCACACAATCACACAATCACACAATCACACAATCACACAATCACACAATCGCACAATCACACAATCACACAATCACACAATCACACAATCACACAATCACACAATCACACAATCACACAATCACACACTCACACAATCACACAGACACTATCACACAATCACAATCACACAATCACAATCACACAATCACAATCACACAATCACAATCACACAATCACAATCACACAATCACACAATCACACAATCACACGATCACACAATCACGGTCACAAAATCGCGGTCACACAATCACGGTCACACAATCACACAATCACACAATCACAAAATCACACAGTCGCAACCACACAATCACGGTCACACAATAACGGTAACACAATCACACATTCACACAATCACACAATCACGCAATCACACAATCACACAATCACACAATCACACAATCACACAATCACACAATCACACAATCACACAATCACACAATCACACAATCATCAATCACACAATCACGGTCACACAATCACACATTCACACAATCACACAATCACACAATCACTCAATCACAAAATCACACAATCACACAAGCACACAATCACACAATCACACAATCACACAATCACACAATCACACAATCACACAATCACACAATCACACAATCACACAATCACACAATCACACAATCACACAATCACTCAATCACACAATCACACAATCTCACAATCACACAATCACACAATCACACACTCACACAATCACACAGACACTATCACACAATCACAGTCACACAATCACACAGACACTATCACACAATCACAATCACACAATCACAATCACACAATCACAATCACACAATCACAATCACACAATCACAATCACGCAATCACAATCACACAATCACAATCACACAATCACAATCACACAATCACAATCACACAATCACAATCACACAATCACACAATCACACAATCACACGATCACACAATCACGGTCACTCAATCACGGTCAATCAATGACGGTCACACAATCACGGTCACAAAATCGCGGTCACACAATCACGGTCACACAATCACACAATCACACAATCACACAATCACACAATCACACAATCACACAATCACACAATCACACAATCACACAATCACACAATCACACAATCACACAATCACACAGTCACACAATCACACAATCACACAATCACACAATAACACAATTACACAATCACATAATCTCACAATCACACAATCACACAATCACACAATCACAATCGCACAATCACAATTACACAATCACACAATCACACAATCACACAATCACACAATCACACAATCACACAATCACACAATCACACAATCACACAATCACACAATCACACAATCACACAATCACACAATCACACAATTCACACAATCTCACAATCACACAATCACACAATCACACAATCACACAATCACACAATCACAATCACACAATCACACAATCACATAATCACACAATCACACAATCACACAATCTCACAATCACACAATCACACAATCACAATCGCACAATCACAATTACACAATCACACAATCACACAATCACACAATCACAGAATCACACAATCACACAATCACACAATCACACAATCACACAATCACACCATCATCAATCACACAATCACGGTCACACAATCACACATTCACACAATCACACAATCACACAATTCACACAATCTCACAATTACACAATCACAATCGCACAATCACAATTACACAATCACAATCACACAATCACACAATCACACAATCACACAATCTCACAATCACACAATCACACAATCACACAATCACAATCGCACAATCACAATTACACAATCACACAATCACACAATCACACAATCACACAATCACACAATCACACAATCACACAATCACACAATCACACAATCATCAATCACACAATCACGGTCACACAATCACACATTCACACAATCACACAATCACACAATCACACAATCACACAATCACACAATCACACAATCACACAATCACACAATCACAATCGCACAATCACACAATCACACAATCACACAGTCACACAATCACACAATCACACAATCACACAATCACACAATCACACAATCACACAATCACACAATCACACTATCACACAATCACACAATCACACAATCACACAATCACACAATCACACAGTCACACAATCACACAATCACACAATCACACAATCACACAATCACACAATCACAATCGCACAATCACACAATCACACAATCACACAGTCACAATCGCACAATCACAATTACACAATCACACAATCACACAATCACAGAATCACACAATCACACAATCACACAATCACACAATCACACAATCACACCATCATCAATCACACAATCACGGTCACACAATCACACATTCACACAATCACACAATCACACAATTCACACAATCTCACAATTACACAATCACAATCGCACAATCACAATTACACAATCACAATCACACAATCACACAATCACACAATCACACAATCTCACAATCACACAATCACACAATCACACAATCACAATCGCACAATCACAATTACACAATCACACAATCACACAATCACACAATCACACAATCACACAATCACACAATCACACAATCACACAATCACACAATCACACAATCACACAATCATCAATCACACAATCACGGTCACACAATCACACATTCACACAATCACACAATCACACAATCACACAATCACACAATCACACAATCACACAATCACAATCGCACAATCACACAATCACACAATCACACAGTCACACAATCACACAATCACACAATCACACAATCACACAATCACACAATCACACAATCACACAATCACACAATCACACAATCACACAATCACACAATCACACAATCACACAGTCACACAATCACACAATCACACAATCACACAATCACACAATCACACAATCACAATCGCACAATCACACAATCACACAATCACACAGTCACACAATCACACAAACACACAATCACACAATCACACAATCACACACTCACACAATCACACAGACACTATCACACAATCACAATTACACAATCACAATCACACAATCACAATCACACAATCACAATCACACAATCACACAATCACACGATCACACAATCACTCAATCATCAATCACCCAATCACGGTCACACAATCACACATTCACACAATCACACAATCACACAATCACTCAATCACAAAATCACACAATCACACAAGCACACAATCACACAATCACACAGTCACACAATCACACAATCACACAGTCACACAATCACACAATCACAATCACACAATCACACAATCACACAATCACACAATCACACAATCACACAATCTCACAATCACACAATCACACAATCACAATCGCACAATCACACTTACACAATCACACAATCACAGAATCACAGAATCACACAATCACACAATCACACAATCACACAATCACACAATCACACAATCACACAATCACACCATCATCAATCACACAATCACGGTCACACAATCACACATTCACACAATCACACAATCACACAATTCACACAATCTCACAATCACACAATCACAATCGCACAATCACAATCACACAATCACACAATCACACGATCACACAATCACGGTCACTCAATCACGGTCACTCAATCACGGTCACACAATCACGGTCACAAAATCGCGGTCACACAATCACGGTCACACAATCACACAATCACACAATCACAAAATCACACAATCACACAATCACACAATCACACAATCACACAATCACACAATCACTCAATCACACAATCACACAATCACACAATCACACAATCACACAATCACACACTCACACAATCACACAGACACTATCACACAATCACAATCACACAATCACACAGACACTATCACACAATCACAATCACACAATCACAATCACACAATCACAATCACACAATCACAATCACACAATCACAATCACACAATCACAATCACACAATCACAATCACACAATCACAATCACACAATCACAATCACACAATCACAATCACACAATCACACAATCACACGATCACACAATCACGGTCACTCAATCACGGTCAATCAATCACGGTCACACAATCACGGTCACAAAATCGCGGTCACACAATCACGGTCACACAATCACACAATCACACAATCACAAAATCACACAATCACACGGTCACACAATCAAACAATCGCACAATAACACACTCGCACAATCACACAGTCACAATCACACAGTCGCAACCACACAATCACGGTCACACAATAACGGTAACACAATCACACATTCACACAATCACACAATCACACAATCACACAATCACAAAGTCACGATCACACAATCACGGTCACACAATCACGATCACACAATCACGATCACACAATCATGATCACACAATTACGGTCACACAATCACGGTCACACAATCACAGTCACACAATCACACAATCACAATCACGCAATCACACAATCACGATCACACAATCACGATCGCACAACTACACAATCACGCAATCACACAATCACACAATCACCCAATCACACAATCACACAATCACACAATCACACAATCACACAATCACACAATCACACAATCACACAATCACACAATCACACAATCACACAATCACACAATCACACAATCACACAATAACACAATTACACAATCACACAATCACAATCGCACAATCACAATTACACAATCACACAATCACACAATCACAGAATCACACAATCACACAATCACACAATCACACAATCACACAATCACACAATCACACAATCATCAATCACCCAATCACGGTCACACAATCACACATTCACACAATCACACAATCACACAATCACTCAATCACAAAATCACACAATCACACAAGCACACAATCACACAATCACACAGTCACACAATCACACAATCACACAATCACACAATCTCACAATCACACAATCGCACAATCACACAATCACAATCGCACAATCACAGTTACACAATCACGCAATCACACAATCACACAATCACACAATCACACAATCATCAATCACACAGTCACACATTCACACAATCACACAATCACACAATTCACACAATCTCACAATCACACAATCACAATCGCACAATCACAATTACACAATCACAATCACACAATTCACACAATCTCACAATCACACAATCACAATCGCACAATCACAATTACACAATCACAATCACACAATCACACAATCACACAATCACACAATCTCACAATCACACAATCGCACAATCACACAATCACAATCGCACAATCACAGTTACACAATCACACAATCACACAATCACACAATCACACAATCACACAATCATCAATCACACAATCACGGTCACACAATCACACATTCACACAATCACACAATCACACAATCACTCAATCACAAAATCACACAATCACACAAGCACACAATCACTCAATCACTCAATCACACAATCACACAATCTCACAATCACACAATCACACAATCACACAGTCATACCATCACACCATCACAATCACGCAATCACACAATCACACAATCACACAATCACACAATCACACAATCACACAATCACACAGTCACACAAACACACAATCACACAATCACACAATCACACAATCACACAATCACACAATCACACAATCACACAATCACACAATCACACAATCACACAATCACACAATCACACAATCACACAATCACACAATCACACAGTCACACAATCACACAATCACACAATCACACAATCACACAATCACAATCGCACAATCACACAATCACACAATCACACAGTCACACAATCACACAACCACACAATCACACAATCACACAATCACACACTCACACAATCACACAGACACTATCACACAATCACAATCACACAATCACAATCACACAATCACAATCACACAATCACAATCACACAATCACACAATCACACAATCACACGATCACACAATCACGGTCACAAAATCGCGGTCACACAATCACGGTCACACAATCACACAATCACACAATCACAAAATCACACAATCACACAATCACACAGTCACATAATCACTCAATCACACAATAACACACTCACACAATCACACAGTCACAATCACACAGTCGCAACCACACAATCACGGTCACACAATAACGGTAACACAATCACACATTCACACAATCACACAATCACACAATCACACAATCACACAATCACACAATCACACAATCACACAATCACACAATCACACAATCACACAATCACACAATCATCAATCACACAATCACGGTCACACAATCACACATTCACACAATCACACAATCACACAATCACTCAATCACAAAATCACACAATCACACAAGCACACAATCACACAATCACACAATCACACAATCACACAATCACACAATCACACAATCACACAATCACACAATCACACAATCACACAATCACACAATCACACAATCACACAATCACTCAATCACACAATCACACAATCTCACAATCACACAATCACACAATCACACACTCACACAATCACACAGACACTATCACACAATCACACAATCACACAATCACACAATCACACAATCACACAATCACACAATCACACAATCACACAATCACACAATAACACAATTACACAATCACATAATCTCACAATCACACAATCACACAATCACACAATCACAATCGCACAATCACAATTACACAATCACACAATCACACAATCACACAATCACACAATCACACAATCACACAATCACACAATCACACAATCACACATTCACACAATCACACAATCACACAATTCACACAATCTCACAATCACACAATCACACAATCACACAATCACACAATCACAATCACACAATCACACAATCACATAATCACACAATCACACAATCACACAATCTCACAATCACACAATCACACAATCACAATCGCACAATCACAATTACACAATCACACAATCACACAATCACAGAATCACACAATCACACAATCACACAATCACACAATCACACAATCACACCATCATCAATCACACCATCATCAATCACACAATCACGGTCACACAATCACACATTCACACAATCACACAATCACACAATTCACACAATCTCACAATTACACAATCACAATCGCACAATCACAATTACACAATCACAATCACACAATCACACAATCACACAATCACACAATCACACAATCTCACAATCACACAATCACACAATCACACAATCACAATCGCACAATCACAATTACACAATCACACAATCACACAATCACACAATCACACAATCACACAATCACACAATCACACAATCACACAATCACACAATCATCAATCACACAATCACGGTCACACAATCACACATTCACACAATCACACAATCACACAATCACACAATCACACAATCACTCAATCACAATCGCACAATCACACAATCACACAATCACACAGTCACACAATCACACAATCACACAATCACACAATCACACAATCACACAATCACACAATCACACAATCACACAATCACACAATCACACAATCACACAATCACACAATCACACAATCACACAGTCACACAATCACACAATCACACAATCACACAATCACACAATCACACAATCACAATCGCACAATCACACAATCACACAATCACACAGTCACACAATCACACAACCACACAATCACACAATCACACAATCACACACTCACACAATCACACAGACACTATCACACAATCACAATCACACAATCACAATCACACAATCACAATCACACAATCACACAATCACACGATCACACAATCACGGTCACTCAATCACGGTCACTCAATCACGGTCACACAATCACGGTCACAAAATCGCGGTCACACAATCACGGTCACACAATCACACGATCACACAATCACAAAATCACACAATCACACAATCACACAGTCACACAATCACTCAATCACACAATAACACACTCAGACAATCACACAGTCACAATCACACAGTCGCAACCACACAATCACGGTCACACAATAACGGTAACACAATCACACATTCACACAATCTCACAATCACACAATCACACAATCACACAATCACACAATCACACAATCACACAATCACACAATCACACAATCACACAATCATCAATCACCCAATCACGGTCACACAATCACACATTCACACAATCACACAATCACACAATCACTCAATCACAAAATCACACAATCACACAAGCACACAATCACACAATCACACAGTCACACAATCACACAATCACACAATCACACAATCACACAATCACAATCACACAATCACACAATCACACAATCACACAATCACACAATCACACAATCTCACAATCACACAATCACACAATCACAATCGCACAATCACAATTACACAATCACACAATCACAGAATCACAGAATCACACAATCACACAATCACACAATCACACAATCACACAATCACACCATCATCAATCACACAATCACGGTCACACAATCACACATTCACACAATCACACAATCACACAATTCACACAATCTCACAATCACACAATCACAATCACACAATCACAATCACACAATCACAATCACACAATCACAATCACACAATCACAATCACACAATCACAATCACACAATCACAATCACACAATCACAATCACACAATCACAATCACACAATCACACAATCACACGATCACACAATCACGGTCACTCAATCACGGTCAATCAATCACGGTCACACAATCACGGTCACAAAATCGCGGTCACACAATCACGGTCACACAATCACACAATCACACAATCACAAAATCACACAATCACACGGTCACACAATCAAACAATCGCACAATAACACACTCGCACAATCACACAGTCACAATCACACAGTCGCAACCACACAATCACGGTCACACAATAACGGTAACACAATCACACATTCACACAATCACACAATCACACAATCACACAATCACAAAGTCACGATCACACAATCACGGTCACACAATCACGATCACACAATCACGATCACACAATCATGATCACACAATTACGGTCACACAATCACGGTCACACAATCACAGTCACACAATCACACAATCACAATCACGCAATCACACAATCACGATCACACAATCACGATCGCACAACTACACAATCACGCAATCACACAATCACACAATCACCCAATCACACAATCACACAGTCACACAATCACACAACCACACAATCACACAATCACACAATCACACAATCACACAATCACACAATCACTCAATCACAAAATCACACAATCACAAAATCACACAATCACTCAATCACACAATCACACAATCACACAATCACACAATCACACAATCACACAATCACACAATCACACAATCACACAATCACAATCACACAATCACACAATCACACTATCACACAATCACACAATCACACAATCACACAATCACACAATCACACAATCACACAATCATCAATCACACAATCACGGTCACACAATCACACATTCACACAATCACACAATCACACAATCACTCAATCACAAAATCACACAATCACACAAGCACACAATCACACAATCACACAATCACACAATCACTCAATCACACAATCACACAATCACACAATCACACAATCACACAATCACACACTCACACAATCACACAGACACTATCACACAATCACAATCACACAATCACACAGACACTATCACACAATCACAATCACACAATCACAATCACACAATCACAATCACACAATCACACAATCACACGATCACACAATCACGGTCACTCAATCACGGTCAATCAATCACGGTCACACAATCACGGTCACAAAATCGCGGTCACACAATCACGGTCACACAATCACACAATCACACAATCACAAAATCACACAATCACACGGTCACACAATCACACAATCACACAATAACACACTCACACAATCACACAGTCACAATCACACTGTCGCAACCACACAATCACGGTCACACCATAACGGTATCACAATCACACATTCACACAATCACACAATCACACAATCACACAATCACAAAGTCACGATCACACAATCACGGTCACACAATCACGATCACACAATCACGATCACACAATCATGATCACACAATTACGGTCACACAATCACGGTCACACAATCACAGTCACACAATCACACAATCACAATCACGCAATCACACAATCACGATCACACAATCACGATCGCACAACTACACAATCACGCAATCACACAATCACACAATCACCCAATCACACAATCACACAATCACACAATCACACAATCACACAATCACACAATCACACAATCACACAATCACACAATCACACAATCACACAATCACACAATCACACAATCACACAATCACACAATCACACAATCACACAATCACACAATCACACAGTCACACAATCACACAACCACACAATCACACAATCACACAATCACACAATCACACAATCACACAATCACTCAATCACAAAATCACACAATCACAAAATCACACAATCACTCAATCACACAATCACACAATCACACAATCACACAATCACACAATCACACAATCACACAATCACACAATCACACAATCACAATCACACAATCACACAATCACACTATCACACAATCACACAATCACACAATCACACAATCACACAATCACACAATCACACAATCATCAATCACACAATCACGGTCACACAATCACACATTCACACAATCACACAATCACACAATCACTCAATCACAAAATCACACAATCACACAAGCACACAATCACACAATCACACAATCACACAATCACTCAATCACACAATCACACAATCACACAATCACACAATCACACAATCACACACTCACACAATCACACAGACACTATCACACAATCACAATCACACAATCACACAGACACTATCACACAATCACAATCACACAATCACAATCACACAATCACAATCACACAATCACACAATCACACGATCACACAATCACGGTCACTCAATCACGGTCAATCAATCACGGTCACACAATCACGGTCACAAAATCGCGGTCACACAATCACGGTCACACAATCACACAATCACACAATCACAAAATCACACAATCACACGGTCACACAATCACACAATCACACAATAACACACTCACACAATCACACAGTCACAATCACACTGTCGCAACCACACAATCACGGTCACACCATAACGGTATCACAATCACACATTCACACAATCACACAATCACACAATCACACAATCACAAAGTCACGATCACACAATCACGGTCACACAATCACGATCACACAATCACGATCACACAATCATGATCACACAATTACGGTCACACAATCACGGTCACACAATCACAGTCACACAATCACACAATCACAATCACGCAATCACACAATCACGATCACACAATCACGATCGCACAACTACACAATCACGCAATCACACAATCACACAATCACCCAATCACACAATCACACAATCACACAATCACACAATCACACAATCACACAATCACACAATCACACAATCACACAATCACACAATCACACAATCACACAATCACACAATCACACAATCACACAATCACACAATCACACAATCACACAATCACACAATCACACAATCACACAATCACACAATCACACAATAACACAATTACACAATCACACAATCACAATCGCACAATCACAATTACACAATCACACAATCACACAATCACAGAATCACACAATCACACAATCACACACTCACACAATCACACAATCACACCATCATCAATCACACAATCACGGTCACACAATCACACATTCACACAATCACACAATCACACAATTCACACAATCTCACAATCACACAATCACAATCGCACAATCACAATTACACAATCACAATCACACAATCACACAATCACACAATCACGGTCACAAAATCGCGGTCACACAATCACGGTCACACAATCACACAATCACACAATCACAAAATCACACAATCACACAATCACACAGTCACACAATCACTCAATCACACAATAACACACTCACACAATCACACAGTCACAATCACACAGTCGCAACCACACAATCACGGTCACACAATAACGGTAACACAATCACACATTCACACAATCACACAATCACACAATCACACAATCACACAATCACACAATCACACAATCACACAATCACACAATCACACCATCATCAATCACACAATCACGGTCACACAATCACACATTCACACAATCACACAATCTCACAATCACACAATCGCACAATCACACAATCACAATCGCACAATCACAGTTACACAATCACACAATCACACAATCACACAATCACACAATCACACAATCACACAATCATCAATCACACAATCACGGTCACACAATCACACATTCACACAATCACACAATCACACAATCACTCAATCACAAAATCACACAATCACACAAGCACACAATCACTCAATCACTCAATCACACAATCACACAATCTCACAATCACACAATCACACAATCACACAGTCATACCATCACACCATCACAATCACGCAATCACACAATCACACAATCACACAATCACACAATCACACAATCACACAGTCACACAATCACACAATCACACAATCACACAATCACACAATCACACAATCACACAATCACACAATCGCACAATCACACAATCACACAATCACACAATCACACAATCACACAATCACACAATCACACAATCACACAATCACACACTCACACAATCACACAGACACTATCACACAATCACAATCACACAATCACAATCACACAATCACAATCACACAATCACAATCACACAATCACAATCACACAATCACACAATCACACAATCACACGATCACACAATCACGGTCACAAAATCGCGGTCACACAATCACGGTCACACAATCACACAATCACACAATCACAAAATCACACAGTCGCAACCACACAATCACGGTCACACAATAACGGTAACACAATCACACATTCACACAATCACACAATCACGCAATCACACAATCACACAATCACACAATCACACAATCACACAATCACACAATCACACAATCACACAATCACACAATCACACAATCATCAATCACACAATCACGGTCACACAATCACACATTCACACAATCACACAATCACACAATCACTCAATCACAAAATCACACAATCACACAAGCACACAATCACACAATCACACAATCACACAATCACACAATCACACAATCACACAATCACACAATCACACAATCACACAATCACACAATCACACAATCACACAATCACTCAATCACACAATCACACAATCTCACAATCACACAATCACACAATCACACACTCACACAATCACACAGACACTATCACACAATCACAGTCACACAATCACACAGACACTATCACACAATCACAATCACACAATCACAATCACACAATCACAATCACACAATCACAATCACACAATCACAATCACGCAATCACAATCACACAATCACAATCACACAATCACAATCACACAATCACAATCACACAATCACAATCACACAATCACACAATCACACAATCACACGATCACACAATCACGGTCACTCAATCACGGTCAATCAATGACGGTCACACAATCACGGTCACAAAATCGCGGTCACACAATCACGGTCACACAATCACACAATCACACAATCACACAATCACACAATCACACAATCACACAATCACACAATCACACAATCACACAATCACACAATCACACAATCACACAATCACACAGTCACACAATCACACAATCACACAATCACACAATAACACAATTACACAATCACATAATCTCACAATCACACAATCACACAATCACACAATCACAATCGCACAATCACAATTACACAATCACACAATCACACAATCACACAATCACACAATCACACAATCACACAATCACACAATCACACAATCACACAATCACACAATCACACAATCACACAATCACACAATCACACAATTCACACAATCTCACAATCACACAATCACACAATCACACAATCACACAATCACACAATCACAATCACACAATCACACAATCACATAATCACACAATCACACAATCACACAATCTCACAATCACACAATCACACAATCACAATCGCACAATCACAATTACACAATCACACAATCACACAATCACACAATCACAGAATCACACAATCACACAATCACACAATCACACAATCACACAATCACACCATCATCAATCACACAATCACGGTCACACAATCACACATTCACACAATCACACAATCACACAATTCACACAATCTCACAATTACACAATCACAATCGCACAATCACAATTACACAATCACAATCACACAATCACACAATCACACAATCACACAATCTCACAATCACACAATCACACAATCACACAATCACAATCGCACAATCACAATTACACAATCACACAATCACACAATCACACAATCACACAATCACACAATCACACAATCACACAATCACACAATCACACAATCATCAATCACACAATCACGGTCACACAATCACACATTCACACAATCACACAATCACACAATCACACAATCACACAATCACACAATCACACAATCACACAATCACAATCGCACAATCACACAATCACACAATCACACAGTCACACAATCACACAATCACACAATCACACAATCACACAATCACACAATCACACAATCACACAATCACACTATCACACAATCACACAATCACACAATCACACAATCACACAATCACACAGTCACACAATCACACAATCACACAATCACACAATCACACAATCACACAATCACAATCGCACAATCACACAATCACACAATCACACAGTCACAATCGCACAATCACAATTACACAATCACACAATCACACAATCACAGAATCACACAATCACACAATCACACAATCACACAATCACACAATCACACCATCATCAATCACACAATCACGGTCACACAATCACACATTCACACAATCACACAATCACACAATTCACACAATCTCACAATTACACAATCACAATCGCACAATCACAATTACACAATCACAATCACACAATCACACAATCACACAATCACACAATCTCACAATCACACAATCACACAATCACACAATCACAATCGCACAATCACAATTACACAATCACACAATCACACAATCACACAATCACACAATCACACAATCACACAATCACACAATCACACAATCACACAATCACACAATCATCAATCACACAATCACGGTCACACAATCACACATTCACACAATCACACAATCACACAATCACACAATCACACAATCACACAATCACACAATCACAATCGCACAATCACACAATCACACAATCACACAGTCACACAATCACACAATCACACAATCACACAATCACACAATCACACAATCACACAATCACACAATCACACAATCACACAATCACACAATCACACAATCACACAATCACACAGTCACACAATCACACAATCACACAATCACACAATCACACAATCACACAATCACAATCGCACAATCACACAATCACACAATCACACAGTCACACAATCACACAAACACACAATCACACAATCACACAATCACACACTCACACAATCACACAGACACTATCACACAATCACAATTACACAATCACAATCACACAATCACAATCACACAATCACAATCACACAATCACACAATCACACGATCACACAATCACTCAATCATCAATCACCCAATCACGGTCACACAATCACACATTCACACAATCACACAATCACACAATCACTCAATCACAAAATCACACAATCACACAAGCACACAATCACACAATCACACAGTCACACAATCACACAATCACACAGTCACACAATCACACAATCACAATCACACAATCACACAATCACACAATCACACAATCACACAATCACACAATCTCACAATCACACAATCACACAATCACAATCGCACAATCACACTTACACAATCACACAATCACAGAATCACAGAATCACACAATCACACAATCACACAATCACACAATCACACAATCACACAATCACACAATCACACCATCATCAATCACACAATCACGGTCACACAATCACACATTCACACAATCACACAATCACACAATTCACACAATCTCACAATCACACAATCACAATCGCACAATCACAATCACACAATCACACAATCACACGATCACACAATCACGGTCACTCAATCACGGTCACTCAATCACGGTCACACAATCACGGTCACAAAATCGCGGTCACACAATCACGGTCACACAATCACACAATCACACAATCACAAAATCACACAATCACACAATCACACAATCACACAATCACACAATCACTCAATCACACAATCACACAATCACACAATCACACAATCACACAATCACACACTCACACAATCACACAGACACTATCACACAATCACAATCACACAATCACACAGACACTATCACACAATCACAATCACACAATCACAATCACACAATCACAATCACACAATCACAATCACACAATCACAATCACACAATCACAATCACACAATCACAATCACACAATCACAATCACACAATCACAATCACACAATCACAATCACACAATCACACAATCACACGATCACACAATCACGGTCACTCAATCACGGTCAATCAATCACGGTCACACAATCACGGTCACAAAATCGCGGTCACACAATCACGGTCACACAATCACACAATCACACAATCACAAAATCACACAATCACACGGTCACACAATCAAACAATCGCACAATAACACACTCGCACAATCACACAGTCACAATCACACAGTCGCAACCACACAATCACGGTCACACAATAACGGTAACACAATCACACATTCACACAATCACACAATCACACAATCACACAATCACAAAGTCACGATCACACAATCACGGTCACACAATCACGATCACACAATCACGATCACACAATCATGATCACACAATTACGGTCACACAATCACGGTCACACAATCACAGTCACACAATCACACAATCACAATCACGCAATCACACAATCACGATCACACAATCACGATCGCACAACTACACAATCACGCAATCACACAATCACACAATCACCCAATCACACAATCACACAATCACACAATCACACAATCACACAATCACACAATCACACAATCACACAATCACACAATCACACAATCACACAATCACACAATCACACAATCACACAATAACACAATTACACAATCACACAATCACAATCGCACAATCACAATTACACAATCACACAATCACACAATCACAGAATCACACAATCACACAATCACACAATCACACAATCACACAATCACACAATCACACAATCATCAATCACCCAATCACGGTCACACAATCACACATTCACACAATCACACAATCACACAATCACTCAATCACAAAATCACACAATCACACAAGCACACAATCACACAATCACACAGTCACACAATCACACAATCACACAATCACACAATCTCACAATCACACAATCGCACAATCACACAATCACAATCGCACAATCACAGTTACACAATCACGCAATCACACAATCACACAATCACACAATCACACAATCATCAATCACACAGTCACACATTCACACAATCACACAATCACACAATTCACACAATCTCACAATCACACAATCACAATCGCACAATCACAATTACACAATCACAATCACACAATTCACACAATCTCACAATCACACAATCACAATCGCACAATCACAATTACACAATCACAATCACACAATCACACAATCACACAATCACACAATCTCACAATCACACAATCGCACAATCACACAATCACAATCGCACAATCACAGTTACACAATCACACAATCACACAATCACACAATCACACAATCACACAATCATCAATCACACAATCACGGTCACACAATCACACATTCACACAATCACACAATCACACAATCACTCAATCACAAAATCACACAATCACACAAGCACACAATCACTCAATCACTCAATCACACAATCACACAATCTCACAATCACACAATCACACAATCACACAGTCATACCATCACACCATCACAATCACGCAATCACAAAATCACACAATCACACAATCACACAATCACACAATCACACAATCACACAGTCACACAAACACACAATCACACAATCACACAATCACACAATCACACAATCACACAATCACACAATCACACAATCACACAATCACACAATCACACAATCACACAATCACACAATCACACAATCACACAATCACACAGTCACACAATCACACAATCACACAATCACACAATCACACAATCACAATCGCACAATCACACAATCACACAATCACACAGTCACACAATCACACAACCACACAATCACACAATCACACAATCACACACTCACACAATCACACAGACACTATCACACAATCACAATCACACAATCACAATCACACAATCACAATCACACAATCACAATCACACAATCACACAATCACACAATCACACGATCACACAATCACGGTCACAAAATCGCGGTCACACAATCACGGTCACACAATCACACAATCACACAATCACAAAATCACACAATCACACAATCACACAGTCACATAATCACTCAATCACACAATAACACACTCACACAATCACACAGTCACAATCACACAGTCGCAACCACACAATCACGGTCACACAATAACGGTAACACAATCACACATTCACACAATCACACAATCACACAATCACACAATCACACAATCACACAATCACACAATCACACAATCACACAATCACACAATCACACAATCACACAATCATCAATCACACAATCACGGTCACACAATCACACATTCACACAATCACACAATCACACAATCACTCAATCACAAAATCACACAATCACACAAGCACACAATCACACAATCACACAATCACACAATCACACAATCACACAATCACACAATCACACAATCACACAATCACACAATCACACAATCACACAATCACACAATCACACAATCACTCAATCACACAATCACACAATCTCACAATCACACAATCACACAATCACACACTCACACAATCACACAGACACTATCACACAATCACACAATCACACAATCACACAATCACACAATCACACAATCACACAATCACACAATCACACAATCACACAATAACACAATTACACAATCACATAATCTCACAATCACACAATCACACAATCACACAATCACAATCGCACAATCACAATTACACAATCACACAATCACACAATCACACAATCACACAATCACACAATCACACAATCACACAATCACACAATCACACATTCACACAATCACACAATCACACAATTCACACAATCTCACAATCACACAATCACACAATCACACAATCACACAATCACAATCACACAATCACACAATCACATAATCACACAATCACACAATCACACAATCTCACAATCACACAATCACACAATCACAATCGCACAATCACAATTACACAATCACACAATCACACAATCACAGAATCACACAATCACACAATCACACAATCACACAATCACACAATCACACCATCATCAATCACACCATCATCAATCACACAATCACGGTCACACAATCACACATTCACACAATCACACAATCACACAATTCACACAATCTCACAATTACACAATCACAATCGCACAATCACAATTACACAATCACAATCACACAATCACACAATCACACAATCACACAATCACACAATCTCACAATCACACAATCACACAATCACACAATCACAATCGCACAATCACAATTACACAATCACACAATCACACAATCACACAATCACACAATCACACAATCACACAATCACACAATCACACAATCATCAATCACACAATCACGGTCACACAATCACACATTCACACAATCACACAATCACACAATCACACAATCACACAATCACTCAATCACAATCGCACAATCACACAATCACACAATCACACAGTCACACAATCACACAATCACACAATCACACAATCACACAATCACACAATCACACAATCACACAATCACACAATCACACAATCACACAATCACACAATCACACAATCACACAATCACACAGTCACACAATCACACAATCACACAATCACACAATCACACAATCACACAATCACAATCGCACAATCACACAATCACACAATCACACAGTCACACAATCACACAACCACACAATCACACAATCACACAATCACACACTCACACAATCACACAGACACTATCACACAATCACAATCACACAATCACAATCACACAATCACAATCACACAATCACACAATCACACGATCACACAATCACGGTCACTCAATCACGGTCACTCAATCACGGTCACACAATCACGGTCACAAAATCGCGGTCACACAATCACGGTCACACAATCACACGATCACACAATCACAAAATCACACAATCACACAATCACACAGTCACACAATCACTCAATCACACAATAACACACTCAGACAATCACACAGTCACAATCACACAGTCGCAACCACACAATCACGGTCACACAATAACGGTAACACAATCACACATTCACACAATCTCACAATCACACAATCACACAATCACACAATCACACAATCACACAATCACACAATCACACAATCACACAATCACACAATCACACAATCATCAATCACCCAATCACGGTCACACAATCACACATTCACACAATCACACAATCACACAATCACTCAATCACAAAATCACACAATCACACAAGCACACAATCACACAATCACACAGTCACACAATCACACAATCACACAATCACACAATCACACAATCACAATCACACAATCACACAATCACACAATCACACAATCACACAATCACACAATCTCACAATCACACAATCACACAATCACAATCGCACAATCACAATTACACAATCACAATCACACAATCACACATTCACACAATCACACAATCTCACAATCACACAATCGCACAATCACACAATCACAATCGCACAATCACAGTTACACAATCACACAATCACACAATCACACAATCACACAATCACACAATCATCAATCACACAATCACGGTCACACAATCACACATTCACACAATCACACAATCACACAATCACTCAATCACAAAATCACACAATCACACAAGCACACAATCACTCAATCACTCAATCACACAATCACACAATCTCACAATCACACAATCACACAATCACACAGTCATACCATCACACCATCACAATCACGCAATCACACAATCACACAATCACACAATCACACAATCACACAATCACACAATCACACACTCACACAATCACACAATCACACAATCACACAATCACACAATCACACAATCACACAATCACACAATCACACAATCACACAATCACACAATCACACAATCACACAATCACACAATCACACAATACACAATCACAATCACACAATCACAATCACACAATCACAATCACACAATCACAATCACACAATCACAATCACACAATCACAATCACACAATCACAATCACACAATCACAATCACACAATCACAATCACACAATCACAATCACACAATCACAATCACACAATCACACAATCACACGATCACACAATCACGGTCACTCAATCACGGTCAATCAATCACGGTCACACAATCACGGTCACAAAATCGCGGTCACACAATCACGGTCACACAATCACACAATCACACAATCACAAAATCACACAATCACACGGTCACACAATCAAACAATCGCACAATAACACACTCGCACAATCACACAGTCACAATCACACAGTCGCAACCACACAATCACGGTCACACAATAACGGTAACACAATCACACATTCACACAATCACACAATCACACAATCACACAATCACAAAGTCACGATCACACAATCACGGTCACACAATCACGATCACACAATCACGATCACACAATCATGATCACACAATTACGGTCACACAATCACGGTCACACAATCACAGTCACACAATCACACAATCACAATCACGCAATCACACAATCACGATCACACAATCACGATCGCACAACTACACAATCACGCAATCACACAATCACACAATCACCCAATCACACAATCACACAATCACACAATCACACAATCACACAATCACACAATCACACAATCACACAATCACACAATCACACAATCACACAATCACACAATCACACAATCACACAATCACACAATCACACAATCACACAATAACACAATTACACAATCACACAATCACAATCGCGCAATCACAATTACACAATCACACAATCACACAATCACAGAATCACACAATCACACAATCACACAATCACACAATCACACAATCACACCATCATCAATCACACAATCACGGTCACACAATCACACATTCACACAATCACACAATCACACAATTCACACAATCTCACAATCACACAATCACAATCGCACAATCACAATTACACAATCACAATCACACAATCACACATTCACACAATCACACAATCTCACAATCACACAATCGCACAATCACACAATCACAATCGCACAATCACAGTTACACAATCACACAATCACACAATCACACAATCACACAATCACACAATCATCAATCACACAATCACGGTCACACAATCACACATTCACACAATCACACAATCACACAATCACTCAATCACAAAATCACACAATCACACAAGCACACAATCACTCAATCACTCAATCACACAATCACACAATCTCACAATCACACAATCACACAATCACACAGTCATACCATCACACCATCACAATCACGCAATCACACAATCACACAATCACACAATCACACAATCACACAATCACACAATCACACACTCACACAATCACACAATCACACAATCACACAATCACACAATCACACAATCACACAATCACACAATCACACAATCACACAATCACACAATCACACAATCACACAATCACACAATAACACAATTACACAATCACATAATCTCACAATCACACAATCACACAATCACACAATCACAATCGCACAATCACAATTACACAATCACACAATCACACAATCACACAATCACACAATCACACAATCACACAATCACACAATCACACAATCACACAATCACATAATCACACAATCACACAATCACACAGTCACACAATCACACAACCACACAATCACACAATCACACAATCACACAATCACACACTCACACAATCACACAGACACTATCACACAATCACAATCACACAATCACAATCACACAATCACACAATCACACGATCACAAAATCACGGTCACTCAATCACGGTCACTCAATCACGGTCACACAATCACGGTCACAAAATCGCGGTCACACAATCACGGTCACACAATCACACAATCACAATCACGCAATCACACAATCACGATCACACAATCACGATCGCACAACCACACAATCACGCAATCACACAATCACACAATCACACAATCACACAATCACGCAATGACACAATGACACCATCACACAATCACACAATCACACAATCACACAATCACACAATCACACAATCACACAGTCACACAATCACACAATCACACAATCACACAATCACACAATCACAATCGCACAATCACACAATCACACAATCACACAGTCACACAATCACACAACCACACAATCACACAATCACACAATCACACAATCACACAATCACACAATCACTCAATCACAAAATCACACAATCACAAAATCACACAATCACTCAATCACACAATCACACAATCACACAATCACACAGTCACACAATCACACAATCACACAATCACACAATCACACAATCACAATCGCACAATCACACAATCACACAATCACACAGTCACACAATCACACAACCACACAATCACACAATCACACAATCACACAATCACACAATCACACAATCACTCAATCACAAAATCACACAATCACAAAATCACACAATCACTCAATCACACAATCACACAATCACACAATCACACAATCACACAATCACACAATCACACAATCACACAATCACAATCACACAATCACACAATCACACAATCACACAATCACACACTCACACAATCACACAGACACCATCACACAATCACAATCACACAATCACACAGACACTATCACACAATCACAATCACACAATCACAATCACACAATCACACAATCACACGATCACACAATCACGGTCACTCAATCACGGTCAATCAATCACGGTCACACAATCACGGTCACAAAATCGCGGTCACACAATCACGGTCACACAATCACACAATCACACTATCACAAAATCACACAATCACACGGTCACACAATCACACAATCACACAATAACACACTCACACAATCACACAGTCACAATCACACAGTCGCAACCACACAATCACGGTCACACCATAACGGTAACACAATCACACATTCACACAATCACACAATCACACAATCACACAATCACAAAGTCACGATCACACAATCACGGTCACACAATCACGATGACACAATCACGATCACACAATCATGATCACACAATTACGGTCACACAATCACGGTCACACAATCACAGTCACACAATCACACAATCACAATCACGCAATCACACTATCACGATCACACAATCACAATCGCACAATCACAGTTACACAATCACACAATCACACAATCACACAATCACACAATCACACAATCATCAATCACACAATCACGGTCACACAATCACACATTCACACAATCACACAATCACACAATCACTCAATCACAAAATCACACAATCACACAAGCACACAATCACTCAATCACTCAATCACACAATCACACAATCTCACAATCACACAATCACACAATCACACAGTCATACCATCACACCATCACAATCACGCAATCACACAATCACACAATCACACAATCACACAATCACACAATCACACACTCACACAATCACACAATCACACAATCACACAATCACACAATCACACAATCACACAATCACACAATCACACAATCACACAATCACACAATCACACAATCACACAATCACACAATCACACAATCACACAATCACACAATCACACAGTCACACAATCACACAATCACACAATCACATAATCTCACAATCACACAATCACACAATCACACAATCACAATCGCACAATCACAATTACACAATCACACAATCACACAATCACACAATCACACAATCACACAATCACACAATCACACAATCACACAATCACACAATCACACAATTCACACAATCTCACAATCACACAATCACACAATCACACAATCACACAATCACAATCACACAATCACACAATCACATAATCACACAATCACACAATCACACAATCTCACAATCACACAATCACACAATCACAATCGCACAATCACAATTACACAATCACACAATCACACAATCACAGAATCACACAATCACACAATCACACAATCACACAATCACACAATCACACCATCATCAATCACACAATCACGGTCACACAATCACACATTCACACAATCACACAATTACACAATCACAATCGCACAATCACAATTACACAATCACAATCACACAATCACACAATCACACAATCACACAATCTCACAATCACACAATCACACAATCACACAATCACAATCGCACAATCACAATTACACAATCACACAATCACACAATCACACAATCATCAATCACACAATCACGGTCACACAATCACACATTCACACAATCACACAATCACACAATCACACAATCACACAATCACACAATCACAATCGCACAATCACACAACCACACAATCACACAGTCACACAATCACACAACCACACAATCACACAATCACACAATCACACAATCACACACTCACACAATCACACAGACACTATCACACAATCACAATCACACAATCACAATCACACAATCACACAATCACACGATCACACAATCACGGTCACTCAATCACGGTCACTCAATCACGGTCACACAATCACGGTCACAAAATCGCGGTCACACAATCACGGTCACACAATCACACAATCACACAATCACAAAATCACACAATCACACAATCACACAGTCACACAATCACTCAATCACACAATAACACACTCACACAATCACACAGTCACAATCACACAGTCGCAACCACACAATCACGGTCACACAATAACGGTAACACAATCACACATTCACACAATCACACAGTCACACAATCACAAAATCACGATCACACAATCACGGTCACACAATCACGATCACACAATCACGATCACACAATCATGATCACACAATTACGGTCACACAATCACGGTCACACAATCACAGTCACACAATCACACAATCACAATCACGCAATCACACAATCACGATCACACAATCACGATCGCACAACCACACAATCACGCAATCACACAATCACACAATCACACAATCACACAATCACGCAATCACACAATGACACCATCACACAATCACACAATCACACAATCACACAATCACACAATCACACAATCACACAGTCACACAATCACACAATCACACAATCACACAATCACACAATCACAATCGCACAATCACACAATCACACAATCACACAGTCACACAATCACACAACCACACAATCACACAATCACACAATCACACAATCACACAATCACACAATCACTCAATCACAAAATCACACAATCACAAAATCACACAATCACTCAATCACACAATCACACAATCACACAATCACACAATCACACAATCACACAATCACACAATCACACAATCACAATCACACAATCACACAATCACACAATCACACAATCACACAATCACACAATCACACAATCACACAATCACACAATCACACAATCACACAATCACACAATCATCAATCACACAATCACGGTCACACAATCACACATTCACACAATCACACAATCACACAATCACTCAATCACAAAATCACACAATCACACAAGCACACAATCACACAATCACACAATCACACAATCACTCAATCACACAATCACTCAATCACACAATCACACAATCACACAATCACACACTCACACAATCACACAGACACTATCACACAATCACAATCACACAATCACACAGACACTATCACACAATCACAATCACACAATCACAATCACACAATCACAATCACACAATCACACAATCACACGATCACACAATCACGGTCACTCAATCACGGTCAATCAATCACCGTCACACAATCACGGTCACAAAATCGCGGTCACACAATCACGGTCACACAATCACACACTCACACAATCACAAAATCACACAATCACACGGTCACACAATCACACAATCACACAATAACACACTCACACAATCACACAGTCACAATCACACAGTCGCAACCACACAATCACGGTCACACCATAACGGTAACACAATCAAACATTCACACAATCACACAATCACACAATCACAAAGTCACGATCACACAATCACGGTCACACAATCACGATCACACAATCACGATCACACAATCATGATCACACAATTACGGTCACACAATCACGGTCACACAATCACAGTCACACAATCACACAATCACAATCACACAATCACACAATCACCCAATCACACAATCACACAATCACACAATCACACAATCACACAATCACACAATCACACAATCACACAATCACACAATCACACAATCACACAATCACACAATCACACAATCACACAATCACACAATCACACAATCACACAATCACACAATAACACAATTACACAATCACACAATCACAATCGCACAATCACAATTACACAATCACACAATCACACAATCACAGAATCACACAATCGCACAATCACACAATCACACAATCACACAATCACACCATCATCAATCACACAATCACGGTCACACAATCACACATTCACACAATCACACAATCACACAATTCACACAATCTCACAATCACACAATCACAATCGCACAATCACAATTACACAATCACAATCACACAATCACACAATCAGACAATCTCACAATCACACAATCGCACAATTACACAATCACAATCGCACAATCACAGTTACACAATCACACAACCACACAATCACACAATCACACAATCACACAATCATCAATCACACAATCACGGTCACACAATCACACATTCACACAATCACACAATCACACAATCACTCAATCACAAAATCACACAATCACACAAGCACACAATCACTCAATCACTCAATCACACAATCACACAATCTCACAATCACACAATCACACAATCACACAGTCATACCATCACACCATCACAATCACGCAATCACACAATCACACAATCACACAATCACACAATCACACAATCACACAATCACACAGTCACACAATCACACAATCACACAATCACACAATCACACAATCACACAATCACACAATCACACAATCACACAATCACACAATCACACAATCACACAATCACACAATCACACAATCACACAATCACACAATCACACAGTCACACAATCACACAATCACACAATCACACAATCACACAATCACACAATCACAATCACACAATCACACAATCACATAATCACACAATCACACAATCACACAATCTCACAATCACACAATCACACAATCACAATTGCACAATCACAATTACACAATCACACAATCACACAGTCACAGAATCACACAATCACACAATCACACAATCACACAATCACACAATCACACCATCATCAATCACACAATCACGGTCACACAATCACACATTCACACAATCACACAATTACACAATCACAATCGCACAATCACAATTACACAATCACAATCACACAATCACACAATCACACAATCACACAATCTCACAATCACACAATCACACAATCACACAATCACAATCGCACAATCACAATTACACAATCACACAATCACACAATCACACAATCATCAATCACACAATCACGGTCACACAATCACACATTCACACAATCACACAATCACACAATCACACAATCACACAATCACAATCGCACAATCACACAATCACACAATCACACAGACACTATCACACAATCACAATCACACAATCACAATCACACAATCACACAATCACACGATCACACAATCACGGTCACTCAATCACGGTCACTCAATCACGGTCACACAATCACGGTCACAAAATCGCGGTCACACAATCACGGTCACACAATCACACAATCACAATCACGCAATCACACAATCACGATCACACAATCACGATCGCACAACCACACAATCACGCAATCACACAATCACACAATCACACAATCACACAATCACGCAATCACAAAATCACACAATCACACGGTCACACAATCACACAATCACACAATAACACACTCACACAATCACACAGTCACAATCACACAGTCGCAACCACACAATCACGGTCACACCATAACGGTAACACAATCACACATTCACACAATCACACAATCACACAATCACACAATCACAAAGTCACGATCACACAATCACGGTCACACAATCACGATCACACAATCACGATCACACAATCATGATCACACAATTACGGTCACACAATCACGGTCACACAATCACAGTCACACAATCACACAATCACAATCACGCAATCACACTATCACGATCACACAATCACGATCGCACAACTACACAATCACGCAATCACACAATCACACAATCACCCAATCACACAATCACACAATCACACAATCACACAATCACACAATCACACAATCACACAATCACACAATCACACAATCACACAATCACACAATCACACAATCACACAATCACACAATCACACAATCACACAATCACACAATCACACAATCACACAATCACACAATCACACAATCACACAATCACACAATAACACAATTACACAATCACACAATCACAATCGCACAATCACAATTACACAATCACACAATCACACAATCACAGAATCACACAATCGCACAATCACACAATCACACAATCACACAATCACACCATCATCAATCACACAATCACGGTCACACAATCACACATTCACACAATCACACAATCACACAATTCACACAATCTCACAATCACACAATCACAATCGCACAATCACAATTACACAATCACAATCACACAACCACACAATCACACAATCACACAATCTCACAATCACACAATCGCACAATCACACAATCACAATCGCACAATCACAGTTACACAATCACACAATCACACAATCACACAATCACACAATCACACAATCATCAATCACACAATCACGGTCACACAATCACACATTCACACAATCACACAATCACACAATCACTCAATCACAAAATCACACAATCACACAAGCACACAATCACTCAATCACTCAATCACACAATCACACAATCTCACAATCACACAATCACACAATCACACAGTCATACCATCACACCATCACAATCACGCAATCACACAATCACACAATCACACAATCACACAATCACACACTCACACAATCACACAATCACACAATCACACAATCACACAATCACACAATCACACAATCACACAATCACACAATCACACAATCACACAATCACACAATCACACAATCACACAATCACACAATCACACAATCACACAGTCACACAATCACACAATCACACAATCACATAATCTCACAATCACACAATCACACAATCACACAATCACAATCGCACAATCACAATTACACAATCACACAATCACACAATCACACAATCACACAATCACACAATCACACAATCACACAATCACACAATCACACAATCACACAATTCACACAATCTCACAATCACACAATCACACAATCACACAATCACACAATCACAATCACACAATCACACAATCACATAATCACACAATCACACAATCACACAATCTCACAATCACACAATCACACAATCACAATCGCACAATCACAATTACACAATCACACAATCATCAATCACACAATCACGGTCACACAATCACACATTCACACAATCACACAATCACAATCACGCAATCACACTATCACGATCACACAATCACGATCGCACAACTACACAATCACGCAATCACACAATCACACAATCACCCAATCACACAATCACACAATCACACAATCACACAATCACAATCGCACAATCACACAATCACACAATCACACAGACACTATCACACAATCACAATCACACAATCACAATCACACAATCACACAATCACACGATCACACAATCACGGTCACTCAATCACGGTCACTCAATCACGGTCACACAATCACGGTCACAAAATCGCGGTCACACAATCACGGTCACACAATCACACAATCACAATCACGCAATCACACAATCACGATCACACAATCACGATCGCACAACCACACAATCACGCAATCACACAATCACACAATCACACAATCACACAATCACGCAATCACAAAATCACACAATCACACGGTCACACAATCACACAATCACACAATAACACACTCACACAATCACACAGTCACAATCACACAGTCGCAACCACACAATCACGGTCACACCATAACGGTAACACAATCACACATTCACACAATCACACAATCACACAATCACACAATCACAAAGTCACGATCACACAATCACGGTCACACAATCACGATCACACAATCACGATCACACAATCATGATCACACAATTACGGTCACACAATCACGGTCACACAATCACAGTCACACAATCACACAATCACAATCACGCAATCACACTATCACGATCACACAATCACGATCGCACAACTACACAATCACGCAATCACACAATCACACAATCACCCAATCACACAATCACACAATCACACAATCACACAATCACACAATCACACAATCACACAATCACACAATCACACAATCACACAATCACACAATCACACAATCACACAATCACACAATCACACAATCACACAATCACACAATCACACAATCACACAATCACACAATCACACAATCACACAATAACACAATTACACAATCACACAATCACAATCGCACAATCACAATTACACAATCACACAATCACACAATCACAGAATCACACAATCGCACAATCACACAATCACACAATCACACAATCACACCATCATCAATCACACAATCACGGTCACACAATCACACATTCACACAATCACACAATCACACAATTCACACAATCTCACAATCACACAATCACAATCGCACAATCACAATTACACAATCACAATCACACAACCACACAATCACACAATCACACAATCTCACAATCACACAATCGCACAATCACACAATCACAATCGCACAATCACAGTTACACAATCACACAATCACACAATCACACAATCACACAATCACACAATCATCAATCACACAATCACGGTCACACAATCACACATTCACACAATCACACAATCACACAATCACTCAATCACAAAATCACACAATCACACAAGCACACAATCACTCAATCACTCAATCACACAATCACACAATCTCACAATCACACAATCACACAATCACACAGTCATACCATCACACCATCACAATCACGCAATCACACAATCACACAATCACACAATCACACAATCACACACTCACACAATCACACAATCACACAATCACACAATCACACAATCACACAATCACACAATCACACAATCACACAATCACACAATCACACAATCACACAATCACACAATCACACAATCACACAATCACACAATCACACAGTCACACAATCACACAATCACACAATCACATAATCTCACAATCACACAATCACACAATCACACAATCACAATCGCACAATCACAATTACACAATCACACAATCACACAATCACACAATCACACAATCACACAATCACACAATCACACAATCACACAATCACACAATCACACAATTCACACAATCTCACAATCACACAATCACACAATCACACAATCACACAATCACAATCACACAATCACACAATCACATAATCACACAATCACACAATCACACAATCTCACAATCACACAATCACACAATCACAATCGCACAATCACAATTACACAATCACACAATCATCAATCACACAATCACGGTCACACAATCACACATTCACACAATCACACAATCACACAATCACACAATCACGCAATCACACAATGACACCATCACACAATCACACAATCACACAATCACACAATCGCACAATCACACAATCACACAGTCACAAAATCACACAATCACACAATCACACAATCACACAATCACAATCGCACAATCACACAATCACACAATCACACAGTCACACAATCACACAACCACACAATGACACAATCACACAATCACACAATCACACAATCACACAATCACTCAATCACAAAATCACACAATCACAAAATCACACAATCACTCAATCACACAATCACACAATCACACAATCACACAATCACACAATCACACAATCACACAATCACACAATCACACAATCACAATCACACAATCACACAATCACACAATCACACAATCACACAATCACACAATCACACAATCACACAATCACACAATCACACAATCACACAATCACACAATCACACAATCACACAATCATCAATCACACAATCACGGTCACACAATCACACATTCACACAATCACACAATCACACAATCACTCAATCACAAAATCACACAATCACACAAGCACACAATCACACAATCACACAATCACACAATCACTCAATCACACAATCACACAATCACACAATCACACAATCACACAATCACACACTCACACAATCACACAGACACTATCACACAATCACAATCACACAATCACACAGACACTATCACACAATCACAATCACACAATCACAATCACACAATCACAATCACACAATCACACAATCACACGATCACACAATCACGGTCACTCAATCACGGTCAATCAATCACGGTCACACAATCACGGTCACAAAATCGCGGTCACACAATCACGGTCACACAATCACACAATCACACAATCACAAAATCACACAATCACACGGTCACACAATCACACAATCACACAATAACACACTCACACAATCACACAGTCACAATCACACAGTCGCAACCACACAATCACGGTCACACCATAACGGTCACACAATCACACATTCACACAATCACACAATCACACAATCACACAATCACACAATCACACAATCACAATCGCACAATCACACAATCACACAATCACACAGTCACACAATCACACAACCACACAATCACACAATCACACAATCACACAATCACACAATCACACAGTCACACAATCACACAACCACACAATCACACAATCACGCAATCACACAATCACACAATCACACAATCACACAATCACACAATCACACAATCACACAATCACACAATCACACAATCACACAATCACACAATCACACAATCACACAATCACACAATCACACAATCACACAATCACACAATCACACAATCACACAATCACACAATCACACAATCACACAATCACACAATCACACAATCACACAATCACACAGTCACACAATCACTCAATCACACAATAACACACTCACACAATCACACAGTCACAATCACACAGTCGCAACCACACAATCACGGTCACACAATAACGGTAACACAATCACACATTCACACAATCACACAATCACACAATCACAAAATCACGATCACACAATCACGGTCACACAATCACGATCACACAATCACGATCACACAATCATGATCACACAATTACGGTCACACAATCACGGTCACACAATCACAGTCACACAATCACACAATCACAATCACGCAATCACACAATCACGATCACACAATCACGATCGCACAACCACACAATCACGCAATCACACAATCACGCAATCACACAATCACACAATCACACAATCACACAATCACGCAATCACACAATGACACAATCACACAATCACACAATCACACAATCACACAATCACACAATCACACAATCACACAGTCACACAATCACACAATCACACAATCACACAATCACACAATCACAATCGCACAATCACACAATCACACAATCACACAGTCACACAATCACACAACCACACAATCACACAATCACACAATCACACAATCACACAATCACACAATCACTCAATCACAAAATCACACAATCACAAAATCACACAATCACTCAATCACACAATCACACAATCACACAATCACACAATCACACAATCACACAATCACACAATCACACAATCACAATCACACAATCACACAATCACACAATCACACAATCACACAATCACACAATCACACAATCACACAATCACACAATCACACAATCACGCAATCACACAATCACACAATCATCAATCACACAATCACGGTCACACAATCACACATTCACACAATCACACAATCACACAATCACTCAATCACAAAATCACACAATCACACAAGCACACAATCACACAATCACACAATCACACAATCACACAATCACACAATCACACAATCACACAATCACACAATCACACAATCACACAATCACACAATCACACAATCACTCAATCACACAATCACACAATCTCACAATCACACAGTCACACAATCACACACTCACACAATCACACAGACACTATCACACAATCACAATCACACAATCACACAATCACACAATCACAAAATCACGATCACACAATCACGGTCACACAATCACGATCACACAATCACGATCACACAATCATGATCACACAATTACGGTCACACAATCACGGTCACACAATCACAGTCACACAATCACACAATCACAATCACGCAATCACACAATCACGATCACACAATCACGATCACACAATCACGATCGCACAACTACACAATCACGCAATCACACAATCACACAATCACCCAATCACACAATCACACAATCACACAATCACACAATCACACAATCACACAATCACACAATCACACAATCACACAATCACACAATCACACAATCACACAATCACACAATCACACAATCACACAATCACACAATAACACAATTACACAATCACACAATCACACCATCATCAATCACACAATCACGGTCACACAATCACACATTCACACAATCACACAATCACACAATTCACACAATCTCACAATCACACAATCACAATCGCACAATCACAATTACACAATCACAATCACACAATCACACAATCACACAATCACACAATCTCACAATCACACAATCACACAATCACACAATCACAATCGCACAATCACAATTACACAATCACACAATCACACAATCACACAATCACACAATCACACAATCACACAATCACACAATCACACAATCATCAATCACGCAATCACACAATCACGATCACACAATAACGGTAACACAATCACACATTCACACAATCACACAATCACACAATCACAAAATCACGATCACACAATCACGGTCACACAATCACGATCACACAATCACGATCACACAATCATGATCACACAATTACGGTCACACAATCACGGTCACACAATCACAGTCACACAATCACACAATCACAATCACGCAATCACACAATCACGATCACACAATCACGATCGCACAACCACACAATCACGCAATCACACAATCACACAATCACACAATCACACAATCACGCAATCACACAATGACACCATCACACAATCACACAATCACACAATCACACAATCACACAATCACACAATCACACAGTCACAAAATCACACAATCACACAATCACACAATCACACAATCACAATCGCACAATCACACAATCACACAATCACACAGTCACACAATCACACAACCACACAATCACACAATCACACAATCACACAATCACACAATCACACAATCACTCAATCACAAAATCACACAATCACAAAATCACACAATCACTCAATCACACAATCACACAATCACACAATCACACAATCACACAATCACACAATCACACAATCACACAATCACAATCACACAATCACACAATCACACAATCACACAGTCACACAATCACACAATCACACAATCACAGTCACACAATCACACAATCACACAATCACACAATCACACAATCACACAATCACACAATCATGAATCACACAATCACGGTCACACAATCACACATTCACACAATCACACAATCACACAATCACTCAATCACAAAATCACACAATCACACAAGCACACAATCACACAATCACACAATCACACAATCACTCAATCACACAATCACACAATCACACAATCACACAATCACACAATCACACAATCACACACTCACACAATCACACAGACACTATCACACAATCACAATCACACAATCACACAGACACTATCACACAATCACAATCACACAATCACAATCACACAATCACAATCACACAATCACACAATCACACGATTACACAATCACGGTCACTCAATCACGGTCAATCAATCACGGTCACACAATCACGGTCACAAAATCGCGGTCACACAATCACGGTCACACAATCACACAATCACACAATCGCAAAATCACACAATCACACGGTCACACAATCACACAATCACACAATAACACACTCACACAATCACACAGTCACAATCACACAGTCGCAACCACACAATCACGGTCACACCATAACGGTAACACAATCACACATTCACACAATTACACAATCACACAATCACACAATCACAAAGTCACGATCACACAATCACGGTCACACAATCACGATCACACAATCACGATCACACAATCATGATCACACAATTACGGTCACACAATCACGGTCACACAATCACAGTCACACAATCACACAATCACAATCACACAATCACACAATCACCCAATCACACAATCACACAATCACACAATCACACAATCACACAATCACACAATAACACAATTACACAATCACACAATCACAATCGCACAATCACAATTACACAATCACACAATCACACAATCACAGAATCACACAATCGCACAATCACACAATCACACAATCACACAATCACACCATCATCAATCACACAATCACGGTCACACAATCACACATTCACACAATCACACAATCACACAATTCACACAATCTCACAATCACACAATCACAATCGCACAATCACAATTACACAATCACAATCACACAATCACACAATCACACAATCACACAATCTCACAATCACACAATCGCACAATCACACAATCACAATCGCACAATCACAGTTACACAATCACACAATCACACAATCACACAATCACACAATCACACAATCACGGTCACACAATCACACATTCACACAATCACACAATCACACAATCACTCAATCACAAAATCACACAATCACACAAGCACACAATCACTCAATCACTCAATCACACAATCACACAATCTCACAATCACACAATCACACAATCACACAGTCATACCATCACACCATCACAATCACGCAATCACACAATCACACAATCACACAATCACACAATCACACAATCACACAATCACCCAGTCACACAATCACACAATCACACAATCACACAATCACACAATCACACAATCACACAATCACACAATCACACAATCACACAATCACACAATCACACAATCACACAATCACACAATCACGCAATCACACAATCACACAGTCACACAATCACACAATCACACAATCACACAATCACACAATCACACAATCACAATCGCACAATCACACAATCACACAATCACACAGTCACACAATCACACAACCACACAATCACACAATCACACAATCACAATCACACAATCACACAATCACACAATCACACAATCACACAATCACACAATCACACAATCACACAATCACACAGTCACACAATCACACAATCACACAATCACACAATCACACAATCACAATCGCACAATCACACAATCACACAATCACACAGTCACACAATCACACAACCACACAATCACACAATCACACAATCACACAATCACACAATCACACAATCACTCAATCACAAAATCACACAATCACAAAATCACACAATCACTCAATCACACAATCACACAATCACACAATCACACAATCACACAATCACACAATCACACAATCACACAATCACACAATCACACAATCACAATCACACAATCACACAATCACACAATCACACAATCACACAATCACACATTCACACAATTACACAATCACACAATCACACAATCACAAAGTCACGATCACACAATCACGGTCACACAATCACGATCACACAATCACGATCACACAATCATGATCACACAATTACGGTCACACAATCACGGTCACACAATCACAGTCACACAATCACACAATCACAATCACACAATCACACAATCACCCAATCACACAATCACACAATCACACAATCACACAATCACACAATCACACAATAACACAATTACACAATCACACAATCACAATCGCACAATCACAATTACACAATCACACAATCACACAATCACAGAATCACACAATCGCACAATCACACAATCACACAATCACACAATCACACCATCATCAATCACACAATCACGGTCACACAATCACACATTCACACAATCACACAATCACACAATTCACACAATCTCACAATCACACAATCACAATCGCACAATCACAATTACACAATCACAATCACACAATCACACAATCACACAATCACACAATCTCACAATCACACAATCGCACAATCACACAATCACAATCGCACAATCACAGTTACACAATCACACAATCACACAATCACACAATCACACAATCACACAATCACGGTCACACAATCACACATTCACACAATCACACAATCACACAATCACTCAATCACAAAATCACACAATCACACAAGCACACAATCACTCAATCACTCAATCACACAATCACACAATCTCACAATCACACAATCACACAATCACACAGTCATACCATCACACCATCACAATCACGCAATCACACAATCACACAATCACACAATCACACAATCACACAATCACACAATCACCCAGTCACACAATCACACAATCACACAATCACACAATCACACAATCACACAATCACACAATCACACAATCACACAATCACACAATCACACAATCACACAATCACACAATCACACAATCACGCAATCACACAATCACACAGTCACACAATCACACAATCACACAATCACACAATCACACAATCACACAATCACAATCGCACAATCACACAATCACACAATCACACAGTCACACAATCACACAACCACACAATCACACAATCACACAATCACAATCACACAATCACACAATCACACAATCACACAATCACACAATCACACAATCACACAATCACACAATCACACAGTCACACAATCACACAATCACACAATCACACAATCACACAATCACAATCGCACAATCACACAATCACACAATCACACAGTCACACAATCACACAACCACACAATCACACAATCACACAATCACACAATCACACAATCACACAATCACTCAATCACAAAATCACACAATCACAAAATCACACAATCACTCAATCACACAATCACACAATCACACAATCACACAATCACACAATCACACAATCACACAATCACACAATCACACAATCACACAATCACAATCACACAATCACACAATCACACAATCACACAATCACACAATCACACAATCACACAATCACACAATCATCAATCACACAATCACGGTCACACAATCACACATTCACACAATCACACAATCACACAATCACTCAATCACAAAATCACACATTCACACAAGCACACAATCACACAATCACACAATCACACAATCACTCAATCACACAATCACACAATCACACAATCACACAATCACACAATCACACACTCACACAATCACACAGACACTATCACACAATCACAATCACACAATCACACAGACACTATCACACAATCACAATCACACAATCACAATCACACAATCACAATCACACAATCACACAATCACACGATCACACAATCACGGTCACTCAATCACGGTCACACAATCACACAATCACACAATCACAAAATCACACAATCACACGGTCACACAATCACACAATCACACAATAACACACTCACACATTCACACAGTCACAATCACACAGTCGCAACCACACAATCACGGTCACACCATAACGGTAACACAATCACACATTCACACAATCACACAATCACACAATCACACAATCACAAAGTCACGATCACACAATCACGGTCACACAATCACGATCACACAATCACGATCACACAATCATGATCACACAATTACGGTCACACAATCACGGTCACACAATCACAGTCACACAATCACACAATCACAATCACGCAATCACACAATCACGATCACACAATCACGATCGCACAACTACACAATCACGCAATCACACAATCACACAATCACCCAATCACACAATCACACAATCACACAATCACACAATCACACAATCACACAATCACACAATCACACAATCACACAATCACACAATCACACAATCACACAATCACACAATCACACAATCACACAATCACACAATAACACAATTACACAATCACACAATCACAATCGCACAATCACAATTACACAATCACACAATCACACAATCACAGAATCACACAATCGCACAATCACACAATCACACAATCACACAATCACACCATCATCAATCACACAATCACGGTCACACAATCACACATTCACACAATCACACAATCACACAAATCACACAATCTCACAATCGACCAATCACAATCGCACAATCACAATTACACAATCACAATCACACAATCACACAATCACACAATCACACAATCTCACAACCACACAATCGCACAATCACACAATCACAATCGCACAATCACAGTTACACAATCACACAATCACACAATCACACAATCACACAATCACACAATCATCAATCACACAATCACACAATCACACAATCACACAATCACACAATCACACAATCACACAATCACACAATCACACAATCACACAATCACACAATCACACAATCACACAATCACACAATCACACAATCACACAATCACACAATCACACAATAACACAATTACACAATCACACAATCACAATCGCACAATCACAATTGCACAATCACACAATCACACAATCACAGAATCACACAATCGCACAATCACACAATCACACAATCACACAATCACACCATCATCAATCACACAATCACGGTCACACAATCACACATTCACACAATCACACAATCACACAAATCACACAATCTCACAATCACACAATCACAATCGCACAATCACAATTACACAATCACAATCACACAATCACACAATCACACAATCACACAATCTCACAACCACACAATCGCACAATCACACAATCACAATCGCACAATCACAGTTACACAATCACACAATCACACAATCACACAATCACACAATCACACAATCATCAATCACACAATCACGGTCACACAATCACACATTCACACAATCACACAATCACACAATCACTCAATCACAAAATCACACAATCACACAAGCACACAATCACTCAATCACTCAATCACACAATCACACAATCTCACAATCACACAATCACACAATCACACAGTCATACCATCACACCATCACAATCACGCAATCACACAATCACACAATCACACAATCACACAATCACACAATCACACAATCACACAGTCACACAATCACACAATCACACAATCACACAATCACACAATCACACAATCACACAATCACACAATCACACAATCACACAATCACACAATCACACAATCACACAATCACACAATCACACAATCACACAATCACACAGTCACACAATCACACAATCACACAATCACACAATCACACAATCACACAATCACAATCGCACAATCACACAATCACACAATCACACAGTCACACAATCACACAACCACACAATCACACAATCACACAATCACACACTCACACAATCACACAGACACTATCACACAATCACAATCACACAATCACAATCACACAATCACAATCACACAATCACACAATCACACAATCACACGATCACACAATCACGGTCACAAAATCGCGGTCACACAATCACGGTCACACAATCACACAATCACACAATCACAAAATCACACAATCACACAATCACACAGTCACACAATCACTCAATCACACAATAACACACTTACACAATCACACAGTCACAATCACACAGTCGCAACCACACAATCACGGTCACACAATAACGGTAACACAATCACACATTCACACAATCACACAATCACACAATCACACAATCACACAATCACACAATCACACAATCACACAATCACACAATCACACAATCACACAATCACACAATCATCAATCACACAATCACGGTCACACAATCACACATTCACACAATCACACAATCACACAATCACTCAATCACAAAATCACACAATCACACAAACACACAATCACACAATCACACAATCACACAATCACACAATCACACAATCACACAATCACACAATCACACAATCACACAATCACACAATCACACAATCACACAATCTCACAATCACACAATCACACAATCACACACTCACACAATCACACAGACACTATCACACAATCACAGTCACACAATCACACAGACACTATCACACAATCACAATCACACAATCACAATCACACAATCACAATCACACAATCACAATCACACAATCACAATCACGCAATCACAATCACTCAATCACAATCACACAATCACAATCACACAATCACACAATCACACGATCACACAATCACGGTCACTCAATCACGGTCAATCAATCACGGTCACACAATCACGGTCACAAAATCGCGGTCACACAATCACGGTCACACAATCACACAATCACACAATCACACAATCACACAATCACACAATCACACAATCACACAATCACACAATCACACAATCACACAATCACACAATCACACAATCACACAATCACACAATCACACAATCACACAATCACACAATCACACAATAACACAATTACACAATCACATAATCTCACAATCACACAATCACACAATCACACAATCACAATCGCACAATCACAATTACACAATTACACAATCACACAATCACACAATCACACAATCACACAATCACACAATCACACAATCACACAATCACACAATCACACAATCACACAATCACACAATCACACAATTCACACAATCTCACAATCACACAATCACACAATCACACAATCACACAATCACACAATCACAATCACACAATCACACAATCACATAATCACACAATCACACAATCACACAATCTCACAATCACACAATCACACAATCACAATCGCACAATCACAATTACACAATCACACAATCACACAATCACAGAATCACACAATCACACAATCACACAATCACACAATCACACAATCACACAATCACACCATCATCAATCACACAATCACGGTCACACAATCACACATTCACACAATCACACAATCACACAATCACACAATTCACACAATCTCACAATTACACAATCACAATCGCACAATCACAATTACACAATCACAATCACACAATCACACAATCACACAATCACACAATCTCACAATCACACAATCACACAATCACACAATCACACAATCACAATCGCACAATCACGATTACACAATCACACAATCACACAATCACACATTCACGCAATCACACAATCACACAATCACACAATCACACAATCACACAATCACACAATCACACAATCACACAATCATCAATCACACAATCACGGTCACACAATCACACATTCACACAATCACACAATCACACAATCACACAATCACACAATCACACAATCACAATCGCACAATCACACAATCACACAATCACACAGTCACACAATCACACAACCACACAATCACACAATCACACAATCACACAATCACACAATCACACAGTCACACAATCACACAACCACACAATCACACAATCACGCAATCACACAATCACACAATCACACAATCACACAATCACACAATCACACAATCACACAATCACACAATCACACAATCACACAATCACACAATCACACAATCACACAATCACACAATCACACAATCACACAATCACACAATCACACAATCACACAATCACACAATCACACAATCACACAATCACACAATCACACAATCACACAATCACACAATCACACAATCACACAATCACACAGTCACACAATCACTCAATCACACAATAACACACTCACACAATCACACAGTCACAATCACACAGTCGCAACCACACAATCACGGTCACACAATAACGGTAACACAATCACACATTCACACAATCACACAATCACACAATCACAAAATCACGATCACACAATCACGGTCACACAATCACGATCACACAATCACGATCACACAATCATGATCACACAATTACGGTCACACAATCACGGTCACACAATCACAGTCACACAATCACACAATCACAATCACGCAATCACACAATCACGATCACACAATCACGATCGCACAACCACACAATCACGCAATCACACAATCACGCAATCACACAATCACACAATCACACAATCACACAATCACGCAATCACACAATGACACAATCACACAATCACACAATCACACAATCACACAATCACACAATCACACAATCACACAATCACACAGTCACACAATCACACAATCACGCAATCACACAATCACACAATCACAATCGCACAATCACACAATCACACAATCACACAGTCACACAATCACACAACCACACAATCACACAATCACACAATCACACAATCACACAATCACACAATCACACAATCACTCAATCACAAAATCACACAATCACAAAATCACACAATCACTCAATCACACAATCACACAATCACACAATCACACAATCACACAATCACACAATCACACAATCACACAATCACACAATCACAATCACACAATCACACAATCACACAATCACACAATCACACAATCACACAATCACACAATCACACAATCACACAATCACACAATCACGCAATCACACAATCACACAATCATCAATCACACAATCACGGTCACACAATCACACATTCACACAATCACACAATCACACAATCACTCAATCACAAAATCACACAATCACACAAGCACACAATCACACAATCACACAATCACACAATCACACAATCACACAATCACACAATCACACAATCACACAATCACACAATCACACAATCACACAATCACACAATCACACAATCACACAATCACTCAATCACACAATCACACAATCTCACAATCACACAGTCACACAATCACACACTCACACAATCACACAGACACTATCACACAATCACAATCACACAATCACACAGACACTATCACACAATCACAATCACACAATCACACAATCACACAATCACAAAATCACGATCACACAATCACGGTCACACAATCACGATCACACAATCACGATCACACAATCATGATCACACAATTACGGTCACACAATCACGGTCACACAATCACAGTCACACAATCACACAATCACAATCACGCAATCACACAATCACGATCACACAATCACGATCACACAATCACGATCGCACAACTACACAATCACGCAATCACACAATCACACAATCACCCAATCACACAATCACACAATCACACAATCACACAATCACACAATCACACAATCACACAATCACACAATCACACAATCACACAATCACACAATCACACAATCACACAATCACACAATAACACAATTACACAATCACACAATCACACAGTCACACAATCACACAATCACACAATCACACAATCACACAATCACACAATCACAATCGCACAATCACACAATCACACAATCACACAGTCACACAATCACACAACCACACAATCACACAATCACACAATCACACAATCACACAATCACACAGACACTATCACACAATCACAATCACACAATCACAATCACACAATCACAATCACACAATCACACAATCACACAATCACACGATCACACAATCACGGTCACTCAATCACGGTCACTCAATCACGGTCACACAATCACGGTCACATAATCGCGGTCACACAATCACGGTCACACAATCACACGATCACACAATCACAAAATCACACAATCACACAATCACACAGTCACACAATCACTCAATCACACAATAACACACTCACACAATCACACAGTCACAATCACACAGTCGCAACCACACAATCACGGTCACACAATAACGGTAACACAATCACACATTCACACAATCTCACAATCACACAATCACACAATCACACAATCACACAATCACACAATCACACAATCACACAATCACACAATCACACAATCACACAATCACACAATCACACAATCACACAATCATCAATTACACAATCACGGTCACACAATCACACATTCACACAATCACACAATCACACAATCACTCAATCACAAAATCACACAATCACACAAGCACACAATCACACAATCACACAGTCACACAATCACACAATCACACAATCACACAATCACACAATCACACAATCACAATCACACAATCACACAATCACACAATCACACAATCACACAATCACACAATCACACAATCACACAATCACACAATCACACAATCACACAATCACACAATCACACAATCACACAATCACACAATCACACAATCACACAATCACACAATAACACAATTACACAATCACACAATCACAATCGCACAATCACAATTACACAATCACACAATCACACAATCACACAATCACACAATCACACAATCACAATCACACAATCACACAATCACACAATCACACAATCACACAATCTCACAATCACACAATCACACAATCACAATCGCACAATCACAATTACACAATCACACAATCACACAATCACAGAATCACACAATCACACAATCACACAATCACACAATCACACAATCACACCATCATCAATCACCCAATCACGGTCACACAATCACACATTCACACAATCACACAATCACACAATTCACACAATCTCACAATCACACAATCACACAATCACAATCGCACAATCACAATTACACAATCACAATCACACAATCACACAATCACACAATCACACAATCTCACAATCACACAATCACACAATCACACAATCACACAATCACAATCGCACAATCACAATTACACAATCACACAATCACACAATCACACAATCACACAATCACACAATCACACAATCATCAATCACACAATCACGGTCACACAATCACACATTCACACAATCACACAATCACACAATCACTCAATCACAAAATCACACAATCACACAAGCACACAATCACTCAATCACTCAATCACACAATCACACAATCACACAATCACAATCGCACAATCACACAATCACACAATCACACAGTCACACAATCACACAACCACACAATCACACAATCACACACTCACACAATCACACAGACACTATCACACAATCACAATCACACAATCACAATCACACAATCACAATCACACAATCACACGATCACACGATCACACAATCACGGTCACTCAATCACGGTCACTCAATCACGGTCACACAATCACGGTCACAAAATCGCGGTCACACAATCACGGTCACACAATCACACGATCACACAATCACAAAATCACACAATCACACAATCACACAGTCACACAATCACTCAATCACACAATAACACACTCACACAATCACACAGTCACAATCACACAGTTGCAACCACACAATCACGGTCACACAATAACGGTAACACAATCACACATTCACACAATCTCACAATCACACAATCACACAATCACACAATCACACAATCACACAATCACACAATCACACAATCACACAATCACACAATCACACAATCATCAATCACACAATCACGGTCACACAATCACACATTCACACAATCACACAATCACACAATCACTCAATCACAAAATCACACAATCACACAAGCACACAATCACACAATCACACAGTCACACAATCACACAATCACACAATCACACAATCACACAATCACACAATCACAATCACACAATCACACAATCACACAATCACACAATCACACAATCTCACAATCACACAATCACACAATCACAATCGCACAATCACAATTACACAATCACACAATCACAGAATCACAGAATCACACAATCACACAATCACACAATCACACAATCACACCATCATCAATCACACAATCACGGTCACACAATCACACATTCACACAATCACACAATCACACAATTCACACAATCTCACAATCACACAATCACAATCGCACAATCACAATCACACAATCACACAATCACACGATCACACAATCACGGTCACTCAATCACGGTCACTCAATCACGGTCACACAGTCACGGTCACAAAATCGCGGTCACACAATCACGGTCACACAATCACACAATCACACAATCACAAAATCACACAATCACACAATCACACAATCACACAATCACACAATCACACAATCACACAATCACACAATCACTCAATCACACAATCACACAATCACACAATCACACAATCACACAATCACACACTCACACAATCACACAGACACTATCACACAATCACAATCACACAATCACACAGACACAATCACACAATCACACACTCACACAATCACACAGACACTATCACACAATCACAATCACACAATCACACAGACACAATCACACAATCACAATCACACAATCACAATCACACAATCACAATCACACAATCACAATCACACAATCACAATCACACAATCACAATCACACAATCACAATCACACAATCACAATCACACAATCACAATCACACAATCACAATCACACAATCACAATCACACAATCACAATCACACAATCACAATCACACAATCACAATCACACAATCACAATCACACAATCACAATCACACAATCACAATCACACAATCACAATCACACAATCACAATCACACAATCACAATCACACAATCACAATCACACAATCACACAATCACACGATCACACAATCACGGTCACTCAATCACGGTCAATCAATCACGGTCACACAATCACGGTCACAAAATCGCGGTCACACAATCACGGTCACACAATCACACAATCACACAATCACAAAATCACACAATCACACGGTCACACAATCAAACAATCGCACAATAACACACTCGCACAATCACACAGTCACAATCACACAGACGCAACCACACAATCACGGTCACACAATAACGGTAACACAATCACACATTCACACAATCACACAATCACACAATCACACAATCACAAAGTCACGATCACACAATCACGGTCACACAATCACGATCACACAATCACGATCACACAATCATGATCACACAATTACGGTCACACAATCACGGTCACACAATCACAGTCACACAATCACACAATCACAATCACGCAATCACACAATCACGATCACACAATCACGATCGCACAACTACACAATCACGCAATCACACAATCACACAATCACCCAATCACACAATCACACAATCACACAATCACACAATCACACAATCACACAATCACACAATCACACAATCACACAATCACACAATCACACAATCACACAATCACACAATCACACAATCACACAATAACAGAATTACACAATCACACAATCACAATCGCACAATCACAATTACACAATCACACAATCACACAATCGCAGAATCACACAATCACACAATCACACAATCACACAATCACACCATCATCAATCACACAATCACGGTCACACAATCACACATTCACACAATCACACAATCACACAATCACACAATCACACAATCACACAATCACAATCACACAATCGCACAATCACACAATCACAATCGCACAATCACAGTTACACAATCACACAATCACACAATCACACAATCACACAATCACACAATCATCAATCACACAATCACGGTCACACAATCACACATTCACACAATCACACAATCACACAATCACTCAATCACAAAATCACACAATCACACAAGCACACAATCACTCAATCACTCAATCACACAATCACACAATCTCACAATCACACAATCACACAATCACACAGTCATACCATCACACCATCACAATCACGCAATCACACAATCACACAATCACACAATCACACAATCACACAATCACACAGTCACACAATCACACAATCACACAATCACACAATCACACAATCACACAATCACACAATCACACAATCACACAATCACACAATCACACAATCACACAATCACACAATCACACAATCACACAATCACACAATCACACAATCACACAGTCACACAATCACACAATCACACAATCACACAATCACACAATCACACAATCACAATCGCACAATCACACAATCACACAATCACACAGTCACACAATCACACAACCACACAATCACACAATCACACAATCACACACTCACACAATCACACAGACACTATCACACAATCACAATCACACAATCACAATCACACAATCACACAATCACACAATCACACAATCACACAATCACACAATCACACAACCACACAATCACACAATCACACAATCATCAATCACACAATCACGGTCACACAATCACACATTCACACAATCACACAATCACACAATCACTCAATCACAAAATCACAAAATCACACAAGCACACAATCACACAATCACACAATCACACAATCACACAATCACACAATCACACAATCACACAATCACACAATCACACAATCACACAATCACACAATCACACAATCACACAATCACTCAATCACACAATCACACAATCTCACAATCACACAATCACACAATCACACACTCACACAATCACACAGACACTATCACACAATCACAGTCACACAATCACACAGACACTATCACACAATCACAATCACACAATCACAATCACACAATCACAATCACACAATCACAATCACACAATCACAATCACACAATCACAATCACACAATCACAATCACACAATCACAATCACACAATCACAATCACACAATCACAATCACACAATCACACAATCACACGATCACACAATCACGGTCACTCAATCACGGTCAATCAATCACGGTCACACAATCACGGTCACAAAATCGCGGTCACACAATCACGGTCACACAATCACACAATCACACAATCACACAATCACACAATCACACAATCACACAATCACACAATCACACAATCACACAATCACACAATCACACAATCACACAATCACACAATCACACAATTCACACAATCTCACAATCACACAATCACACAATCACACAATCACACAATCACACAATCACACAATCACATAATCACACAATCACACAATCACACAATCTCACAATCACACAATCACACAATCACAATCGCACAATCACAATTACACAATCACACAATCACACAATCACAGAATCACACAATCACACAATCACACAATCACACAATCACACAATCACACCATCATCAATCACACAATCACGGTCACACAATCACACATTCACACAATCACACAATCACACAATTCACACAATCTCACAATTACACAATCACAATCGCACAATCACAATTACACAATCACAATCACACAATCACACAATCACACAATCACACCATCTCACAATCACACAATCACACAATCACACAATCACAATCGCACAATCACAATTACACAATCACACAATCACACAATCACACAATCACACAATCACACAATCACACAATCACACAATCACACAATCATCAATCACACAATCACGGTCACACAATCACACATTCACACAATCACACAATCACAATCGCACAATCACAATTACACAATCACAATCACACAATCACACAATCACACAATCACACAATCTCACAATCACACAATCGCACAATCACACAATCACAATCGCACAATCACAGTTACACAATCACACAATCACACAATCACACAATCACACAATCATCAATCACACAATCACGGTCACACAATCACACATTCACACAATCACACAATCACACAATCACACAATCACTCAATCACAAAATCACACAATCACACAAGCACACAATCACTCAATCACTCAATCACACAATCACACAATCTCACAATCACACAATCACACAATCACACAGTCATACCATCACACCATCACAATCACGCAATCACACAATCACACAATCACACAATCACACAATCACACAATCACACAATCACACAGTCACACAATCACACAATCACACAATCACACAATCACACAATCACACAATCACAATCGCACAATCACACAATCACACAATCACACAGTCACACAATCACACAACCACACAATCACACAATCACACAATCACACAATCACACAATCACACAGACACTATCACACAATCACAATCACACAATCACAATCACACAATCACAATCACACAATCACAATCACACAATCACACAATCACACAATCACACGATCACACAATCACGGTCACTCAATCACGGTCACTCAATCACGGTCACACAATCACGGTCACATAATCGCGGTCACACAATCACGGTCACACAATCACACGATCACACAATCACAAAATCACACAATCACACAATCACACAGTCACACAATCACTCAATCACACAATAACACACTCACACAATCACACAGTCACAATCACACAGTCGCAACCACACAATCACGGTCACACAATAACGGTAACACAATCACACATTCACACAATCTCACAATCACACAATCACACAATCACACAATCACACAATCACACAATCACACAATCACACAATCACACAATCACACAATCACACAATCACACAATCACACAATCACACAATCACACAATCATCAATTACACAATCACGGTCACACAATCACACATTCACACAATCACACAATCACACAATCACTCAATCACAAAATCACACAATCACACAAGCACACAATCACACAATCACACAGTCACACAATCACACAATCACACAATCACACAATCACACAATCACACAATCACAATCACACAATCACACAATCACACAATCACACAATCACACAATCACACAATCACACAATCACACAATCACACAATCACACAATCACACAATCACACAATCACACAATCACACAATCACACAATAACACAATTACACAATCACACAATCACAATCGGACAATCACAATTACACAATCACACAATCACACAATCACAGAATCACACAATCACACAATCACACAATCACACAATCACACAATCACACCATCATCAATCACACAATCACGGTCACACAATCACACATTCACACAATCACACAATCACACAATTCACACAATCTCACAATCACACAATCACACAATCACAATCGCACAATCACAATTACACAATCACAATCACACAATCACACAATCACACAATCACACAATCTCACAATCACACAATCACACAATCACACAATCACAATCGCACAATCACAATTACACAATCACACAATCACAATCGCACAATCACACAATCACACAATCACACAGTCACACAATCACACAACCACACAATCACACAATCACACACTCACACAATCACACAGACACTATCACAAAATCACAATCACACAATCACAATCACACAATCACAATCACACGATCACACAATCACGGTCACTCAATCACGGTCACTCAATCACGGTCACACAATCACGGTCACAAAATCGCGGTCACACAATCACGGTCACACAATCACACGATCACACAATCACAAAATCACACAATCACACAATCACACAGTCACACAATCACTCAATCACACAATAACACACTCACACAATCACACAGTCACAATCACACAGTTGCAACCACACAATCACGGTCACACAATAACGGTAACACAATCACACATTCACACAATCTCACAATCACACAATCACACAATCACACAATCACACAATCACACAATCACACAATCACACAATCACACAATCACACAATCACACAATCACACAATCACACAATCATCGATCACACAATCACGGTCACACAATCACACATTCACACAATCACACAATCACACAATCACTCAATCACAAAATCACACAATCACACAAGCACACAATCACACAATCACACAGTCACACAATCACACAATCACACAATCACACAATCACACAATCACACAATCACAATCACACAATCACACAATCACACAATCACACAATCACACAATCTCACAATCACACAATCACACAATCACAATCGCACAATCACAATTACACAATCACACAATCACAGAATCACAGAATCACACAATCACACAATCACACAATCACACAATCACACAATCACACCATCATCAATCACACAATCACGGTCACACAATCACACATTCACACAATCACACAATCACACAATTCACACAATCTCACAATCACACAATCACAATCGCACAATCACAATCACACAATCACACAATCACACGATCACACAATCACGGTCACTCAATCACGGTCACTCAATCACGGTCACACAGTCACGGTCACAAAATCGCGGTCACACAATCACGGTCACACAATCACACAATCACACAATCACAAAATCACACAATCACACAATCACACAATCACACAATCACACAATCACACAATCACACAATCACACAATCACTCAATCACACAATCACACAATCACACAATCACACAATCACACAATCACACACTCACACAATCACACAGACACTATCACACAATCACAATCACACAATCACACAGACACTATCACACAATCACAATCACACAATCACAATCACACAATCACAATCACACAATCACAATCACACAATCACAATCACACAATCACAATCACACAATCACAATCACACAATCACAATCACACAATCACAATCACACAATCACAATCACACAATCACAATCACACAATCACAATCACACAATCACAATCACACAATCACAATCACACAATCACAATCACACAATCACAATCACACAATCACAATCACACAATCACACAATCACACGATCACACAATCACGGTCACTCAATCACGGTCAATCAATCACGGTCACACAATCACGGTCACAAAATCGCGGTCACACAATCACGGTCACACAATCACACAATCACACAATCACAAAATCACACAATCACACAATCACACAATCACACAATCACAAAGTCACGATCACACAATCACGGTCACACAATCACGATCACACAATCACGATCACACAATCATGATCACACAATTACGGTCACACAATCACGGTCACACAATCACAGTCACACAATCACAATCACGCAATCACACAATCACGATCACACAATCACGATCGCACAACTACACAATCACGCAATCACACAATCACACAATCACACAATCACACAATCACACAATCACACAATCACACAATCACACAATCACACAATCACACAATAACAGAATTACACAATCACACAATCACAATCGCACAATCACAATTACACAATCACACAATCACACAATCGCAGAATCACACAATCACACAATCACACAATCACACAATCACACCATCATCAATCACACAATCACGGTCACACGATCACACATTCACACAATCACACAATCACACAATTCACACAATCTCACAATCACACAATCACAATCGCACAATCACAATTACACAATCACAATCACACAATCACACAATCACACAATCACACAATCTCACAATCACACAATCGCACAATCACACAATCACAATCGCACAATCACAGTTACACAATCACACAATCACACAATCACACAATCACACAATCACACAATCATCAATCACACAATCACGGTCACACAATCACACATTCACACAATCACACAATCACACAATCACTCAATCACAAAATCACACAATCACACAAGCACACAATCACTCAATCACTCAATCACACAATCACACAATCTCACAATCACACAATCACACAATCACACAGTCATACCATCACACCATCACAATCACGCAATCACACAATCACACAATCACACAATCACACAATCACACAATCACACAGTCACACAATCACACAATCACACAATCACACAATCACACAATCACACAATCACACAATCACACAATCACACAATCACACAATCACACAATCACACAATCACACAATCACACAATCACACAGTCACACAATCACACAATCACACAATCACACAATCACACAATCACACAATCACAATCGCACAATCACACAATCACACAATCACACAGTCACACAATCACACAACCACACAATCACACAATCACACAATCACACACTCACACAATCACACAGACACTATCACACAATCACAATCACACAATCACAATCACACAATCACACAATCACACAATCACACAATCACACAATCACACAATCACACAATCACACAATCACACAATCACACAATCATCAATCACACAATCACGGTCACACAATCACACATTCACACAATCACACAATCACACAATCACTCAATCACAAAATCACACAATCACACAAGCACACAATCACACAATCACACAATCACACAATCACACAATCACACAATCACACAATCACTCAATCACACAATCACACAATCTCACAATCACACAATCACACAATCACACACTCACACAATCACACAGACACTATCACACAATCACAGTCACACAATCACACAGACACTATCACACAATCACAATCACACAATCACAATCACACAATCACAATCACACAATCACAATCACGCAATCACAATCACACAATCACAATCACACAATCACAATCACACAATCACAATCACACAATCACAATCACACAATCACAATCACACAATCACACAATCACACGATCACACAATCACGGTCACTCAATCACGGTCAATCAATCACGGTCACACAATCACGGTCACAAAATCGCGGTCACACAATCACGGTCACACAATCACACAATCACACAATCACACAATCACACAATCACACAATCACACAATCACACAATCACACAATCACACAATCACACAATCACACAATCACACAATCACACAATAACACAATTACACAATCACATAATCTCACAATCACACAATCACACAATCACACAATCACAATCGCACAATCACAATTACACAATCACACAATCACACAATCACACAATCACACAATCACACAATCACACAATCACACAATCACACAATCACACAATCACACAATTCACACAATCTCACAATCACACAATCACACAATCACACAATCACACAATCACACAATCACACAATCACAAAATCACATAATCACACAATCACACAATCACACAATCTCACAATCACACAATCACACAATCACAATCGCACAATCACAATTACACAATCACACAATCACACAATCACAGAATCACACAATCACACAATCACACAATCACACAATCACACAATCACACCATCATCAATCACACAATCACGGTCACACAATCACACATTCACACAATCACACAATCACACAATTCACACAATCTCACAATTACACAATCACAATCGCACAATCACAATTACACAATCACAATCACACAATCACACCATCTCACAATCACACAATCACACAATCACAATCGCACAATCACAATTACACAATCACACAATCACACAATCACACAATCACACAATCACACAATCACACAATCACACAATCATCAATCACACAATCACGGTCACACAATCACACATTCACACAATCACACAATCACAATCGCACAATCACAATTACACAATCACAATCACACAATCACACAATCACACAATCACACAATCTCACAATCACACAATCGCACAATCACACAATCACAATCGCACAATCACAGTTACACAATCACACAATCACACAATCACACAATCACACAATCATCAATCACACAATCACGGTCACACAATCACACATTCACACAATCACACAATCACACAATCACACAATCACTCAATCACAAAATCACACAATCACACAAGCACACAATCACTCAATCACTCAATCACACAATCACACAATCTCACAATCACACAATCACACAATCACACAGTCATACCATCGCACCATCACAATCACGCAATCACACAATCACACAATCACACAATCACACAATCACACAATCACACAATCACACAGTCACACAATCACACAATCACACAATCACACAATCACACAATCACACAATCACACAATCACACAATCACACAATCACACAATCACACAATCACACAATCACACAATCACACAATCACACAATCACACAATCACACAATCACACAGTCACACAATCACACAATCACACAATCACACAATCACACAATCACACAATCACAATCGCACAATCACACAATCACACAATCACACAGTCACACAATCACACAACCACACAATCACACAATCACACAATCACACACTCACACAATCACACAGACACTATCACACAACCACAATCACACAATCACAATCACACAATCACAATCACACAATCACAATCACACAATCACAATCACACAATCACACAATCACACAATCACACGATCACACAATCACGGTCACAAAATCGCGGTCACACAATCACGGTCACACAATCACACAATCACACAATCACAAAATCACACAATCACACAATCACACAGTCACACAATCACTCAATCACACAATAACACACTCACACAATCACACAGTCACAATCACACAGTCGCAACCACACAATCACGGTCACACAATAACGGTAACACAATCACACATTCACACAATCACACAATCACACAATCACACAATCACACAATCACACAATCACACAATCACACAATCACACAATCACACAATCACACAATCATCAATCAGACAATCACGGTCACACAATCACACATTCACACAATCACACAATCACACAATCACTCAATCACAAAATCACACAATCACACAAGCACACAATCACACAATCACACAATCACACAATCACACAATCACACAATCACACAATCACACAATCACACAATCACACAATCACACAATCACACAATCACACAATCACACAATCACACAATCACTCAATCACACAATCACACAATCTCACAATCACACAATCACACAATCACACACTCACACAATCACACAGACACTATCACACAATCACAGTCACACAATCACACAGACACTATCACACAATCACAATCACACAATCACAATCACACAATCACAATCACACAATCACAATCACACAATCACAATCACACAATCACAATCACGCAATCACAATCACTCAATCACAATCACACAATCACAATCACACAATCACAATCACACAATCACACAATCACACGATCACACAATCACGGTCACTCAATCACGGTCAATCAATCACGGTCACACAATCACGGTCACAAAATCGCGGTCACACAATCACGGTCACACAATCACACAATCACACAATCACACAATCACACAATCACACAATCACACAATCGCACAATCACACAATCACACAATCACACAATCACACAATCACACAATCACACAATTCACACAATCTCACAATCACACAATCACACAATCACACAATCACACAATCACAATCACACAATCACACAATCACATAATCACACAATCACACAATCACACAATCTCACAATCACACAATCACACAATCACAATCGCACAATCACAATTACACAATCACACAATCACACAATCACACAATCACACAATCACACAATCACACAATCACACCATCATCAATCACACAATCACGGTCACACAATCACACATTCACACAATCACACAATCACACAATTCACACAATCTCACAATTACACAATCACAATCGCACAATCACAATTACACAATCACAATCACACAATCACACAATCACACAATCACACCATCTCACAATCACACAATCACACAATCACAATCGCACAATCACAATTACACAATCACACAATCACACAATCACACAATCACACAATCACACAATCACACAATCACACAATCACACAATCACACAATCACACAATCATCAATCACACAATCACGGTCACACAATCACACATTCACACAATCACACAATCACACAATCACACAATCACACAATCACACAATCACAATCGCACAATCACACAATCACACAATCACACAGTCACACAATCACACAACCACACAATCACACAATCACACAATCACACAATCACACACTCACACAATCACACAGACACTATCACACAATCACAATCACACAATCACAATCACACAATCACACAATCACACGATCACACAATCACGGTCACTCAATCACGGTCACTCAATCACGGTCACAAAATCGCGGTCACACAATCACGGTCACACAATCACACAATCACACAATCACAAAATCACACAATCACACAATCACACAGTCACACAATCACTCAATCACACAATAACACACTCACACAATCACACAGTCACAATCACACAGTCGCAACCACACAATCACGGTCACACAATAACGGTAACACAATCACACATTCACACAATCACACAATCACACAATCACAAAATCACGATCACACAATCACGGTCACACAATCACGATCACACAATCACGATCACACAATCATGATCACACAATTACGGTCACACAATCACGGTCACACAATCACAGTCACACAATCACACAATCACAGTCACGCAATCACACAATCACGATCACACAATCACGATCGCACAACCACACAATCACGCAATCACACAATCACACAATCACACAATCACACAATCACGCAATCACACAATGACACCATCACACAATCACACAATCACACAATCACACAATCACACAATCACACAATCACACAATCACAATCGCACAATCACACAATCACACAATCACACAGTCACACAATCACACAACCACACAATCACACAATCACACAATCACACACTCACACAATCACACAGACACTATCACACAATCACAATCACACAATCACAATCACACAATCACACAATCACACAATCACACAATCACACAATCACACAATCACACAATCACACAATCACACAATCATCAATCACACAATCACGGTCACACAATCACACATTCACACAATCACACAATCACACAATCACTCAATCACAAAATCACACAATCACACAAGCACACAATCACACAATCACACAATCACACAATCACACAATCACACAATCACACAATCACTCAATCACACAATCACACAATCTCACAATCACACAATCACACAATCACACACTCACACAATCACACAGACACTATCACACAATCACAGTCACACAATCACACAGACACTATCACACAATCACAATCACACAATCACAATCACACAATCACAATCACACAATCACAATCACGCAATCACAATCACACAATCACAATCACACAATCACAATCACACAATCACAATCACACAATCACAATCACACAATCACAATCACACAATCACACGATCACACAATCACGGTCACTCAATCACGGTCAATCAATCACGGTCACACAATCACGGTCACAAAATCGCGGTCACACAATCACGGTCACACAATCACACAATCACACAATCACACAATCACACAATCACACAATCACACAATCACACAATCACACAATCACACAATCACACAATCACACAATCACACAATCACACAATAACACAATTACACAATCACATAATCTCACAATCACACAATCACACAATCACACAATCACAATCGCACAATCACAATTACACAATCACACAATCACACAATCACACAATCACACAATCACACAATCACACAATCACACAATCACACAATCACACAATCACACAATTCACACAATCTCACAATCACACAATCACACAATCACACAATCACACAATCACACAATCACAAAATCACATAATCACACAATCACACAATCACACAATCTCACAATCACACAATCACACAATCACAATCGCACAATCACAATTACACAATCACACAATCACACAATCACAGAATCACACAATCACACAATCACACAATCACACAATCACACAATCACACCATCATCAATCACACAATCACGGTCACACAATCACACATTCACACAATCACACAATCACACAATTCACACAATCTCACAATTACACAATCACAATCGCACAATCACAATTACACAATCACAATCACACAATCACACAATCACACAATCACACCATCTCACAATCACACAATCACACAATCACAATCGCACAATCACAATTACACAATCACACAATCACACAATCACACAATCACACAATCACACAATCACACAATCACACAATCATCAATCACACAATCACGGTCACACAATCACACATTCACACAATCACACAATCACAATCGCACAATCACAATTACACAATCACAATCACACAATCACACAATCACACAATCACACAATCTCACAATCACACAATCGCACAATCACACAATCACAATCGCACAATCACAGTTACACAATCACACAATCACACAATCACACAATCACACAATCATCAATCACACAATCACGGTCACACAATCACACATTCACACAATCACACAATCACACAATCACACAATCACTCAATCACAAAATCACACAATCACACAAGCACACAATCACTCAATCACTCAATCACACAATCACACAATCTCACAATCACACAATCACACAATCACACAGTCATACCATCGCACCATCACAATCACGCAATCACACAATCACACAATCACACAATCACACAATCACACAATCACACAATCACACAGTCACACAATCACACAATCACACAATCACACAATCACACAATCACACAATCACACAATCACACAATCACACAATCACACAATCACACAATCACACAATCACACAATCACACAATCACACAATCACACAATCACACAATCACACAGTCACACAATCACACAATCACACAATCACACAATCACACAATCACACAATCACAATCGCACAATCACACAATCACACAATCACACAGTCACACAATCACACAACCACACAATCACACAATCACACAATCACACACTCACACAATCACACAGACACTATCACACAACCACAATCACACAATCACAATCACACAATCACAATCACACAATCACAATCACACAATCACACAATCACACAATCACACGATCACACAATCACGGTCACAAAATCGCGGTCACACAATCACGGTCACACAATCACACAATCACACAATCACAAAATCACACAATCACACAATCACACAGTCACACAATCACTCAATCACACAATAACACACTCACACAATCACACAGTCACAATCACACAGTCGCAACCACACAATCACGGTCACACAATAACGGTAACACAATCACACATTCACACAATCACACAATCACACAATCACACAATCACACAATCACACAATCACACAATCACACAATCACACAATCACACAATCACACAATCATCAATCAGACAATCACGGTCACACAATCACACATTCACACAATCACACAATCACACAATCACTCAATCACAAAATCACACAATCACACAAGCACACAATCACACAATCACACAATCACACAATCACACAATCACACAATCACACAATCACACAATCACACAATCACACAATCACACAATCACACAATCACACAATCACACAATCACACAATCACACAATCACTCAATCACACAATCACACAATCTCACAATCACACAATCACACAATCACACACTCACACAATCACACAGACACTATCACACAATCACAGTCACACAATCACACAGACACTATCACACAATCACAATCACACAATCACAATCACACAATCACAATCACACAATCACAATCACACAATCACAATCACACAATCACAATCACGCAATCACAATCACTCAATCACAATCACACAATCACAATCACACAATCACAATCACACAATCACACAATCACACGATCACACAATCACGGTCACTCAATCACGGTCAATCAATCACGGTCACACAATCACGGTCACAAAATCGCGGTCACACAATCACGGTCACACAATCACACAATCACACAATCACACAATCACACAATCACACAATCACACAATCGCACAATCACACAATCACACAATCACACAATCACACAATCACACAATCACACAATTCACACAATCTCACAATCACACAATCACACAATCACACAATCACACAATCACAATCACACAATCACACAATCACATAATCACACAATCACACAATCACACAATCTCACAATCACACAATCACACAATCACAATCGCACAATCACAATTACACAATCACACAATCACACAATCACACAATCACACAATCACACAATCACACAATCACACCATCATCAATCACACAATCACGGTCACACAATCACACATTCACACAATCACACAATCACACAATTCACACAATCTCACAATTACACAATCACAATCGCACAATCACAATTACACAATCACAATCACACAATCACACAATCACACAATCACACCATCTCACAATCACACAATCACACAATCACAATCGCACAATCACAATTACACAATCACACAATCACACAATCACACAATCACACAATCACACAATCACACAATCACACAATCACACAATCACACAATCACACAATCATCAATCACACAATCACGGTCACACAATCACACATTCACACAATCACACAATCACACAATCACACAATCACACAATCACACAATCACAATCGCACAATCACACAATCACACAATCACACAGTCACACAATCACACAACCACACAATCACACAATCACACAATCACACAATCACACACTCACACAATCACACAGACACTATCACACAATCACAATCACACAATCACAATCACACAATCACACAATCACACGATCACACAATCACGGTCACTCAATCACGGTCACTCAATCACGGTCACAAAATCGCGGTCACACAATCACGGTCACACAATCACACAATCACACAATCACAAAATCACACAATCACACAATCACACAGTCACACAATCACTCAATCACACAATAACACACTCACACAATCACACAGTCACAATCACACAGTCGCAACCACACAATCACGGTCACACAATAACGGTAACACAATCACACATTCACACAATCACACAATCACACAATCACAAAATCACGATCACACAATCACGGTCACACAATCACGATCACACAATCACGATCACACAATCATGATCACACAATTACGGTCACACAATCACGGTCACACAATCACAGTCACACAATCACACAATCACAGTCACGCAATCACACAATCACGATCACACAATCACGATCGCACAACCACACAATCACGCAATCACACAATCACACAATCACACAATCACACAATCACGCAATCACACAATGACACCATCACACAATCACACAATCACACAATCACACAATCACACAATCACACAATCACACAATCACACAATCACACAATCACACAATCACACAATCACACAGTCACACAATCACACAATCACACAATCACACAATCACAATCGCACAATCACACAATCACACAATCACACAGTCACACAATCACACAACCACACAATCACACAATCACACAATCACACAATCACACAATCACACAATCACTCAATCACAAAATCACACAATCACAAAATCACACAATCACTCAATCACACAATCACACAATCACACAATCACACAATCACACAATCACACAATCACACAATCACACAATCACAATCACACAATCACACAATCACACAATCACACAATCACACAATCACACAATCACACAATCATCAATCACACAGTCACGGTCACACAATCACACATTCACACAATCACACAATCATCAATCACACAGTCACGGTCACACAATCACACATTCACACAATCACACAATCACACAATCACTCAATCACAAAATCACACAATCACACAAGCACACAATCACACAATCACACAATCACACAATCACTCAATCACACAATCACACAATCACACAATCACACAATCACACAATCACACACTCACACAATCACACAGACACTATCACACAATCACAATCACACAATCACACAGACACTATCACACAATCACAATCACACAATCACAATCACACAATCACAATCACACAATCACACAATCACACGATCACACAATCACGGTCACTCAATCACGGTCAATCAATCACGGTCACACAATCACGGTCACAAAATCGCGGTCACACAATCACGGTCACACAATCACACAATCACACAATTACACAATCACAAAATCACACAATCACACGGTCACACAATCACACAATCACACAATAACACACTCACACAATCACACAGTCACAATCACACTGTCGCAACCACACAATCACGGTCACACCATAACGGTAACACAATCAGACATTCACACAATCACACAATCACACAATCACACAGTCATACCATCACACCATCACAATCACGCAATCACACAATCACACAATCACACAATCACACAATCACACAATCACACAGTCACACAATCACACAATCACACAATCACACAATCACACAATCACACAATCACACAATCACACAATCACACAATCACACAGTCACACAATCACACAATCACACAATCACACAATCACACAATCACACAATCACACAGTCACACAGTCACACAATCACACAATCACACAATCACACAATCACACAATCACAATCGCACAATCACAATCGCACAATCACACAATCACACAATCACACAGTCACACAATCACACAACCACACAATCACACAATCACACAATCACACACTCACACAATCACACAGACACTATCACACAATCACAATCACACAATCACAATCACACAATCACAATCACACAATCACACAATCACACAATCACACAATCACACAATCACACAATCACACAATCATCAATCACACAATCACGGTCACACAATCACACATTCACACAATCACACAATCACACAATCACTCAATCACAAAATCACACAATCACACAAACACACAATCACACAATCACACAATCACACAATCACACAATCACACAATCACACAATCACACAATCACACAATCACACAATCACACAATCACACAATCACACAATCACTCAATCACACAATCACACAATCTCACAATCACACAATCACACAATCACACACTCACACAATCACACAGACACTATCACACAATCACAGTCACACAATCACACAGACACTATCACACAATCACAATCACACAATCACAATCACACAATCACAATCACACAATCACAATCACACAATCACAATCACGCAATCACAATCACTCAATCACAATCACACAATCACAATCACACAATCACACAATCACACGATCACACAATCACGGTCACTCAATCACGGTCAATCAATCACGGTCACACAATCACGGTCACAAAATCGCGGTCACACAATCACGGTCACACAATCACACAATCACACAATCACACAATCACACAATCACACAATCACACAATCACACAATCACACAATCACACAATCACACAATCACACAATCACACAATCACACAATCACACAATCACACAATCACACAATCACACAATCACACAATAACACAATTACACAATCACATAATCTCACAATCACACAATCACACAATCACACAATCACAATCGCACAATCACAATTACACAATTACACAATCACACAATCACACAATCACACAATCACACAATCACACAATCACACAATCACACAATCACACAATCACACAATCACACAATCACACAATCACACAATTCACACAATCTCACAATCACACAATCACACAATCACACAATCACACAATCACACAATCACAATCACACAATCACACAATCACATAATCACACAATCACACAATCACACAATCTCACAATCACACAATCACACAATCACAATCGCACAATCACAATTACACAATCACACAATCACACAATCACAGAATCACACAATCACACAATCACACAATCACACAATCACACAATCACACAATCACACCATCATCAATCACACAATCACGGTCACACAATCACACATTCACACAATCACACAATCACACAATCACACAATTCACACAATCTCACAATTACACAATCACAATCGCACAATCACAATTACACAATCACAATCACACAATCACACAATCACACAATCACACAATCTCACAATCACACAATCACACAATCACACAATCACACAATCACAATCGCACAATCACGATTACACAATCACACAATCACACAATCACACATTCACGCAATCACACAATCACACAATCACACAATCACACAATCACACAATCACACAATCACACAATCACACAATCATCAATCACACAATCACGGTCACACAATCACACATTCACACAATCACACAATCACACAATCACACAATCACACAATCACACAATCACAATCGCACAATCACACAATCACACAATCACACAGTCACACAATCACACAACCACACAATCACACAATCACACAATCACACAATCACACAATCACACAGTCACACAATCACACAACCACACAATCACACAATCACGCAATCACACAATCACACAATCACACAATCACACAATCACACAATCACACAATCACACAATCACACAATCACACAATCACACAATCACACAATCACACAATCACACAATCACACAATCACACAATCACACAATCACACAATCACACAATCACACAATCACACAATCACACAATCACACAATCACACAATCACACAATCACACAATCACACAATCACACAGTCACACAATCACTCAATCACACAATAACACACTCACACAATCACACAGTCACAATCACACAGTCGCAACCACACAATCACGGTCACACAATAACGGTAACACAATCACACATTCACACAATCACACAATCACACAATCACAAAATCACGATCACACAATCACGGTCACACAATCACGATCACACAATCACGATCACACAATCATGATCACACAATTACGGTCACACAATCACGGTCACACAATCACAGTCACACAATCACACAATCACAATCACGCAATCACACAATCACGATCACACAATCACGATCGCACAACCACACAATCACGCAATCACACAATCACGCAATCACACAATCACACAATCACACAATCACACAATCACGCAATCACACAATGACACAATCACACAATCACACAATCACACAATCACACAATCACACAATCACACAATCACACAATCACACAGTCACACAATCACACAATCACACAATCACACAATCACACAATCACAATCGCACAATCACACAATCACACAATCACACAGTCACACAATCACACAACCACACAATCACACAATCACACAATCACACAATCACACAATCACACAATCACACAATCACTCAATCACAAAATCACACAATCACAAAATCACACAATCACTCAATCACACAATCACACAATCACACAATCACACAATCACACAATCACACAATCACACAATCACACAATCACACAATCACAATCACACAATCACACAATCACACAATCACACAATCACACAATCACACAATCACACAATCACACAATCACACAATCACACAATCACGCAATCACACAATCACACAATCATCAATCACACAATCACGGTCACACAATCACACATTCACACAATCACACAATCACACAATCACTCAATCACAAAATCACACAATCACACAAGCACACAATCACACAATCACACAATCACACAATCACACAATCACACAATCACACAATCACACAATCACACAATCACACAATCACACAATCACACAATCACACAATCACACAATCACACAATCACTCAATCACACAATCACACAATCTCACAATCACACAGTCACACAATCACACACTCACACAATCACACAGACACTATCACACAATCACAATCACACAATCACACAGACACTATCACACAATCACAATCACACAATCACACAATCACACAATCACAAAATCACGATCACACAATCACGGTCACACAATCACGATCACACAATCACGATCACACAATCATGATCACACAATTACGGTCACACAATCACGGTCACACAATCACAGTCACACAATCACACAATCACAATCACGCAATCACACAATCACGATCACACAATCACGATCACACAATCACGATCGCACAACTACACAATCACGCAATCACACAATCACACAATCACCCAATCACACAATCACACAATCACACAATCACACAATCACACAATCACACAATCACACAATCACACAATCACACAATCACACAATCACACAATCACACAATCACACAATCACACAATAACACAATTACACAATCACACAATCACACAGTCACACAATCACACAATCACACAATCACACAATCACACAATCACACAATCACAATCGCACAATCACACAATCACACAATCACACAGTCACACAATCACACAACCACACAATCACACAATCACACAATCACACAATCACACAATCACACAGACACTATCACACAATCACAATCACACAATCACAATCACACAATCACAATCACACAATCACACAATCACACAATCACACGATCACACAATCACGGTCACTCAATCACGGTCACTCAATCACGGTCACACAATCACGGTCACATAATCGCGGTCACACAATCACGGTCACACAATCACACGATCACACAATCACAAAATCACACAATCACACAATCACACAGTCACACAATCACTCAATCACACAATAACACACTCACACAATCACACAGTCACAATCACACAGTCGCAACCACACAATCACGGTCACACAATAACGGTAACACAATCACACATTCACACAATCTCACAATCACACAATCACACAATCACACAATCACACAATCACACAATCACACAATCACACAATCACACAATCACACAATCACACAATCACACAATCACACAATCACACAATCACACAATCATCAATTACACAATCACGGTCACACAATCACACATTCACACAATCACACAATCACACAATCACTCAATCACAAAATCACACAATCACACAAGCACACAATCACACAATCACACAGTCACACAATCACACAATCACACAATCACACAATCACACAATCACACAATCACAATCACACAATCACACAATCACACAATCACACAATCACACAATCACACAATCACACAATCACACAATCACACAATCACACAATCACACAATCACACAATCACACAATCACACAATCACACAATCACACAATCACACAATCACACAATAACACAATTACACAATCACACAATCACAATCGCACAATCACAATTACACAATCACACAATCACACAATCACACAATCACACAATCACACAATCACAATCACACAATCACACAATCACACAATCACACAATCACACAATCTCACAATCACACAATCACACAATCACAATCGCACAATCACAATTACACAATCACACAATCACACAATCACAGAATCACACAATCACACAATCACACAATCACACAATCACACAATCACACCATCATCAATCACACAATCACGGTCACACAATCACACATTCACACAATCACACAATCACACAATTCACACAATCTCACAATCACACAATCACACAATCACAATCGCACAATCACAATTACACAATCACAATCACACAATCACACAATCACACAATCACACAATCTCACAATCACACAATCACACCATCACACAATCACACAATCACAATCGCACAATCACAATTACACAATCACACAATCACACAATCACACAATCACACAATCACACAATCACACAATCATCAATCACACAATCACGGTCACACAATCACACATTCACACAATCACACAATCACACAATCACTCAATCACAAAATCACACAATCACACAAGCACACAATCACTCAATCACTCAATCACACAATCACACAATCACACAATCACAATCGCACAATCACACAATCACACAATCACACAGTCACACAATCACACAACCACACAATCACACAATCACACACTCACACAATCACACAGACACTATCACACAATCACAATCACACAATCACAATCACACAATCACAATCACACAATCACACGATCACACGATCACACAATCACGGTCACTCAATCACGGTCACTCAATCACGGTCACACAATCACGGTCACAAAATCGCGGTCACACAATCACGGTCACACAATCACACGATCACACAATCACAAAATCACACAATCACACAATCACACAGTCACACAATCACTCAATCACACAATAACACACTCACACAATCACACAGTCACAATCACACAGTTGCAACCACACAATCACGGTCACACAATAACGGTAACACAATCACACATTCACACAATCTCACAATCACACAATCACACAATCACACAATCACACAATCACACAATCACACAATCACACAATCACACAATCACACAATCACACAATCATCAATCACACAATCACGGTCACACAATCACACATTCACACAATCACACAATCACACAATCACTCAATCACAAAATCACACAATCACACAAGCACACAATCACACAATCACACAGTCACACAATCACACAATCACACAATCACACAATCACACAATCACACAATCACAATCACACAATCACACAATCACACAATCACACAATCACACAATCTCACAATCACACAATCACACAATCACAATCGCACAATCACAATTACACAATCACACAATCACAGAATCACAGAATCACACAATCACACAATCACACAATCACACAATCACACCATCACACAATCACACGATCACACAATCACGGTCACTCAATCACGGTCACTCAATCACGGTCACACAGTCACGGTCACAAAATCGCGGTCACACAATCACGGTCACACAATCACACAATCACACAATCACAAAATCACACAATCACACGGTCACACAATCAAACAATCGCACAATAACACACTCGCACAATCACACAGTCACAATCACACAGACGCAACCACACAATCACGGTCACACAATAACGGTAACACAATCACACATTCACACAATCACACAATCACACAATCACACAATCACAAAGTCACGATCACACAATCACGGTCACACAATCACGATCACACAATCACGATCACACAATCATGATCACACAATTACGGTCACACAATCACGGTCACACAATCACAGTCACACAATCACACAATCACAATCACGCAATCACACAATCACGATCACACAATCACGATCGCACAACTACACAATCACGCAATCACACAATCACACAATCACCCAATCACACAATCACACAATCACACAATCACACAATCACACAATCACACAATCACACAATCACACAATCACACAATCACACAATCACACAATCACACAATCACACAATCACACAATCACACAATAACAGAATTACACAATCACACAATCACAATCGCACAATCACAATTACACAATCACACAATCACACAATCGCAGAATCACACAATCACACAATCACACAATCACACAATCACACCATCATCAATCACACAATCACGGTCACACAATCACACATTCACACAATCACACAATCACACAATCACACAATCACACAATCACACAATCACAATCACACAATCGCACAATCACACAATCACAATCGCACAATCACAGTTACACAATCACACAATCACACAATCACACAATCACACAATCACACAATCATCAATCACACAATCACGGTCACACAATCACACATTCACACAATCACACAATCACACAATCACTCAATCACAAAATCACACAATCACACAAGCACACAATCACTCAATCACTCAATCACACAATCACACAATCTCACAATCACACAATCACACAATCACACAGTCATACCATCACACCATCACAATCACGCAATCACACAATCACACAATCACACAATCACACAATCACACAATCACACAGTCACACAATCACACAATCACACAATCACACAATCACACAATCACACAATCACACAATCACACAATCACACAATCACACAATCACACAATCACACAATCACACAATCACACAATCACACAATCACACAATCACACAATCACACAGTCACACAATCACACAATCACACAATCACACAATCACACAATCACACAATCACAATCGCACAATCACACAATCACACAATCACACAGTCACACAATCACACAACCACACAATCACACAATCACACAATCACACACTCACACAATCACACAGACACTATCACACAATCACAATCACACAATCACAATCACACAATCACACAATCACACAATCACACAATCACACAATCACACAACCACACAATCACACAATCACACAATCATCAATCACACAATCACGGTCACACAATCACACATTCACACAATCACACAATCACACAATCACTCAATCACAAAATCACAAAATCACACAAGCACACAATCACACAATCACACAATCACACAATCACACAATCACACAATCACACAATCACACAATCACACAATCACACAATCACACAATCACACAATCACACAATCACACAATCACTCAATCACACAATCACACAATCTCACAATCACACAATCACACAATCACACACTCACACAATCACACAGACACTATCACACAATCACAGTCACACAATCACACAGACACTATCACACAATCACAATCACAAAATCACAATCACACAATCACAATCACACAATCACAATCACACAATCACAATCACACAATCACAATCACACAATCACAATCACACAATCACAATCACACAATCACAATCACACAATCACAATCACACAATCACACAATCACACGATCACACAATCACGGTCACTCAATCACGGTCAATCAATCACGGTCACACAATCACGGTCACAAAATCGCGGTCACACAATCACGGTCACACAATCACACAATCACACAATCACACAATCACACAATCACACAATCACACAATCACACAATCACACAATCACACAATCACACAATCACACAATCACACAATCACACAATCACACAATCACACAATTCACACAATCTCACAATCACACAATCACACAATCACACAATCACACAATCACACAATCACACAATCACATAATCACACAATCACACAATCACACAATCTCACAATCACACAATCACACAATCACAATCGCACAATCACAATTACACAATCACACAATCACACAATCACAGAATCACACAATCACACAATCACACAATCACACAATCACACAATCACACCATCATCAATCACACAATCACGGTCACACAATCACACATTCACACAATCACACAATCACACAATTCACACAATCTCACAATTACACAATCACAATCGCACAATCACAATTACACAATCACAATCACACAATCACACAATCACACAATCACACCATCTCACAATCACACAATCACACAATCACACAATCACAATCGCACAATCACAATTACACAATCACACAATCACACAATCACACAATCACACAATCACACAATCACACAATCACACAATCACACAATCACACAATCACACAATCATCAATCACACAATCACGGTCACACAATCACACATTCACACAATCACACAATCACAATCGCACAATCACAATTACACAATCACAATCACACAATCACACAATCACACAATCACACAATCTCACAATCACACAATCGCACAATCACACAATCACAATCGCACAATCACAGTTACACAATCACACAATCACACAATCACACAATCACACAATCATCAATCACACAATCACGGTCACACAATCACACATTCACACAATCACACAATCACACAATCACACAATCACTCAATCACAAAATCACACAATCACACAAGCACACAATCACTCAATCACTCAATCACACAATCACACAATCTCACAATCACACAATCACACAATCACACAGTCATACCATCACACCATCACAATCACGCAATCACACAATCACACAATCACACAATCACACAATCACACAATCACACAATCACACAGTCACACAATCACACAATCACACAATCACACAATCACACAATCACACAATCACAATCGCACAATCACACAATCACACAATCACACAGTCACACAATCACACAACCACACAATCACACAATCACACAATCACACAATCACACAATCACACAGACACTATCACACAATCACAATCACACAATCACAATCACACAATCACAATCACACAATCACAATCACACAATCACACAATCACACAATCACACGATCACACAATCACGGTCACTCAATCACGGTCACTCAATCACGGTCACACAATCACGGTCACATAATCGCGGTCACACAATCACGGTCACACAATCACACGATCACACAATCACAAAATCACACAATCACACAATCACACAGTCACACAATCACTCAATCACACAATAACACACTCACACAATCACACAGTCACAATCACACAGTCGCAACCACACAATCACGGTCACACAATAACGGTAACACAATCACACATTCACACAATCTCACAATCACACAATCACACAATCACACAATCACACAATCACACAATCACACAATCACACAATCACACAATCACACAATCACACAATCACACAATCACACAATCACACAATCACACAATCATCAATTACACAATCACGGTCACACAATCACACATTCACACAATCACACAATCACACAATCACTCAATCACAAAATCACACAATCACACAAGCACACAATCACACAATCACACAGTCACACAATCACACAATCACACAATCACACAATCACACAATCACACAATCACAATCACACAATCACACAATCACACAATCACACAATCACACAATCACACAATCACACAATCACACAATCACACAATCACACAATCACACAATCACACAATCACACAATCACACAATCACACAATCACACAATCACACAATAACACAATTACACAATCACACAATCACAATCGGACAATCACAATTACACAATCACACAATCACACAATCACAGAATCACACAATCACACAATCACACAATCACACAATCACACAATCACACCATCATCAATCACACAATCACGGTCACACAATCACACATTCACACAATCACACAATCACACAATTCACACAATCTCACAATCACACAATCACACAATCACAATCGCACAATCACAATTACACAATCACAATCACACAATCACACAATCACACAATCACACAATCTCACAATCACACAATCACACAATCACACAATCACAATCGCACAATCACAATTACACAATCACACAATCACAATCGCACAATCACACAATCACACAATCACACAGTCACACAATCACACAACCACACAATCACACAATCACACACTCACACAATCACACAGACACTATCACAAAATCACAATCACACAATCACAATCACACAATCACAATCACACGATCACACAATCACGGTCACTCAATCACGGTCACTCAATCACGGTCACACAATCACGGTCACAAAATCGCGGTCACACAATCACGGTCACACAATCACACGATCACACAATCACAAAATCACACAATCACACAATCACACAGTCACACAATCACTCAATCACACAATAACACACTCACACAATCACACAGTCACAATCACACAGTTGCAACCACACAATCACGGTCACACAATAACGGTAACACAATCACACATTCACACAATCTCACAATCACACAATCACACAATCACACAATCACACAATCACACAATCACACAATCACACAATCACACAATCACACAATCACACAATCACACAATCATCGATCACACAATCACGGTCACACAATCACACATTCACACAATCACACAATCACACAATCACTCAATCACAAAATCACACAATCACACAAGCACACAATCACACAATCACACAGTCACACAATCACACAATCACACAATCACACAATCACACAATCACACAATCACAATCACACAATCACACAATCACACAATCACACAATCACACAATCTCACAATCACACAATCACACAATCACAATCGCACAATCACAATTACACAATCACACAATCACAGAATCACAGAATCACACAATCACACAATCACACAATCACACAATCACACAATCACACCATCATCAATCACACAATCACGGTCACACAATCACACATTCACACAATCACACAATCACACAATTCACACAATCTCACAATCACACAATCACAATCGCACAATCACAATCACACAATCACACAATCACACGATCACACAATCACGGTCACTCAATCACGGTCACTCAATCACGGTCACACAGTCACGGTCACAAAATCGCGGTCACACAATCACGGTCACACAATCACACAATCACACAATCACAAAATCACACAATCACACAATCACACAATCACACAATCACACAATCACACAATCACACAATCACACAATCACTCAATCACACAATCACACAATCACACAATCACACAATCACACAATCACACACTCACACAATCACACAGACACTATCACACAATCACAATCACACAATCACACAGACACTATCACACAATCACAATCACACAATCACAATCACACAATCACAATCACACAATCACAATCACACAATCACAATCACACAATCACAATCACACAATCACAATCACACAATCACAATCACACAATCACAATCACACAATCACAATCACACAATCACAATCACACAATCACAATCACACAATCACAATCACACAATCACAATCACACAATCACAATCACACAATCACAATCACACAATCACAATCACACAATCACAATCACACAATCACAATCACACAATCACAATCACACAATCACAATCACACAATCACAATCACACAATCACAATCACACAATCACACAATCACACGATCACACAATCACGGTCACTCAATCACGGTCAATCAATCACGGTCACACAATCACGGTCACAAAATCGCGGTCACACAATCACGGTCACACAATCACACAATCACACAATCACAAAATCACACAATCACACAATCACACAATCACACAATCACAAAGTCACGATCACACAATCACGGTCACACAATCACGATCACACAATCACGATCACACAATCATGATCACACAATTACGGTCACACAATCACGGTCACACAATCACAGTCACACAATCACAATCACGCAATCACACAATCACGATCACACAATCACGATCGCACAACTACACAATCACGCAATCACACAATCACACAATCACACAATCACACAATCACACAATCACACAATCACACAATCACACAATCACACAATCACACAATAACAGAATTACACAATCACACAATCACAATCGCACAATCACAATTACACAATCACACAATCACACAATCGCAGAATCACACAATCACACAATCACACAATCACACAATCACACCATCATCAATCACACAATCACGGTCACACGATCACACATTCACACAATCACACAATCACACAATTCACACAATCTCACAATCACACAATCACAATCGCACAATCACAATTACACAATCACAATCACACAATCACACAATCACACAATCACACAATCTCACAATCACACAATCGCACAATCACACAATCACAATCGCACAATCACAGTTACACAATCACACAATCACACAATCACACAATCACACAATCACACAATCATCAATCACACAATCACGGTCACACAATCACACATTCACACAATCACACAATCACACAATCACTCAATCACAAAATCACACAATCACACAAGCACACAATCACTCAATCACTCAATCACACAATCACACAATCTCACAATCACACAATCACACAATCACACAGTCATACCATCACACCATCACAATCACGCAATCACACAATCACACAATCACACAATCACACAATCACACAATCACACAGTCACACAATCACACAATCACACAATCACACAATCACACAATCACACAATCACACAATCACACAATCACACAATCACACAATCACACAATCACACAATCACACAATCACACAATCACACAGTCACACAATCACACAATCACACAATCACACAATCACACAATCACACAATCACAATCGCACAATCACACAATCACACAATCACACAGTCACACAATCACACAACCACACAATCACACAATCACACAATCACACACTCACACAATCACACAGACACTATCACACAATCACAATCACACAATCACAATCACACAATCACAATCACACAATCACACAATCACACAATCACACAATCACACAATCACACAATCACACAATCACACAATCACACAATCATCAATCACACAATCACGGTCACACAATCACACATTCACACAATCACACAATCACACAATCACTCAATCACAAAATCACACAATCACACAAGCACACAATCACACAATCACACAATCACACAATCACACAATCACACAATCACACAATCACTCAATCACACAATCACACAATCTCACAATCACACAATCACACAATCACACACTCACACAATCACACAGACACTATCACACAATCACAGTCACACAATCACACAGACACTATCACACAATCACAATCACACAATCACAATCACACAATCACAATCACACAATCACAATCACGCAATCACAATCACACAATCACAATCACACAATCACAATCACACAATCACAATCACACAATCACAATCACACAATCACAATCACACAATCACACAATCACACGATCACACAATCACGGTCACTCAATCACGGTCAATCAATCACGGTCACACAATCACGGTCACAAAATCGCGGTCACACAATCACGGTCACACAATCACACAATCACACAATCACACAATCACACAATCACACAATCACACAATCACACAATCACACAATCACACAATCACACAATCACACAATCACACAATCACACAATAACACAATTACACAATCACATAATCTCACAATCACACAATCACACAATCACACAATCACAATCGCACAATCACAATTACACAATCACACAATCACACAATCACACAATCACACAATCACACAATCACACAATCACACAATCACACAATCACACAATCACACAATTCACACAATCTCACAATCACACAATCACACAATCACACAATCACACAATCACACAATCACACAATCACAAAATCACATAATCACACAATCACACAATCACACAATCTCACAATCACACAATCACACAATCACAATCGCACAATCACAATTACACAATCACACAATCACACAATCACAGAATCACACAATCACACAATCACACAATCACACAATCACACAATCACACCATCATCAATCACACAATCACGGTCACACAATCACACATTCACACAATCACACAATCACACAATTCACACAATCTCACAATTACACAATCACAATCGCACAATCACAATTACACAATCACAATCACACAATCACACAATCACACAATCACACCATCTCACAATCACACAATCACACAATCACAATCGCACAATCACAATTACACAATCACACAATCACACAATCACACAATCACACAATCACACAATCACACAATCACACAATCATCAATCACACAATCACGGTCACACAATCACACATTCACACAATCACACAATCACAATCGCACAATCACAATTACACAATCACAATCACACAATCACACAATCACACAATCACACAATCTCACAATCACACAATCGCACAATCACACAATCACAATCGCACAATCACAGTTACACAATCACACAATCACACAATCACACAATCACACAATCATCAATCACACAATCACGGTCACACAATCACACATTCACACAATCACACAATCACACAATCACACAATCACTCAATCACAAAATCACACAATCACACAAGCACACAATCACTCAATCACTCAATCACACAATCACACAATCTCACAATCACACAATCACACAATCACACAGTCATACCATCGCACCATCACAATCACGCAATCACACAATCACACAATCACACAATCACACAATCACACAATCACACAATCACACAGTCACACAATCACACAATCACACAATCACACAATCACACAATCACACAATCACACAATCACACAATCACACAATCACACAATCACACAATCACACAATCACACAATCACACAATCACACAATCACACAATCACACAATCACACAGTCACACAATCACACAATCACACAATCACACAATCACACAATCACACAATCACAATCGCACAATCACACAATCACACAATCACACAGTCACACAATCACACAACCACACAATCACACAATCACACAATCACACACTCACACAATCACACAGACACTATCACACAACCACAATCACACAATCACAATCACACAATCACAATCACACAATCACAATCACACAATCACACAATCACACAATCACACGATCACACAATCACGGTCACAAAATCGCGGTCACACAATCACGGTCACACAATCACACAATCACACAATCACAAAATCACACAATCACACAATCACACAGTCACACAATCACTCAATCACACAATAACACACTCACACAATCACACAGTCACAATCACACAGTCGCAACCACACAATCACGGTCACACAATAACGGTAACACAATCACACATTCACACAATCACACAATCACACAATCACACAATCACACAA